>NC_052020.1:27891969-28195969 GCF_015832195.1 Motacilla alba alba
AGAAAGTGGAAACCAGGCTAAGAGGCGTTGCTTTAGTTATGACAGAAAGATGGAGGGGCAGAGGCACATAAGGGGGTTTCTGGTGAAAGCAGTGTATGAGTGAGAACTGAGGTCTATTGGGGAGGTAAAATGGGTGGAGATGTGAACTTACGAGTTTGGGGTATTGTGCTAAGGACATAGCAGACAGTGCAGCCAGCCTGGAGACCAGGAGGAGCATTTATAGCGGTGAAATCCAGACAGAAAAAAACAGTCTCCCTAGCTGTGTATGGCAGCAGCATCTCCAGCACATCACTTAACCACAGTCACACTCCTGCTCTGGATCACCTTTCTCTATGCTGGGATATCACCAAGGGACACTAACTGGCGCTGCCAAAAGGCTGCCCTTGCAAGCAGGGCAAGGAGTAGGTGTCCTGTACAAGAGTTAATGATAAGTCATGTGGTTGAACCACTCTTATATACCTGTGCAGAAAGGTCTGAATCCAAATGACTTTTCTTTTCAACCCTTAGAAGGAAAAAACAGCCTATACTGATTTATTTAGTTGCAATGCAGAGAGAAGTAGCTAAACTAATTACTGCTTGAACCTGAAGTGGATCTTCCCTCTTAATTGTATTTATTCTTGACTCCACCACCAGAGTTTAACAACATACATGGATTGTTCCTCTTTAGCAAGTGCTAGGTACTCCAGCCACTACAAACTCAACCTGTATTTCACAAATTGACAGTGTCATTCCCAGAAATAAACACAATTAAACTCTGAAAAATACTTCGCTTTCGGATATGATCTCACCTTAGGTATAGCAGCCAGCAGTTCACTTTAAAATCTATTTAATTGCAGGAAGATGGTTCCTATTCTTCCTCTGGGCTTCTACTTTGGGAAACATTATTGATACTTTAATATAATTCCATGATTGACACTTTAATATAATTCCTTCAGGGTTTTATTCAGACATTTGATTAAGACCTTCATATATCATTGAACAGGCTTTGTTCTCACATCTCTTTAAGGCTCAAAATATCAGGGCAGACTGAGAGAGTCCTGTATTTTGGAAGGCTTGGTGATGCTCTCCCTCAGAAAAGAGAAAACGTGGTAGTGGTAAGTTCTAGTTTAAGCATTTAGGAAGAGAAATTATTGGAATATACCAACAATAATAACAATAACAAAACCCACATCAAACAGGAGGCAGCGGGGGGATAGGGGGTGCGGAAAGAAAAAATATTTGTCTTGGATTAGACAGCAACCTTCTAACCATGCCACTAATGCATGTATCATTAATCTCTGTTTGCTGCAGACTGTGTAAATGGTGTTGACAAAAAGCACATGGAGTTTACAATGCTCATGGAAGAATTAAAATGGATACTATTACTATATGAGACTGAAAATGTCAGTCATGTGTTAGTAATTTGAATATAATTAACTTCTAAAATAAATCAGGTAACATGTGACTCACTAGATGATGCTGAAAATGTAAAGGGTTATTTTAGATTTAAAGTCACCTTGGACTTAAATAGTGTAATTTTAATATACAGCATAAAAAGAACTGGCTACTGGAATGCTTATCCAAATTTCTCTGGATTTATTGATCCTGAGTTTGTAAACTGCACAGGCTACATGTAGCAGGCACAGCCCAAGCTTTAACCTATGTTTTAACTTGTGCTAAATTTCCAATAGATTGGCACTAAAAGAAGCCATATAACGTGTGAATGTAAGAAGCCTGTAGTAGAGGAACTGAGAAAAACATCCATATCTCCACAGAGCTCCATGTGTGCTGTGCCTTTCAAGAATGCAAACAAGCATTCCTCAAAAGAGGATGCTTAAAATATCTATTTTTTCAGAGAAATGCTGCATGCAGTTTCCCTACTAGACTGAGACACTAATTAGGATCTACAGTTTCCAAACAATCTCTTCCATTAAATATTTCTCTTCTTCCTCTTTAGTCCAAGCTTGCAAACAAAGAGAATTTTCTGGCTTCTCACCAATAAAAAGCTAATTATAGACAGCTTGATAATGTCTGACAATAATCTGATCAGCTGACTCCTATTTCCCAGAGAACCTTAATGGGATGAAAATGGAATATTACAATGACAGTACAACTTTCCAGCCAGTGGCTCTCATTTATTCCTCTCCAGGTACCAAAAAGGCCTAAACATACCCGTATGTTTCTGCTTGCAGGGAAATGGGTGGAAAATTAAAATCCAAACTGTATGACAGGTTGCCTTTCTCCATAGGGAGGGATTAATGCTAAATGAAGTGTGGATCCACAAATGTTTGTAGAGCCCAAAGTGAGCCGCCTCTTCCAAACAGCCTTCCCCTTCTTCTCAGCCTGACTCAGTTTGTGAACAGATACCAACTGTTCCTCCCCCTCCTGCCATCCTGGCAATGCTTTCCTTCCAATACAGAGCATGGTCTCTTTCAGTTCTCTGCTGCTCCTGAGTCCTTCACACCCCATCAAGAAGAAAGATCTCAACCTCATCATTTCAATTAGCTCTTCTAGGAGAGAGAGAGGCAGTAGCAGTGACTGAAGTATGCTGGTGCTTCCACCATGGTACACATTAAAAGGTATTTAGTAGTTCTCAAAGGAGCTGCTAAGTCTGTGTGTCAGGTTTTTTGGGGCTGGCAGCCTACCCTAGGACTAATATGAGCTGTCAGAACAGATCAGTTTAACTTCAGTCTGTGATAGGATGATCAATCTTGATGATAAAAGAAAAACACTAGATATCTTGGCTTTTATGGTAGTTAAATGACAAATTTTAGTACATTTTCTTAAGCAAGTTGAAGGAGCATAGTCTAAATGAATAGACTTAATTCTGTTAACAAAATGAAAGGCAACGTTAAGTAGTTTGCACTGATGTGTCCTAGGCCCCATGGCATTTGGTATTGTCTGTACAGACCTAAATGACAGTCTTGTCAATTTGCCCATAACTTCTAGCTGTGAGAAGCTAGTATCTGTTGGAAGTTAGGGGCAGAATTCCAAAGGATCCCCACAAATTGCTGGTGGTGTTCTGATAAAAATAGGATGCAGTTTGACAGCGGCAATTTAAAAGTCCTACAGATACGCAGGAAAAAACCCAAGTGTGTAATTCAAGCAGATGAACAGGTAGTTGGAAAGGAATTCAGCTGAAAATCCACAGGAGGACCCTGACAATAACAAGTGGTCCAGAGAGGACAGGGCCTCACCAAGACAGTGAGGGAAGAGAGGCTCACCCTATTTATCCGCATAGAAAGAAAAAAAGCAACTCAAATGCAAAGAAGGTTACAACCAGGAAACTATCTGTTCTCCTTGTACTCAGAAAGTAAGAAGAAGGCTTGCATTCCAGCTAGGAAAAACTCTATAGCAGTGAAAAGAATAAACCTTTGAAAGAGACTGCTTGGGAAAATTGTGAAGATTCATAGCTTTGCAAATACTTAAGAACAGGTTAAGCAAATGTTACTTGAGATATGTCCTATCTGTATACTTGTACCACCCATGGGTATGGATAGAAGACTCTTGACAGCTCTTCAGTTCCATTCCTGATTGTCCTGAACACCCAAAGCATGAACATCCTGGGTTGCCCTTGACAGCTGTCATTTAGTTCTAATTCCTATCAGAAGGTCCTGTTGGAGGATGTCAGAGCAACATCCTGGCCAGACATGGGGACAGGTAAGCATCTAAGAACAGCTGGCATGACTGCTGGCCTTTGCTATGTGATTATATTCCACTATCTCATACTTCTGTAGGTTTGAAGAGCCTATTTAAAAGTGTTCATTATTTCTGTACAATGATTCTTAAGCTACTTTAAGATAAGTTTGTGGTGCTTTTTGCTTCCTTTTTGTAACAAATTCAGTGATGTAATATTGCAGTTTTCCTTCAAAGAGCCAAGGCTTTGGGAAGCAAGGAATTTCAGCCAGCTTTTCATCTGATCCCCATAGCTTCTGTTTTGTAAGAGTATTTGGTGTACCACTTCCTGTAGTTACTAGTCCTTCAAATCAAAACCAGAGGCTTACTGAAAAATCTTGGCAGTGGTAATATTAAAGCAGTATTTAAAATCTAGATTTCAAGCAAACAAGAACTTGGTGAAGCCAAAATATGCCTCTAGTTATGTGTCAGCAAATCTTTATTTTACCAAAATAAAGAGCTTCACATGGACATGATCTTCATACTGCACCTTCATTTTTCTAGCCAGGAGAGGTAGGAGCAACGTCCTATCAAAGCACTGATAGAGCAAGACATTCAGTCAGGTTTTAACTACTATGACATTTTGATTCTATAAATATTAGCTCCTACTGCAGCCACATTAGAAGAGATGGTTTGTTTTTGCCAAGGCTGTTATTGTTGATCTGCCAGGTTAAACACCCTGGAGGTTTCCTCCTCTATGACTATCTAGTAATCTTTGACCTGTCTTTATCTTTTAGAATCAGTGGTCATCTAATCCAGTCGAGTCCAGTCAACTAGATATGCTTGGCTTTCAGATCTGTTCCAGTTGCTATTTATTCCACAGCCTCTTTGTTGCTGTTTGCTTTTGCTCACCTTGTGTTGCTTTACTTTCTCACTGTGGCACCTTCTCTGCACTGTACACCTTCCTCCTCTGGCCTCCTGTTGGTATTGACACCCACTGAAGGAATCTTGTCTTTGACTTGTTTTCACAAGGGAAAAGTAGGAAGAATTTTACCAGATATCATCAACAGCAGACAACCATCTAGTAAATGTCTGGTGTTCAGCAGCAGTCAACTCCAACAACTACAATCAAATATTTATAATTCTTACTGTAATATATTAAACACTGAAATTAAGGTCTTAATGGAATTATGGTATTTTTTCAAAACCCATATGAGACAAAGAGGGCCTTCTGTAAATAGGGAAGCACTTTGGAGGACATGAGGGATTTCAAGCTGCTTTCTCTGCTGCAGAGAAATGCATCCTTTGCTCATAGTAGGTCAAACAACTGACAGCAGTACGGTGAAATGCAGCTGGAACAGCATGAAGGCTCTCCAGTGAAGTCACAGACAGTTGTGCATGCCATGATGGCCTCAAGCCTGGCTTACTGCAGCATGCTCAGCTTGGGATGAAAGCTAGCACTTTATCCTGTACCATGAACAAGGCATGATGACGTGGCTGGATAACATCTGTGTGCTGTGCCCTGTGGTGGCTCACGGTTCACCTCCCAGGACACATGAAAGAGCTGACCATTGCAGAGTCTGCTGAGGGGTGGAGGGCAGGCTTACCATGTAAAATTGACTGGGACTAAAATGATTTTGGATTTTCCTTGAACTCTCCCTAGCTGAAAAGATTCATCTGGCAAGATGAAGATGTCAAATGAGAAGGAATATTTCCTTCATTAAATTAATTACTCATTCATACTATTTATCCAGATCCAATGTAGCCTAAAGCTTTTCCATTTTAATGATGTTTTGAAACAGAGAGAAACCTTTATGCCTTTGTGGGAGGGATAGAGAGAACAACTGACAGAACCAAAAAGGCAAATCAAAAGTTAACTGTTTTCTAACCAAAGAGAGGTATAAAACAAAGTTCTCAACCTTATTTTCCTTAAACATGCATTAAACAAACTTACTGAGAAGAGTGATTTGTCAGCAACAGTGAACTCACCCTGCCTGTGCCAGGCTGCCACCGCCTGAGCTTTGACAGGCCACGTAGAGGCAGTTAAAGCATCACCCTGTCATGCAGTTGAGCCTCTAGTGTCCCTGCTTCTTCCCTATCTTCCATTTATACCATATTAGTTTAGTATCATTGATACATCTCTCTTCCTATCAAATCAAGCTGGCCAACAGGTTTGAAAGTTACTGAGAGAGGACTGACAGGCAGACAGCAGAAAACATATGTACTTATGACTCATTTCCTTTGGAAATCAGGCTGAAAATGAATAAACTAAAGACCAGAGGATGAGAGGATGATTCAGAATATTATTTGCTTGAAAAAGTCAGGGTTTGAACCATGCAAAAGCATAAGCCAGTCCTCTAATAAGATGTTTGCTCTTTAATTTAAGCTGTGGCAAAGCGCTTCAGGTAAAAATCTCAGATCACTTCCAAAGCCTTCATAAATGACATCTATGCAGTGAATTGCTGGCAGTGGAAGAATGAGGCAGGAGTGCATCTCTGATTGGGGGTAACTTCCACACCAACAGTGGCTGTATTCAGGCACCAGAAACACCAAAGCCATTGTACTGAATCAATACAATTCTCTGTCTTGACTGTGCCTTTTGGATTAAGCTAAGGAAGCGGAAGATACAGTGTAACAATTATGTGATGAATTAGGTTCTGCTGCCAAGGATACTAGTCTGAAAAGAGATCACTAGTAGAATATCTCAGGAATAATTTCAGAATGGAGCTTGTTTAGTGCTTTATTAATAGCCCTATGCCAAACTCAGTGACCTACTGACTGTCAAGTTCAAAAATACTGTCAAAAGGGATGAGGATGACAATGTCATATATAAAGAACTACATGACATGGTACACAGAAGTAAATTTATTTGCAATAGAATTTGGTGATACAAAATTTAAGACCATACTAAGAATTTTTTTGCTAAAATTTTTGAGCTCATGAGTTGTAAAAAAACGAAGAGGAAAAGGATGTGAATACACCAGATGATCAAAGAATGACTGAGTCACTTATGTGACATGGCCATAGATGGGGAAATTAAAATCCTAGAGAAGTTTATTCAAAAATTCAAACCAGTTAGCAGTTGTTCTCAAGCATGAAAATGTAATATTTGCTTTTCAATTTTTATCCTATTTAATAGGGCAGTGAATGTTCTGATTAGCTATATGTCTAAGCCTTCTTTTCTAACCTTATTAGGTTCTTTAACTCCATGATACCTTCTGGCACTTTACTCCCAAGTTAATCAGACCTGGGGCTTAAAAATTATTTTGTATTAATCTATTAATTTAATTTACCACCCCACCCCGTGAGCTGCCTCACTTTGAGTTCCATCACAGTAGTTAGGGAATGTAAAAAGGAAAATAAATCCATTTGCTTTGTACTTCCAGTATGGGTGAGGATCTTACACTGCTCTGGTTTCCTTGCAACATGAACACACTACTGTGTCTTAAGCAATTAATCATTTCAAAACATTTAAGAGGACAGTAATCTAGGATTTGAAGTATGTTAGTATTAAAAATATATGGTGACTAAAGGAGCTGAGGCTTAACTTTCCACCACATTGTTTGATGAAAGAATGATGGCTTCAGGTATGGTACAGAGATTCTAATTTGATCCTTTTTGAATCACTAGACAACAAAAATGGTGCCTTTGCAGAAAACAGCTGGGGCTGACTTAGGATGGTTTTCCAGAGCACCCTAAGACACTCCTTCTCTCATTCTTTCAGCTGATCTTGCAGTTCTGCTTCTTCATGATCAGCTGGGTAGTGTGATGTTCTCCTTGGGCAGCTCCTGTTTGCTTGGATTTATTCTCTGAAAGTGTGGATGAAATAAAATCTTTCTGCCCTCTTTCTCTCTGGAAGCAGGAGTGAGCAGAGGAATGATTTGAAAGATTTTCATATCACAGTACATTTCTGGATTTCATGGTGACTGCAGGGATAACACAGCACACCAGGGGCAGATGTTTGTTAGTTACATTGGTCCAGGAATAGACAAAGGAAGCACTAAAGGTCTGACATAAATTTTCAAGTCCCAGACATGTCTTCAGCTTTTAATTTACTTCAGGAGTAAATTCCCATACACTAGGGAATGTGCAGGGCAACGGATACCCCATTGCTTGTTTTGTATTCTTGTCTCCTGCTTCAGGTAGCAGTAAACAGATTTGCTGTCTGCAGTGGAGTCTTTCAAGCTGGAAAAGGCTGAAGATAAGCAGCATCCAACTGAGCTGATCTGAAAGCAGTCTTTACGTGTTAGGCTAAACCTTACAGACTCATCAGATGGGCAGCAAATTTTCACCATTGCCTGACTGGGCTCTACCAAGAGGGCCCTGAACGCTTTTGCTTTACTTAATAAGGTGACTTATAGCAAGAATAAGGTGACTTATACTCAAGGTAACTCATCTGAGTTTCATCAGGTAGGAAAAGAGCTTTTTGTCAGATGTCTCTGATGTGCCAGGCCAGAACAATGCCAGGGGTGTGCAAAGTGGCAGTTGTACTCAAGGCATCAAAGAAGCTTTGGAATCAAAATTTGAGGAACACTAGTTTGGTGGCTCTTTGCTGGCTGACCCAGCTGTTTCTTTCCAGCAGCTCCCAGGCAACTGGATCGACAGCTAGATTATCAGAGTTTTGCTGTCTGCCACTCTGATATGAAAGGAGTTGCTGTTGCCATCGATGCAGAACAATCTACTTGACAGCCCCCTAACTGGCAGCAAGTAAATGCAGTGGGCAGTGCTCCCACTAAAGAAAGAGAGGGAATACTGAGCAGTGGCTATAAAAGTAGTTGCTTTAGTAGGGCAGAGATTTGATCTGTCAAACACAGACGTGCTGGAGAAGGAAAAATGCTGTAACCTTGCAAGAAACAATCAGTGTCCTGGGTCCTGAAAAGCTTATGTAGCAATGTAAGGATGGTTGTTTTCTGCACTCAGGGACATGTACAGGGTTGCAGTTCCTGGTACATGTGAGTGAAAAGGACTGACATATCACCATAGTCAGGACCCTGAGACACAGGACTTGTCAGGCAATTATGTTTTTCTGGAAAACATCCACAACTACTAAAGGTGCAAATAGCATGGGATTGCTTTTTTCCCCTCACACTTCTGTTGGGAGGCTACTGCAGAACTATTCAGTGATGGTGACTTACACTGCCTAAGGCTTTCAAGTCAAGTATGTGCTACTGTGATGGGCAGAGTTGTGGTCATGTTTACACAGGACAAGCATGTGTTAGAATTCGTGGCACTGATTGGAAGAGTTGGTGATTTTATCAAGGTGAGTGACACAGCATGTAAAGATAAGGAATAGGGTCTCATGCTTGCACACGTACAGTCTGTTGTAGAGAGGTCACACAAAAACAGGTAACCAGCACCAAATGACTGGATTCCTGTAAATGTCACACCACCCACCGAGGGGATGAGAGGACCTCACTGGCATAACAGAGATTGGGGGTGTCTGGGAAGGAACAAAGCTTTGTGTGGGAGGTCAAAAAGTCTGACATAGCTGTGTTGCAACTGGGACAGCAAGCAAAGGAATTCAAAGGGTAGAGGCACGGACTGTGCAAGCAGCCCCGACTTCTGTGCTGAGACATATGATGGGAGAACTGGGTACACAGGACAAAGACAAGGAGAAGCAGATGGTGCTATCCAGCCTATGAGCCTCAGGGCAATGGCTTGTCAAGAATTTTGGAAAGTGGGGAAAATGGAGCAGATTTTGAAGTAAAGATCATGACATCAGTTATTGCTTATGCATAGTAAAGGATGAATTCTGCCATGTCAAGCTATGACAACTAAAGACCACTGCTCCCAGCTGCCACTTTTGCCACAGGTTATCAGAGAAAAAACATGACTGCCTAAACCATTTCCATGAACTGTCTTAGTGCTGTTTCTGTCAGTGTCCTAAACTCCAAATGGCTATCCTGAGATGGATTTTTCTGCTCCAGCCCCGCATTCAATGGCTACCATCTTCAGCTGCCTAGGCAAGTGTAGAAAACCACTACTACCACCTCTCAGCTTCACTTAAGCAAGCGTGCCCCAGCTGGAGTTACGTTCAGCAATTCCAGCAAAGCTTCCACAAACTGCACTGAATCTACAATCTTTGTTAGAGAGAACAGAATAGTAGCACTCCATGGCACCACAAGATTTACCTGCATTCATCCATCAATGTCCTGAGCCTACTGTTTCCCATCCAAGATGCAGTGCAGAAATGAACAAAAGGAGAGAGATTCCTGAGCAGCCATTAGTAACACCACTCTAGTTAATGATAGTTAATTCTGACTTTTTTTCAAAGCATTTTTAACCCTCAATATTAGTCACTGGTATGGTCATCTGAATAAGCTGAAACAAGAATTAATAGCAGTTGTCTTCCCTCCCTATCAATTTCTCATCCATGAAGCAAGAGAACAAATAAATAGCCAGTAATTTTTCTCAAAAATGTTTAAAGTATTTTCTCCCTTTCTTCATTTTGTTTCCTCCATTTCACAGTCCTTTGTATGTTACTTTCTGAGACATAACACAATGTCAAGAAGCTGGCAACATTTAGACCTCCCCTTTTATTTACACGGTTTATTTTTACCATTCCTTTCATCACAGCAGCTCCTTTACCATCTTAAAATCCTAATCTGTGAACTCCTGATGATCTTCCATTTTTGGAATATCTGTAGCAATGCCAGAGGACAGTGACAAGGAACTTGGGATGTGCTGCTGAACTGATAAGCAGTTCAAAGAGAAAGGCTGGAGAAAGAGGCCTGGAGCTGTGTTAGACATTTCTGGGCCTAAGCCCAAGTGAACAGCAAGAAGAGAAGGATGTTCCACCTGCTGAACCATTCAGAAGTGGCCCAGCTCCCAGAAAAGGTGGTAACTATGAAGCTCATGGGTGTATTTACCAATTGACTGGGACCCAGCTTTAACACTAGGTTTCACTGAACCAGCTGAACCATCTTCAGCACTGATAGAAACCTGTGGAGGTGTAAGAGGCTGTGACTCATTGCATAACTCTTGCTGAAGGAAACTCTAGGACAACATTTCAGAAGATGATGGAGTAATGCTGGAAGGATGTGCTACTACAGAACTCAGAAAACAGCAGGGTTCTCATGGTGGAAAACAAGCAGTACTCTTAGGTAAACAAATTAACCACTCTGTTCTTGGAGAGCTTTGTGATTTTCAGTATCTTCTGCTTCACCTCCCATAGTAAGCTGTTGCTAAACTTTGAGGGATCTCAGGTGATCAAGACTGCAGCTCCTCTGGACAGTCTGGCCAGGGGATCTATACCTTCTCAGTTCTTTGTTTCAGGCAAATGCTGACAAAGTCAGCTGGAATAGGCTTCTCCTCATGCAAAGGGAATTAAACTTGTGGTAGAAATGGCTGCAAAAAACCTGCAACCCACAGAGCCTTAAGTTTTAAAAAGGCTTGGGATGAATAGTGACATATATGGAGAAAAACACATCTTTTGCCTCAGCAAGAGATGGTCTCAGACACATATCACTTAAACCAAGGTTGGTGGCAGCTTGCTATCCTTTCTCTTCCCTCTCTCACGCCCCCCTGGCATCTGGATGTATTTCCATCCCACCCTTTCAATGCACAAGAAACTCCATGGACAGGGGAGATCTTTGTTATCCTAAATAAAAAGGAATAGGTAAATATTGATTATTTCTAAAGAGCAATTCATCACAATAGCTTTAAATTCCACATCTTTCTTAAGTACATGTCAGAGTTTGGGCCTATCACTAAAAAACCACACACAGTCATTGGTGTGTATTCTCTGCTGCAGTTGTACCTCCCTGGAGCTGTAATTGCATCAGTCCTGTAAAACAAGGAGTTTCCAAGCATTTCAGGCTGGTCAGATGTATCTAAAACAAGAGTGTCAGGAAACACCCCCTGCCAAGAAGTGGAAATGCAGACCACATCCTGCTGCACTGTTTGCTGCTGCCCCTCTTTCCCACTGTATGGCATCCTTATAGAGGGTGTTTTTGTTGATGCAGTACATTAAAAAAACCCATCACATCAAGCAACAATCCAAGACTGCTTTAACACCCACAGCACCATGTGTCCTGGTAGAGTCTGTACTTGCTAACGGCTATATACTTGGATGGGCTTTTAGCAGAAACTCCTTTTGACGTCTCCTAGTGGGTGGTCAGTGGAAAGTTTTACCAGCTTTTCTCAAGTTTAGTTACATTTTTACTTGGATTACATATTATAAGTATTTGTATTTGGATTTCTCACTGGAACTACTCACAGAAGACCATGCAACTGGCGTTAATTGGAAGTAGTACCTACACCCCAGCTTGAGGATGCTAAAACGTTCCTATGCTGCTGGACACATCATGTTCTGTGGGACTGTCACTATGACCTTCACATAGCCATTGGAATGATACCAGTGCAAATTTATGCCAGTGTAAGAAGCCAAACATAATTTTCCAGACTGAGATGTACTAGGAAAGCTAAATTTTTAATACTCTGTCCAAGCAGTTGTGCCCTTCTGCCAAGACTCCTATAGTAAACTACAGGTACCTGAATGGGAATATAAGCACTCTATGTCTACTTTACATTCATTAACAGCTTTACAGCACTCAAAAATGCAGATGGATAAACTGAAGTTTACGAAAGATTTGGTGAAGATAATACAGCTGGTTAGCACAGAGAGGGAGGATTAGCAACCAGATCCCCCAGTGCCATTCATCATCCCCAGATCTCTCTCTGGTCCTGTTTCTCCTGCCAGAATTAGCTCTAGAATTTCTGCATGCTTAGGAAAATCAACAGAGGTTTGCTTATCACACTGCAACATTCCTTCACCAGAAAAGCTTAAAACTGTGCTTACCCTTAGCATTTTGCTGCTTTGGAATGACTAGGACTTGTTTCTCTCTGCAGAGTAGACATAGTGCTTTTAATCCTGTAAACTTTTAGGCAGTAATGGTGGCATAAAATAATCATTGCATTTAATGGTTGCATTTGTAGTTGATAAATTACCCCCGTCTGCATGCAGTACCTAAAGCATTTGAGCTTCTTCTAGATCAAATATGCTGTACGAGTGGAAGGGAGATCAAGACCTGAAGTGTATTTGGCCAGTTTACTTTTCCACAAGCATTCTTTGTACATCCATCTGTTTTTTAAAAGAACACAAACCAGTAACTTCTAGAAAACTCAGCTGAATGCACCATCAGGATGAGATCGTGGTCCTTGTTCTTCATTTTTCAATAGGGCTGAGAGAGGCTAAAAGAGGTCAAATGACTTCCTCAAGGTCAGAGACCGCCAGTGAGTCATAAAGAAAGGACTGTTTGCGTTACAACCCTGCATTCATTCCGCAAGGCTCTATGCTGCTGGTAGGCTTTTGTCTTTGCCTACCCTAGCAATTTCTGGGAGCCTTGGCCATGCTGCTGCTTTTGCCTCTGGTGACATCCATCAGAATGACTTGTGGTAAAATGATGGGGTATTGGCAGGCCCATGCAAGAACGCAGCAGCACAGTTGTGAAGGGCAGTCCCTTTAAGGCAAAACCCTTGGAGCTTAAAATGAAGCCCAGCTAGCAGCTTAGTGAAATAAACATGAGCAGCTCTGCCAATGGCAAGTTCTGAAAATCCTTGACTGATTTAAAATAGTAATTTTTTAAAAATCACAAGAACTTAAGACCCAGCAAATCTGGGATCCTTTGAAATGGGCTAAATAGTTTAGGCTGTGGATGTGCCACGCAGCTCTACAACAGCAGACCTTGGAAAACACACCAAATATTGGGGGGCTTTTAATAAATATGTGAGCTGGCAACCCCATCTTACAGTAGAATTGCCTGTTGAAGGTGCTCTACAAAACAAGTGGACCTAAACAAGAATCTGTGTGCACACCTCTGCCTAAATTTACCTTCAGCAGGAAATGACAGGCACTGAAAACCATTTAGTATTTGCCCACACATGCCTACTCATGCAATTGATTTTAAAAAATTTTAAGAACAAAACCAAACTAACAACCCCAGCCTTTACCCATGAGATCACACAAAACCCTCTGGGTTTATTTCTCACCTATGTGTATATTTACCTATAGTTGATGCTCTCCTCTGACTCTCATGCTGCATCTAAACAAGTCAATGTGTGTGTGCATCTGTAGCTGTGATGCAAAGCATCTCTGACAGGTGGATGTGTGGTGCCCACATGAAAAACAACAGTGCAAAAGCAAGGTGGGCTTCTCAAATGCCAGGCTTAGAGAGTAAGTGGAGGTGCTAAAAGAACTTGATAATAAGGACGCTCAGATGACAGCTGGTAATGCTACCGGCTATACTTCAGAGCTAAGTGAAAGCTGCCTTCTCCGGAGTTAACATGTACTGCTGTTATGCGTTCTGCACTATACAGATTTATTTATTTTAGAAACAGCTCTAGGCAGCCAGCAGTGCTCAGAAGCAAAACTCCCTGCATCTCCTCTACTCCCCAAGTCAAGTAACACTGATTTCAGCTGTAACAGTATGTGCCAGTGCCTCTGCTAGAGCCCACAGTGTAAATAAACTGGTATCTTCTGCTGCATCACACTTAGAAAATGAAGTCTCACTGCTGCACATCTTGAAGCTGCTATTAGAAATATATACTAATTATTGTTACATTTCTGAGGAAACTCCCTCTCCTCTCTTCCTTTCTCTTTCAATGTGAATTCACTGATCCTCCTGCTAGAATGGGAGCTCTGTGACTGGGCTAGGAATAAAAACACTGCAATTCCAGTTTAACTGCACACTCCCCTCTCCAGCATGCAGGGCATTTCTTTAAAATTGCTTGCAGATAGCTCAGCAGACACACATGAAGCTATGCATTTCTGAGACAAATGCTGTTCTCTGCTCTGTGCATGCCATCTACTGAAAACATGTGACAACCGCCTGTGCAAAATGACAGCTTGACCTGCTGTGAGGTTATTCCAGGAGAAGTACTGCTTGTAAGTCCAGGGTTAATTATACTCACCTCCTCCTGTGTTCATAGTGGTTAAATTTAGGAAAAAATCTGTTCATATCTAGGATAAAGATGGAGAATGTTTCTCACACCAATTGCTTCTGCTGACAAGATCAGATACAACCAACAGTGACAAAAATTCTTTGCACAAACATGAAACTTTGTAAAAAAGTGAGCTGGATAGTGACAATGACACAGGACTACTCCAACAGCAGGAGCCAAGACATTTCTAGCAAGTGGAACTTGTGTACTGGCAGAAAGCGCCACAGAAGCAAATTCCATTTCTCTCTCCCACTTCATTTACCTTCTACCTACCATGTCTCATTTGTATCTAACAGAGATAGTGCCTGTGAGCCCTTTTTCAAGCCCAGGAACTCACTAAGCTATATTGTTCAGAGTATTATGGGCTCTTTGTGTAACCCTGTCAATCTAAATGATCCTTGCCAAATACAATCAATGGATTTTAACAAACCTGTGAACCGAAATTTGTAGAGAGACAAAATTACATCTGTGCAATTATGGTATCACTCTGAAATCTCCCTTGCCTCTCTACCTACGAGATTTCAATACGCTTTTGAAGGAAGAGTATTTGGAAACATGATGAAAAGGAGCTAAATCGTGCTCCCCATTACATTCCAAAAGGCATGTTGAATGTAAGAGATTGGCATGCATTATGATGAGAGGATGCTGGCTCGGTGTTTCAAACCATTCACTTTATACTGCATCTTCTCCAGCACTAAAGAACAGGAAACAAAGCTAACGAACGCTGTCTAGAAAGCCAAAAGCTAACATCCTGATTTGCACCATTTTTTACCCCAAAAGATATAAAGGGTCACGAGTGACCCTTCATTCTTCTGGAAAACAGCAGAGCTTTTTTAATGCTGTTATTTTGTGTATCTTGTCCAAGTTATGAATGCTCTCTTCCCAGTATGTACCTAAGCACAAGTTTTTGTTGTAGAGATGCTTTCAGGTTTGGAAAGAAAAAAACTATGTGCTGCTGGGGACCAAAAATAACATCTGATCCTGCACTTGTTTGGATAAAGCTTCTTGAAGTCAACAGGAGTTCTGTTTCTGTAAGGACTTCAGAATCAGACTACAAAGTAGTTAAATCCCCCACCACTCCTCTCCATCTTCCTGCAGCACTTCTAAACAGATGGCAAGGAGCAAAGGGAAGCATGATCAAATGTCTACTGACCACAGTGATGACTGGAAGCTAGTGAAAAGCCAAGACTGTATTGGCTTTCAACTTTCAGTGCTAGGAAGCCAAAACATTCTTTTTGTATCCGGTAGAACTATTTGAAGGTATTGCAGTTGCGCCCAAACCCTTCCCCTTCCCTACATCAAATGTGGTTGGAGCCCGTCTCTCTGTAATACCATAAATTACGGGCTCCAGAGCCGGAGCTGTGGCGAAGGGACTGAAGGACATCGCGGGCTGAGGGTACAGCGCAGCAGGCAATCTTGGCCATTTCACGAACCACGATTTCTGTCAGCCGGAGCGCCCCACGCACGCACCGCCGCCCGGCCACCTGTCTCCCGGGGGAGGAGGGCACGGATTCATCGGGGCGGGCGGATGGAGCCGCCCGGGAGAAGGGCTGGGGGTCGCGGCGAGCCCGAGCGCCAGAAGCGGCCGTGCGCCCCCTCCCCAGCGCTGCCCAGAGCAACACGGCTGTGCCCAGCGGGAGCGCGAACGCGAAAATGGAAGCCAGCGGAAGGGAAGGAGATGCGGCGAGCGGAGCGGGGCGGCAGCGCTGCTGTGCGGAGGGGGAGGGAGGTGTGCGCGGCGCAGGTGGGGACCCGCCGCCCCCCGCCCGCGGCCCCGCTGACCTGCCAGGCTGTTGTAGCAGTCGACCTCGATGGCCTCCACCGCCTGCCGCTGCTCTTCGCTCAGCCCCGCCGCGGCGGCGGCGGCGGGAGGGCGCTGCCCGGCCGGCTCCTGGCTCAGCAGCAGCAGCAGCGCCTTC
Organism: Motacilla alba alba; assembly: GCF_015832195.1. NCBI lineage: Eukaryota > Metazoa > Chordata > Aves > Passeriformes > Motacillidae > Motacilla > Motacilla alba. The sequence goes on from NC_052020.1 coordinate 27,908,424, forward strand.
AGCTCCAGCAGGGCGCGGTGGTACTTGCCGATGGCCTCCCGGAATTTCTTGTCCTTGTAGCACTGCGCCCCTTCGCTCTTGAAATCCAGCGCCCGTCCGATGAGCTCGCCCGGCTCGGCGCTGCCCGCCGCCGCCGCCCGCGGCTGGGCACCGCCGGTGGGGCCGTGCCCATCGCCCGCCCCGCGGCCGCCGGCGTTCAGCTTGCCTGCAGCCGGGCTCGCCCTTTCCATGGCCGCGGCACCGCCCGGCTCCCGCGCCGCCCTACGCGGGCGATGCCGCGGCGCCCGCCGCCGCGCTCCCGGCCTTGCCCCCGCGCCGCTCCGCGGCTCCGCCGCTCGCTCCCATCCTCCGGCGGCCGCCGCTCCTCCTCCCTCGCCCCGCCGCCCGCGGGGCGCCCGCCTCCGCCCGCCCCCGCCGCCCGCCGCGGGCACCGCCGCCCCCCGCTCCGCTGCGACCCCCGCCCAGCGCAGCGCGGGGCGGAGGGGGCGAGCCCCGGGAGTGGGAATGCGCCGGCTCCGCTCACCGCGCCGGCCCGGCAAGGGGCAGTCTACGCCGGGACCCTCAGCTCCCCGGACTGGCTGACCCCACAGACCCCCGCCCGCCGTCCTGCTCTCCCTGAGACTGAGTTCACTCCAGCCCCCACAGCCGGGTCCCCTCTGCTCCCCTGTGCCTTTCCCTCCCGTACCTGAGGGTCTCGCCTCCTTGTCGGCAGGCTGGGATTCCATCTCCTCCATTCGCCTCCTCATCCCAGTTTCCCGGATCCTCTCCCAGAACCCACCAGTGGCCATCCACCATCAACACCTGTTCATGGTCCCTCGAAATGTTTTGGTGTGTATACTCCGTATCACTGTGCAAAGAAGTGCCAGACCATGAAATCTCCTGTGTGCTCTGCATCAGGGCAGCAGAAGCCAAGGACCAATAACTGCCCTGGCGCCAGTAACTCAGGGACTTTGATTTCCCTGAAACAGATTTTCCTATGTGCTGCTGAAAAATGGGTCAATGTTCACTGATGCCTAGAACATGTCCTGGTTTGGGGTTATCAGTGGGGAGTGACTCTCCTGCTGCAGACCAGCAGCAGAAAAACTGTGTGGAGCATTAGGCATTGTTTTGTTAGGCCTAACACCATGTCTGCATTGAATATTAGAGCAGTTGGATGTATTTAGGTGCATTGTTGTGCCACGATATTTTGTAGGTCTTATCACAGACTTAGAAACTAGAGGATGGATGAAAAAAAACACAATGATTTTTTTTTTTCACAATAATATATTGGGATGCATCTTTTCATTACCCATGCAACTCTTACATAGTAAGGCTGCAGCTGTGGTGCAATGTTTTCAAGCTTCTCTCTACAACCATGAGAACATTTTAGAATGGAGACTTGAGTTTCTCTTTGGGGTATGTACAGCCTACTGTGGTGGCATGTGGTGTTGCAGTGCTGGGCAAACTAGGATAAATGTGTGGCATAGCTCCATGTAAAGGTATTAATGCAGGTCTGGGACTGGTGCCTGGATAAGTCCTTGTTAGCAGGGCAAATGAGTTGTGCTTTTTGCATTAGTAATGTTGGTCTCTGCTGCTATGTTTCTGGATCTTGTTGAGGTTGTGGTCACAGTGTGGGACAGACACTCATCTACTCACTTGAATCTAAAAGCCAGAGCCACAAGGAGAAGCAAATAGCATCATGCTGATTGTGACAGAAGTACAAATTTGAAAATGCTTTCACAAGAGAAATTATAGCTAAGTTATTGAGCAACGATTACTTGATTTCAAGTGCTTTCATTTCCAGGTGCCCTACTAGCTACATCTTCAAGAAATCTTACTTTATGAAATGGATACTCAGCATTTTCAGGTACCTCAAGCCCAAGAGTGAGATAAATTACTTACAAATCTTGCTCAAAGTACATGTGATCTAAAATCAGGAAATCCTGGGGGGCGGGTGTGGCGGTGGTGGATATTAGTCACAGTAGCTAGAGTGGAATTGATGTGTGGAACCTAAATATTAAGGAAGGAAAATTCCTGTTGGGACATTGTTTTAATCTGTCTGCTAGTCATATTACACAAAGTAGGTTTAAGTAATTTCAGAGGTTTCATTGTACCATTATTGATTGCTGCTTGGGAGAATTCACGAGGACAACATATATCTCTTGTGCTGGAACGCTGACTTTGCCAGAGGAAAGGAGATTGCCACAGAGGATTAATTGCTGAGATCTGAGCAGCTGCAGAAGCTATCGAAGAAGGAACTGTTTTCTTGGAGAGTGATGTAGTAAAATGACATTGGGAGAAGGTGCTTCCCTTTTTCAGCATTTGCCTGAGCCTGTGGAGTTACATGGCATAGGGGGCACTGAGACATAAGTGACTTTTTCTCCTCTCCCACCCCCTCTGCTTAAGGGCTCTTTGTGATTTCTTCCTTTGGTTATAGATCAACAGTGGTAGTCAGAAACAAGCTATGCAAAGTGTAAGTTTTCTTACGGAAGAACTTGGCAGTGGCCACTGGCATTATAGGTGCAGACCTGGTCAGAAATGGTCACAAAATAGTGATAAAACTGGGTGGTCCTTGCATTATGAACTATACTGAATATACCAAACTGTGGCTTAGTCCCAAATTCTGCCTAAGCACTCAAATGAGTTTTCCACCTTGTAGTTCTTCCAGAAATGTCCAAACTCTCTTCCTGACATGGCTAGTGCCTATAAGGATGAATGCCACAACCTTGTAAATCCCAAAACAGACCATAACAGAAATGTCTGAATGATTGCTGTTTATTGGCCAACTTAGACCCTTTGTTGATAGCAAAGAGTATCCCTCAGCTGAGAGCTGGATCTCTCAGCCAGAGAATTCAAACCTGCCATAAGATGTGCAGGATGACTGGCAAAGGTCAGTTTAGTCCACCAGAACCTTCTTCCTGGAGAGGACTTAAATAGAGTTGGCTGTACTAAAATATTTAGGAGACATCACACCAGACATAGGGTCACCACACTGACCACAGCATAAGGGACTGCTTTTGTTTGTTTGTCTGTTTTTGAAGAGGAATGTGGTGCTTGAAGGAAAACATGAGAAGCTGTCACCTTTCCAAGTCAGACAAGAATTGTGCTTGAGATATCTCACATTTAATTTAACATATGATGTGATGTTCAGGTCTAGATTTCAGCTCTCTCAGGCCCACTAGACTCCTCATGCAGGCTTGCCAGTGGTCAACACCTTTAGTGATATTCAGCTTGAAAATATGACAGGAACCTGAAAGCATCAGAAGGAGTAAGTCTATTATACTGTATTGATGCGCTGAACTGTGAAGTAAAGCACACATTCATTCAGATAAAATTAAGGCAGTTTGCAGTCATTACCTGTGTGCCATGAGATGAGGTCATGATGTTGGTCAATATTAGCTATTGTGCCTGTCTTTAGCCCAACGGTGAGGGATTTTCTGACCATAGAAGCAGAACATGCTTATCTCTCCCATTCTGTAATAGATGGGGTGTACCTGTCTATCTGGATGCCCCCAGGTGCTGTGAGTATCCAAAACTGCCTGAGTGTGCCTGTCTCTCCTCCTCCGCACTGAGCTTTCCTTAGCATGTTCCAAAAGCATACACTTGCATTGCTTAATTATTATTAATAGTAGTATTATGCAGAGGTCACATGCTTCATAGGGTATTTTAGGATCTGTGACTCACTAAACTATAATTTCCTGTTCACAGGTTACCTGAAGAAAATTGTCTTTTTGGAGTTCTATTCTTGGCTGGAAGACGTGGGGGAAATGGTAAATATTGTGAAAAACACTGGATCTTACATATCTGTGAGCTGTCCCAGCCTTCCTCCAGGTACAATTGTTTCTGCCTGCACATAAGACAATTAATTTACAGGCATATGGAACAGATTCTCTGCATTTCAGGATACTGCTGCAAGAAAATTGGAAAGGCTCTTGAGACAGTTGAGGAGGCTGGGCACTTGGGCTCTGGTGGGGCATTGAAGGGCTGGAGAATTTTTCTTACAAAAGCAGACGGAGGGAGTTGGGGTTGTTCAGCCTGGAGAAAAGAAGGCTTGGAGAGGGGGACCTTATTGTAGCCTTTCAGTACCTAAAGGGGGCTAGAAGAGAGTTGGAGAGGGACTTTTAACAAGGGCAGGTAGTGTTATGACATGGGGGGATGGCTTCAAACTGAAAGAGGGTAGATTTATTTGATATAAAGAAGACATTTGTCTTTGATGAGGGGGGTGAGGCACAAGAACAGGTTGCCCAGAGAAACTTCTAGAGAACACATCCCTTGGAGTGTTCAAGGCCAAGCTGGATGGGGCTTTGAGCAACTTGGACTAGTGGAAGTTGTCCATGCCCATGGTAGGTAGGTTGGAACATGGTGATCTTTAAGATTCCTTCCAACTCAAACCATTCTATGATTCTTCTAGATATATGTCAATCCACTGTAGCATTTATGCTGTTAGGTGAGCTTTTTATAAATTGGAACTCTAAAGGCTGCTATGAGGAAGCAAGTTTATATATAGTGAAAACCAGGCATCAGTTTGAAAAGCAGTACAGCATTTAAGGCCTCAGTCCAGTTCTTGTGCATTTATTCATGTTGATGGGACTGTTGACTATGTGAGAGTTGTTTCATCAAATCCTTCCTGCCAAAGCACAAGCCTCACCTATTTCCTATTGTGATGAAAATGGTGTCAATCCCCTGTGAACAGAAGAGATCCCTCATTGCCTTAATTCAACTGCAGAATTCCCAAACAGCAGCAAGCTTCCAGCATACACAGCTGCTGCTGCTGCTACAGTCTGTCACCAGCTTACTCAATCATCCATTATTTATTTCCAAACTGTATGTAAAGCTCTGCAGCATAGCCTTTTATGTCCACATACAGGGAAATGAAAAGAAAGAACTTCTGAAAGGCCAGGAGAACAAAAACAGAGAAGCCTCTGAAATCCTTTGTTGGGGAAATTGTCTTACGTAGTTATATCCAAGGAAGAGAGGAAAGGGAAATAAAATCACATTTAACAGAAGATAACACCTTGGTACACACTTCTTTGATCTCTCTATATCATTTGTTGCAGTAAAAAATTCCTTTTTAAATATGAGATCCTTTGTTTACAAATGTCCATCAAATGCAACACACTTGGCGAGTATTGTGCATGTCTTCTTCCACAGTCTGCATTCTGTGTTGAGTAAGTTCATCCTGCAGCTGTTTGATGCCTGCTGACCACCTGGTTGAGAATGGTTAATCAGGACTACAATGAATCTCCCAGGAATAGTATACAATCAAGGAAGAATAGCCCACAGAAATGTTTGCAGGCAAATAAGAGAGTCTCCGTGGCAAGCCGTTGCACGTGTGTATATATGAGCAGCATCTTTGTCACAAAAAATGCTTGCTGACAATACTAAGACGTGGATGGTTAAACAGAGCAGCTGTTCAGAATTAAAACAACTGTTGCAAATTCTGGTTTTAGCATTCTGGATTCTTTCCTTCTTTTTTATAAATGCAGTAACAAATTGCTTACTAAGAGGTTTACCCATGAACCCAGGACAGGTCAAATCACAACAATTTAACATAATTCCCAATGTTTCTTTTTGTACTTTAATTAAAAGTGAGTACTCTGATTTGCAGAACAGTCATACTGGAAGGAAATGCTGCAAAAAAAAAAGTTTGAAAAACACTTTTAACCTCTTAAAATCAGCTGTTGACATCCCATCTACAGGTTACAGCTATAATCTCTCAAGTGAACTCCAGTGTCCAGGTAGCTCTTGCACTTTACTCAGGCTGGACAAAAAAAAAAGCAGCAAGGTTGATTCCTCTGTTGTGTGTGAAAAGAATAGATCTGGAAAAAATCACATCCAGATCTTGCTTATCAGATGGATATTGAGAACCACATAATAGGCACTCCTATATCTTTCAGCCCTCATTCTTCCTCTATCTTATCTTCCAGCATCCAGAGCTGTCCTGATTCTGGAGGCACATCTACACTGGGCAAAGAGGTGTGGTGTGAGGTTTTTGAGTTAGCAGTGATCTATATCTGACTTGAGAACGATGCTTTTTGAGACCCTAAGGAAGCAGACCCTCACTCCACTGTCAGTTGCTACTGCCCCAGGAAAACCTACAGAACTGCCTAATGCTACACCACAGCATTACGGGCTCAAGTTACTGCACATCAGCTGTTCCACCAGCCTGGCAGGGTGCCTGTTCCAATCCTCCATGGAGGTGAAGGCATTCATTCCCATAATGCTGAAAGGCTGCATATTGAGCAGCATTAGTGGGGAATAAGGGACTTAATAGAAGCAGTTACTGCAAGTCTGTTCATGTCTGGCATCCTCCTACTGCCCAGGTAAATGGCACATAGTTCAATGTTAGTAAAGATCACTTAACTCCAAGAGTGGCCAGGTGACACTTGGTGTTCAGATCTGTCCAGGAGTACAAAGTAAGTCACTTGGGTTTCAGTCTAATGACACAGTATGTGAGTTAACTGGAAACTGAATTGCTGAACAACACAAAAAAGAATCCTAAAATGCACTGACTCCCCATGAACTTTGAATTGCTGGTACTCCGAAGAGAAACGCCATCCAAAAGGTCACCAGTAGTAAAGCATGCTCAGTTTGTGTTTCCACATCAGGACCGTTGCCTAGTCTTTACACCATGCTTTCATCTTCAGGATCAAGCAGTGATTGCAAGTACATTCCAAGATAAGTGCATATTTATCATTACTTGCCCATTACCTGAAGAGCTCACACCAGCACCCATGGGTTCAACTTGCACATACAGCTGTAACTCATACAGTTGAATTCTTCCATGGTATCATAAAGGCACACTTCAAAAGTGCATCTAATTACCTCTAAGCTGGAAAAACTATCTCTCTCTTAGTTTTGTGGCTTATTCTTTTTTTATGAGATTAAAAATGACACATGGGAGCAAATGGAAATGCTTGTGCTTCTAATTGTTTTAGAATAGCTGTGCGAGACACAACTATTCCCAACTTCTGCTGAACTGCAAGAGGAAAACTAGGGGCAGTAATTTTACAGAGCGAGCAGACCTGCTAGAGAAGTGTCTGCTTTTTTAATTTCTGATCTGGCAGTGTGCGAAGGAGTTAAGATCTCACAACAAGCAGAGTTGTCTGGAAAGTTCCTAGTTTGGCAATGTCTTTGAAAAACAGGGTTTACAAGGATTGTCTTGCATATCCCATCCATTTTCATTGTCTTATGTCATGGCACAGTCTTCACTAAGGTAACAGTTCAATGCCTACTAACTTTGTCCTTCCTGAGGGGTACCAAACCCTGCCCTCTCGGCAGGCTCTTGCTGTGCTAGATATACTTGATTGGGCTGATGTCAAAGAGAGAGTTTGTGCTGTTTTCCTGTCTGGTCTCAAAAGTTCCTGCAAGTTGTTGATGGTGATTAGAACGGCCTCTGAGGAGAAACAGGCTATTTCAGGAAGTGTGGCTGACGATACAGTAAATGGTACTGTCCCCTAAGAGAGCACTCAGCCACTCTGTCAGCAGACTGGCAGACCCTGCAGCTCGGATAGCTGTGCTATCCTTGGAAGAGAGGTGAGACAAAGGTGTTTTATGGTCCTGACCTTTAACATGCCTGTGCTGTTATTGAGACTGAAGGGTAAACTGCAGGGCCTGGGTCAAATTTCAGTGTAAATGCATTTGTTCTTGCTTTTCCAGTTGGATGTAATTATTCTGCTTGCTTATCTCTCTCTCTCTCCTAATATGCTGAGGGAGCTGCAGTGCCCAGCTAAGCAGATGGCTCACTTCATCCTAGAGACAGATCCATTTCTGAGCATGGGGATACTTGTATCTAAAGAAGTGCTCAAATGAAACCATTTGAGTAAACGCTGCGTGGAGATCGTTAAGCTCATTTACCGCATATATGGGTGATTTGCTTACAAGAAAAAGGAGGAAAAATTATGAAAGAGGAATGCTTCTTGCTGTATCTCCAACATTTGTCCTGCAGCATATGGGGTTTTCCTGAGGATGTGCATTCCCAGATTTCCTACAAAAAAAATTGTGAGGTCTGGTGAGCACAAAGCCTCAGGCAGTGTGGTCACAGACTTACCATCTGTGTGTGATCCCAGTAGCATCAGCCTCGCAGTTTACGTGAGGTTCTCATCTTTCAAATTTTGTTACAAAAATGGTTCTGTTCCCCATCCAGACAGCTTTCCATGCCAGGCCTCATCTTCCAGGACACTGCAGTGATGGAAGGTGGCCAGCATTGTGTGGTATCAGTATAACAGTGTGCATACTGAGAGCTTAAATGAATGCTGAGTGAGGAAACATCATTGCTTCATCCTACAAAGAGAAGAGAAATTCTAATGGATCTTGATGTGTGAAAGACTTTCAAACTCATTTAGTTGGTCCACTTAATATTGCCAGTGTAAGGTCTCAAGTGTGAACATGTAGATTAGTACTATCCCTATTCAGTCGAAGCTCATTGAGGAGTTCACTGCAGAAAATTTATTTAGTGGTTCCTGCAACACACTGTCATTGCTTTGGTAGGCTGTTTGAAAGGTATTTCTTTCCCCCTAAGCTGTCATGCACAGCTAACATTAATGATATTGCCCTGAGGAGAGTCAGATGACCAGTCCTTATGGACCTACTTGTCTGTGCACACCTGTCACAATAATTTCTTAGCCCTGAGCAGGAGTGTCATGCTAGCTCAGGAAATAATGATTTCCTTGAGGACACTGAATAGAATCAAAATGGACTATTTTCCTCCAAAATGAAAATATCTGTATTAATATAATTTTTTAATTACTCATTGACTGTGCCTCTACTTGATTTTCTGATTGCATGTCCTGTCAACTAACTACCCAATGACTGCAGTATCCACACTTCATTTAATTCTTAACCCTCTGGTTTTCAAGTAAGTATGGTTTGCTTATGAGGATCAGCCTAGGTTAATCTCTCATTGGGCTGTTGCCTTCCTTCATAAAGTTGTACAATTATTTGACTGTTTTCATCACAGTTCTAGGCTTAAAAATACCAGTACTAAAAAATGCAGAGTAGTTAGAAGAATAAGCTATGCTTGACCTTATTAGCAAGATTGCTTATTCTGTACTGGGAGGCTTTAGGAATTTTGTAAATTGTACTGTATAAATTTGATTAAAGAGGACTATGAAACAGATAAACATGTGCATTAAAAAATGAAATTCATATAGAAAGAGAAATATGGGATAAATGCAGCTTTCTGTGTCTTTTTTTATAAATGTTCAAAGACAGAGGAGACATTCGATCTGCCATAAAAGCCAGTATGGATGAGAAAGCAGAAAACCCATGAGCAACACAAAAATTTAGGCCACTGCTTCTGTGTCCTTGATACTCACTTGAGAATCAGTTTGAAGTGATCAATTATTCTGCCCAGAATAGAGTCCAAGGCTAGTAAGTCATTAGCCATATAATGTTCCTCTCCACTCACCTTTCCTTTTTAGGAAGGAAAAACAACAGTGAGTTGAATAGATGGACAATATAGATGGAAAATATACTCCAGTAATCCTGGAGCTAAAATCTGGAAGATATTGATTTCACCACAGGTCTGATAGTAGATTTACAAAGGCAAGAAAATTCTTGCCTTTAAAAAAAAAAATTAACCTACCCTTCCTTAAATCCAAATCTTGTTATGACTTGGAAAAAAAAAAAATAGAGATAGAGAGAGACTTGGTAAAGTGTCAGACATTAAACAAGGATTATTTTGGGGCTGTACAGCTGTATAAGACTGCATTGCTTGGTAAGGCTTAAGCTGTTCTGTCTCTGTACAGAGCCCCAGCTGATTATGTAAGGACATTTCCTGCTGGGCAGAAATGCAATTTCCCACAGATGCAATTTTTTACAGATGCAGCACTCTAAATGTGAGCAAAACACTTTGCTGCTGATTTGTCCCATATTGGGGAAGCCCATCCTGGAGAAACAGCCCTATTGATGAAGGGTGATCATTGCCCTGCCTTATGTTTTTTTCCCTTGCAGAACAGTGTACGCTTCATGGCACTGAATCAAGCTGTGAAGGACAGTCATGTGGTGTATGCTGATGGCAAATGTAAATTTTTGACAGATTTGTAGGTCATACAGTTAGTCTGTATTCATCTCCTGATGTTCCTATTACCATTATTTATCACTGCATTACGAGAGCTTCTGAGTCCCAGTGCAGCCCCACTGTGCTAAGTACTATAGAAACACATTCCTGGCTTTGCTGGTTTGGCTTCACTCCAGTAGATCAGCTATATTAATGTATCTCCTGCCTTGCTACTCTAATTTTTTCCTGTTCAACAAAAGGAATGTTTAAAACACTGGGGAGAAGAGACGGGGGGGGGAATGATCAAATAAGATAATTTGATTTTTAATCCATAAGTGTCCTTGGTCTACTCTCTATTGCACTGATAGAAAAACACGACTAGTTCTTTGCTGGATGTGCAAATACCCCAGCAAATACCATGTTCTGTCAGTTGCCACATGCCTGCTGACTTCAGTATGATCTGCAAAGTAAAGGGGTGCTATGGCTCTTTCCATTATACAGATGAAGCTCTGGTATCAGTGTGGGTTCATCACTTGTTTGGAGCAGATGCTGAATCTCTGTGATGTGAGCTTAATTAATTTAACCTAGTCTTTCCTACTAAAGCCCAATGTAAGTATTTACAGCTGGCTCACTCTTGGCTGATGTGGTTGGGAGAATATCCCAGATGGAGGATTCTCACATGTGCAAAAATGTACTGGACAGTGCCCTCCTGCTAAGCTACTTTGTCCCAGCTTAGTACATCCTGAGCTCAGGGTCTCAAGTACAGGCTCTGGAAGTTTCTGTGAAGTGGCATAGCAGCTCTGATCTCAGCCTCTGATGATGGACACTGCAGCACCAGCATGATGGGCTGATACTGTTCTGATACCCAAGGGATCTACCTTGCTTCTTTGGGACCCCACTGAAGCAAAGGATAAGATAACCTGTATTTGGGTAGGGAAATCTGGAATTTTTTAATGTAGCCTGTGATAGGAATTTTGTTAGTCCTGCAGAAGAAGGGATAGATCCTCCTGAGAGTGGGATTTCTCTATAAATTGTAGATATCAGAGCCCATGCTGATCATCAATTCACTAGTAATTTCTGACCCCATAGAGGACCTTGCACCTTAGAGGCTATAGGGCAACAAAGTGAAGCCTATAATGACACTCTCTGCAGCCACTTCTGAAGGCAAGGGAAAAGGAACACACACCTTCTCAGCCACATTTGCAGTGACCAAGGAAATCCCCTCTCTGAAAATACCTTGATCAGACTAAGCAGTCAAAAGGCCATGTAGCTGTTGAAATGAAAGGCCCCCATAAACTCATGCCACCTCTACCAAACTGCGTATGTTGCCTTTCCTCTCTCCAAAACAGTGTCCAATTGCCTTTGATGTGTGCAGTATTACCCAGCAGGGAAGGAACACTTTGTTATAGATCATTTTTCACAGGCCCAGCAAATAGGTCAGGTTGCCTACCTTACACATTAGTGTAGAACTCCCGCTTGCTCTGGACCCAGGGATGAGCAGCCCTGGCTGTGCAGCCATTACCTGGGCTCAACACTTGGGCCACTCTCCTGCGTTCACCTTTGGATAGTGTGGAGGCACAGATGAAGATAAACAGTGCAGCCAGGATGTAAATAATATGTTTTTTTCAGTACCTGTTGAGGTGGGGACACGTAAAATTTCTCTGAAGAAAGCAAAGGTATTAGAGTTAACAGGCAACCAACACCAGTAAAAAATAATGCAAAAGGAGAGCAAGGAAAAAGAGCTCAAATTAAGGACCTGCCCGGCTCCTTAGGTACCTGAGACAAGTGATGAAGTGTGCACACTAAGATTTAATGGTAGGTGAGGATATCTGTTTTAGAGAGATGGAAGGTGCAGAGAAAAAGCATTTGTGACTCAATGGACAGAGCAGAAATGTAAATTCTTCACTGAAGTGAAACAGACCCCTTTTAGCATCATGAGACCTGCAGTTGTTGCAGCAGAGATATTGCTAGACAGTTTCAATAATGTTCTGCCACCATTGCCGCTTGCTGGATTTTGTAGCTCTCTCCAATCTTGAAATTAATAGAAATTAAGTGTTTCTTTTCACTTCCTGATCTGGTCAGCCTGTCCATGCTTTGCGTTCTCCCACTGGGAAGCACAGGGCTCACTGCCAAACTGAAGCCCTCTGTTTTTCAATAGAAAATACAGTAAATCAGGAAAATAAATCTTGATTTCTTCATCAGACTAGAGAGACTATTTTATTAAAGAACTCTTTCAGATCTGCCAAGTGCCTGCCTTAAAGGCATAAAAATCAAAGACTTTGCAATTTGGCCATATTTGAGGTTACAATGCACAGCAAAATGATGGCATTCAAAGCTTTCTGAGAGGTATCCACCAAATGCCAAGGCTGTGGTGCAGTCCAGAGATTGGGAATATCAGATTGCTAGACATGTGCAATAAACAGGGTGTATGGTGAGAAGATTGTTTTGCTTTTCTCCCCTTCCCCGTTCTGGGCAAGCCTTCATTGTCAGCAGATCCTGTTTGCTTGTTGGCAGTGAGTGGGCCACTGCTGTACTCCAGGGCCCTGATCTGCCCTTTGGAAACTGGGGGGAAATAAAACATTGCTTGACTCCCAATCCAGCTGACAAATGCACACAAGTAGATCTGTATGGGATGGAGGCCTTACTCCAGAATTGCCTGACAGCTTCATCTGCCTCTTGCTGGATTTTGGCCTGTATGTGACCTGTGAAGCTCTAGGGACATGGGGCTGTTTCTGTTTCTCCCACCAGTCCCCTCTAGGTGATCCAACATCTATAGATTGTACTTGCTGCGTCCTTCTTTGTCATGGGCTCTTATGTTGACAAAGCCAATGCAGCAGCAGAGATGCTAAGGTCACAGATGTCTGCAGAGACACAAAAGTCAGCATCTGCAGTTGCTGGTTTTTATACATGATCATATGCAAGATGACATAGTTTGTGCTTCTTTGCTTGGAAGCTCATTTCCCCTCCTGCCTGCAGTTGTTAGCAGCCATGTGGCATCCTGACATTTCATCTTTATTAACTTCTTGACAGATAGCCTTTTGGGGTTTACTGGGAGATTAATTGTTTTCAGGAAGCTTTTAGACTGTTAGCAGGGTTTCATCTTTTCTTTCCCTATTCCTTCAAACAGGAGACTCTAATAAAGCACTATGAGATGTATTAAAATGCTCTGAGGATGCCAGGAACATTACTCCTAGTGTCCCCCAGCTCCTCTGCTCTTTGCAGCCCAGAGCTGAGAGCAACAAGGCGGGAGGGGGAGATGACACAGTTTTGAGAAGGGCACTGGCTGCAGCTATCATTGCAGCCACTTTAGGTAGATTTTCCCAGTGGCATTTTTCCAGGAAAAAAAAAAAGAGCTTACAAGCCTGGCTAATTTTTTTATAGTCAATGCATGTGATTAGCAGTATTTATAAAAACTGTGCAGAAAACAGCATCTCAGGAAAAGGAAAAGAACATGCAGATGTACTGAGCGAAAGGAGAAATTAACAGACTTTGAAGTCAGCAAAAGTGCCTGATTAAGGATTTAAAAATCAGAATTTTGCAATTTGGCTGTGCTGTGGGTTTCTAAAGCAGAATTCAGTGATGGCTTTTGAGGCCTATGGAAGCTATTTTGTGAATGACTGCATGTGTAATGCCATCTGAAGATACCAGCAATATAAGTGCTTTCAGGGTGGAAAGAGAGAAACTTCACAAGCAAAAATGTTAGAATATGGGTGATGAACTCATGGCAGCCCGCTCAAACATTTCCTTTCTCTCCTTACACATTTTGTGATTTCAGCATTTTCTTTGATTGCCCATACATTTCTCTTTCTGGTTTATTTACATGTCTTTACCTCAGACCATGAGATGAGAATTTTAAAAAATATTTTCCCATTCCTATTTATTATAAACCAGTAGCAAATTGCTCATTTCATAAGTAATTCAAGACCAGCAATTTTTCATTAGCATAAGAATTTAAATTTCCCTTGTTCTTCACTGCAGAACTAGATTTAATGGAACACAGAATGGGACTTGGAGATATTTACTATTAATCTGTGAGTTCAAATGCAGATGGGCAGAATCTGAGGTGCTGTGATGATATCTTTGTTCAGGAGCCTCTATTGTGTTTTGGAAACCACCCAGAGTTTAATGATAAGGATTTGTAAACAATACTTTTCACCTGAAGGTATACAGCTAGTTTATTTGTTCAGTCTCTGCAGACTGTTAGAAATGTGCACAGAGATGGTTTTCCATCCTTTTTAAGAGGTGGTCCCCTCAGTTTAGCTGTGCTTATTTGTAACTATAAAGGGATTCCTTGGTAGTCTCCCTGCTGTACCCATAATGTGGTTTGGAGCACTCAGTGCTAACAATCCTGCATCCACTGGAGATAGCAAACATTGTAAATTAGGGACAGTCTCTTCTGTTATGCATAGGGGAGCATAGTAGCATGAGCCTCCTCATTAGCTCTGACCATAGAAATACAGAAAAATAATTCCACTGCAGGGAGAGTGACACTAAATGACACCCAAACACCAGGACCTGAAAAGGTGTCAGTTTTTATCCAAGTGTTTTATGCATTTTTAAAGCGCACAAATGGAATGAATATGTCTAAATATTCATTGCCTTTCTCTGACATCAAAAGCTGTGTACATAAATTCCTCATTTTATGTGATAGCTTTCATTATCTCTCCATCTGTAATCCACACCTCCTGCTAAGAGGGACAGAACTCCAATGCTCATTAGGACTCTCCGTTTAGAGGAAGCCAGGTGAAAAAGCCCTTGTCTTTTATGCTATAGCAGAAGCTGAAAATGTTACCAGATTAACAATTCTTTCCAGAAGTGCTTTGGCTAGTCTCACCATGTAATTGAAAATTCATTGTAAGCAATCAAGCCCCATCATTTCCCACCCAGGAATCTTTACTTTTCAGCCAAGAATCTTTTACTTTCAGCTCATCTGAAGACATACTTGCTAAGGAGAGGTGCAGAGTCAGCAGGAAAGATGGGCAACATGAATAATTAAAATAGAGGTCGAGTTTACATTTGCTACTGAAAAGAAATGGTTTGCACAAAAATAGAATGAAACAGAGCATCGGAGATGCTCCAGAAGGATGGCTGTTATGTCGGGTGGCATTTTTCTCTCCAGGAGGATTGTTCATGACAGGGTCATAGAGATATTTGGTTTAGAATGGCAACCTATCATAGTATTATTTTGAAACATTCTGGTGTGGATAACACTAGATAGATGTGTTTGGCAAAGGTAGAAACTGCTAACCAGTAGCAACTAACTAATGAATGGGGATCTGCAGTGTGCACACATGAGAATTATCCCATGGAAACACACGTTACACAAAATATTATCTCAGTGACAAAGACAAGGACCCACAAATAATGAAATGGAAAAATTAAGGTTAGATTCCATTTTTAATCTAGTTGTGCTATTAAATTATACCAAGTACTGTGTATTCGTGGCTTTCTTCTAAATTCAGTATTACAGTTGGACAGTGCATTTCTGTTCAGTACTTTTTCTTCCACTGTTCAATCCTTTTTACTTATTTCACTTACTTTGCCAATTAAGCAAATCTTTTGTAGAAAAGATTTTCTCAGAACACTTACCATCCCAGCCTTGTATTTTTGCAGATATTATTAAATTTATTTTCATGAACCACTCAGAGCCAAGGGGCCTGTTATCAGCTCCCTTGTAGAAATGCAGCTGTGAGACACTGAGGTTACAAAAATCTTATTTTGAATAATAAACTGTGAGAGATTTTAGAGACCTTAACTTCTCAGTGTGCAGAGAATTACAAAACTCACAAAGCATGACCAGCCTTACTTTATTTGTATTGAGGGTTCAGCACATCTATACATCTGAGTCTGAAAAAACTTCATTAATCTAATGCATGACTATGCTACTGGCAAGGCTAGAGTCCAGTTTTCCAAACCAGCATTTTTCTGTCTGATCTTGTCACTTTCTGTAACCTTTGCTTGTTATCTTCACATCTTTCAACACCTGAAACATGTAAAGCAAGTGTTTTGCAGGCACGTCTTCTTCACAGAAAACAAGCCCAGAATATTCACAAATGATATAGTGACTTTAACATTTTGAATGAGATAGGAATCCTGGGAAGAAAAAAATAAAAGGAGTATGTGGTTTTGCAATTACAGTCTGTCTCCTAATGCATTAGTATGAGAGGACTAGTATGAATAGAGAGCAAATAAGCAGCATGATCTCTCTTTTGCTCTAACTTCTTGATTGCTCTCGTACAATAATAATATTCTTTTCCTGTACTTCATACACAGTAAAGTACTTCCTATATTTTTTTCACACAGGCCTCTAATGGAAGGGCAAGAGATTCCATCACCAATTACGATCATGTGCCATCAGCAAGGTGATAACTCCAGGCTCTCTTAGACTCTGTTACTGCGAGCAAGGAATGGCTGATCTTGGCAGCAAAGGCTCAGGCACGGTGAGCCCCTGGAGGTACAGCTAGCATGACATAGGGGTATTGGGCACTCTGTACAGCAGATTGGTAGACTGTCAATCTAAATAAGGAGCTTATTAATCTTCAGGTTTTTGTATATTCCTCCACCCACTGAGTGTTGTTCTTCACTCTATAAATGACTGATGACTGACGAGTTCACTTAAGAGCCAAAATGCCAAGGACCATCCCTCAGGACTGGAACTGTAACGTCTATTATTCCCACATGGCTAACTAAATTAGGGCCACTCCAGCCAGCTCAAGCTGGATAGAGGTGACGCAGAGCAGCAACCTGTGGCCCACAACACTTTCACTTTGAAAATGACCGGCAAATGCCAGCGGGCCAAGGTCAGGTGAGAACGACTGCAAAACCCTCGTGTCTCCCCTTTTGAGCAAACAGCTCCGAACGAGCATGTCGATTTTCGGCACTGGCGCCGTCGTTCTGGCTATACACCATTCAGGCGAAGCGCAGGTCACTTTTACTTATGGTGGGACGCTGAGGCAGCACAACTCTTCGCTTCAGGAAGGTGTTTCCCTGGGCAGCGCCCGAGCGTCCGGACGTGGGGCGTTCTCCGGGCACACGGCAACCGCCCCACTCCGCCTCCCCGCTGCAAGGCGCTTCCTGCGCGCCGCCCCGCCCCGCTCCGGACGTGCGCGGCGCGGCCATGGCGGCTGTGGACATCCGAGGTAGGCCCGGGGCGAGGGCAGCGCTCGGGGATCGCTCCCCGCTGCTTCGGGGCTCTGCCCGCCGGCCTGGGCTCAGCTCCACCCGCGGGGCAGAGCCCTCCGCGGGGCGGCCGCAGGGGAGGGTCGGTGTGGTGGTGTGACGGTCCTTGGAAGCTGGAACGGCCGGGCGGAAAAGCTGCCCAAAAAGCAGTTTTCTTGGATGTGCGGCAGGCTGCGAGCGTGTTATCCAGGCCGCCTGGGGAAAACAAACTTCCTTCCGGTAGACTCTGCCTTATCAGGGGGATAAAAAGGTCCTGCAATGAAATGGCGATGTAAGGGAGCAGCTAAAAAAGAGCTCTGAAGTGTGGGGCAAAGTGGGAGGCGCTGGCGCGTGTGCGGGACTTGCACAGGACCAGAGCAGCGAGTGAGGCTGGTAATCTTAAGAGCGCTTCAGGTGGATGTGGTGAGGCAGGCCAGGTGTTAGGAAAGCCGAAAAGAAAGCTGAAGTAACAAAAAACCTTTGGGTGTGGAGTCAGGGATATGAATAAAAGGAGACTGTGTTTTGAAGAAGTGATATTTGACCGAAGTGTTAAAGAATATTTATGTTTTAAACAAAGTAGGAGTTAAATTGTTGTGAAGAATTTGAGCTTTGAGAGAAGTGGGGGTTCAGAGGCCATAGGAAAGGAAGTTATTTTTCTCCGTAAGAGTGTCTGAATGGAATAACATCAGAAGCCTGTGTGGTGGTCTCAGAGAATGAACAAGAGCAGGTATTTAGGGAAATCTCATGATGGGTCAATTTTGATAATGCCACAGAGGTTTTCTACTTTTTTAGTTTTCAAATTCTTAATGATTATGTGTAGTCCTTAAATTCTTTCCACTCTTTCTTAAGTTCTTAATGATTATGTGTTTTTCTGACTGCCTTGTTTGAGATTATATGAAAGAACTATGTAGACAATTAATGGAGGAGTGCTGTATTAAGTTATTAGCTGATGTGAGAACCTTCTGTCTTACACCAGACAATTTAAGCTCCCTCAAAGTCTTTTATCTAATGTAGTTCAATATATTAAGTAGATTTTGAGGCATACTTCTGTTTTTAATCTATCAGCAGTGGATTAATCTTGGCTGGGTTAAAGCCACTCTGTTGCCGACCCTTTCCCAACCAGACAGGGGAGAGAGAATATAATGAAAGGCTTGTGGATTGAGATCGGGGCAGGGAGGGATCACTCATCAGTTATTGTCTTGGGCAAGATAGACTCATTTTGAGGAAATTGTTTGAATTTATTACCAGTTAGATCAGAAGAAGATAATGAGAAATAAAACCAAATATTAAAAACACCTCCACCACTTCCTTCTTCCTGGGCTTAACTTCACTCTGAAATTCTCTAAACTTCTCTCCCCCAAGCAGCAAAGGTGAACAGGGCATGGGGTTGTGATCAGTTCACGCAGGTTGACACTGCCACTCTGTCCTCCTCACCAGGAGGACTCTTGACAGTCTTCACTGCTCCATGGTGGGATCCCTCCCACAGGAGACAATCCTCCATGAATTTCTCCACTGCTATTGTTCCGAAATGGGCTTTTTCACCTGGTAGAAGAAGCCCATCCACACAACCAAGTTGAGGTATCTGATTTACTGCTCTTAAATCCTGTACCAGCCTATATGCTGAACAAGGCTTCTTTACAGGTATTAAGTTCATATTGATACTCTGAGCAGCAGTCAGTACTGATGTCTTTTTCAGCTTCCTTTGAGGTCTGGTTTGTTGGTAAGCAGATTTGAGCTTTCCATGCCTTTTTCTGTGAGATGCATAGCTAGCTATACACAGTTCTCAAAAAAAAGTTGAGCATTCAACTTGCATGGTAAGTCTTGTCTTGACAATTGAAGGGGACATTCTGGCATATAGAAACCCGTGAGTCAGTTTAGTATGCCAAATTGGGACAGTCCACGAGCTGTGAGAATGGCTGTAAAACTCTTTTCCCATTGCCCCAGCAATTGGTATTGTAACTTTACTAGGCAGGCCCTTGCCTCTGTTTGTTGCTGGATGTGTGGCTCTGCTGTTGATCTGAAGTGTATTGTTTCATTTTCTGGTTGTACTGGAGGTGTGAGGTCAGCCAGGAATGCCTTGGGCTTTCCACCAGCCCCCTCCTCTCATAGTCAGAAATAATGTTTACATCTAATTGTCCCTTCCTGCCTACCAAGAGTACATTGATTCAGGCCAAAGGGTGGGAGCCCTTTCAGACCCCAGTGTCCTCTGCCTATTGCTCCCCTTTCACCTTCTTTAGTACCATTCTCTTCTTCACTGTAAACAGGTATTCAATATAGCCTGCATAACTCCCCCACTTAGGGTTGTTAGTCAACATGACAGTTTCCAAAAGCTGATAGATTCCAGTAAAACAGATTTAAGCCTAGCCACTTTTGTTAAGTATTTCAAAAATGAATGGGACTCAGGTAAGGGTGAAGCTGATAATAATATTCCCTGAATTTGGGGAACAGAAAGGTTAGAAATTAAGGTAGAGTGTTGGATGATCAATGGATTTACCTATGAAAAACCATCCCAGATTTTTCAGCGTGACGCATCAAAACCAGTATGAAAAATTCAAAATTTTGCAGCTCTGAAAATTTGAATTGTTGGTGTAATTTTACTGTGTATCCCTTTGGGCCTACCATCATGTGGGACTACATTTTAAATTCAAAACAGATATTACTGAAACTACAACATCTGCATTTTCACCAATCCAAGAGTATGAGTATATTTTATCTCCACAAATTTTTGAAGCCAGGCCATATATGGTCTAAAATACAGGTCAGCAAGAAATTTTGCTTAATCTCTCTTGGTCTCTGAAATTGGCAGAAGTAATAATACCGATCAATATTCGGCACTTAAACCAACCTGCTCACAATTTTTAAGTACCTTCTCTGCAGGATGTTTATCTTGGTTACACAGGCAATCCCTCACTTTTCCAAAATTACCAAGATCTTTGCAGCACCCAGAGCCGGGTCAGGATGGAGAAGTGCCCATTGTCACAACGAGCATGGCCTCTGACCTGCCTTACCCTCTGGGCCAGCTTTGAGGCTGCTTTGCCCCGGTGAGCATGGCCTGGCAGCTCTGCAGGGCCTGGCAACTTGTGGGGCTGCTTGGCGTGGCTTGTATTGCACTGGGCATCAGGAGAAATGTGAACAAAGTGCTCCAGCATGGGTCCCCAGAGGGTCACAATTCCTGCCAGCAAACCTGCTCCAGCTTGGCTTCCTCTGTCCAAGGGACCGGAGGTCCTGTCAGGAGCCCGCACCAGCATGGCTTCCTATGGGGTCACATCCTCCCTTGGGCATCCACCTGCTCCACTGGGGGGTCCTCCAGGGGCTGCAGCTGGATCTCTGCTCTGCTGTGGATCTCCATGGGCTGCAGGGGGACAAACACCTTATCATGGTTTGTGCTTGTCTCTGTGGGACATGGGGGAGCTTCCAGTAGCTTCTCACTGAAGCCACCCCTGTAACTCCACCTGCCAGACCTGGTCAGGGAAACCCAATACCCTGTCAGGCTACTTTACTGTTCTTCTTGGTTTGTCAAAGCATAGTGATGGGCTACCTGGCCAACAAGGCCAGATTCAGCACATTGTGTGAATTACTCTTCTTTTTTGCCATGGATTGCTGGCTTGTCTTCCAAATTGTCTTGAAAATCATGACAGATTGGCAGTATTGTCACAAGCACTTTACTTTTGTATCTGTGATGCAAATTCCACAAGAAATGCTTTGCGCAAGATGTCCTATTTTTGAAAGGAAGAGGGAAGCAGGAACGACGTCCTTTCTTATACCCGAAATAAACAGTACCCCCTTCAGTATGACAGCTATGTCAGGTTCATGGTTTGTTTTATTCTTCCCCTCCTCTTTCCAAGAATAGTTAAGAGAACAATGTTCCTAGTTATAAAGGCAATTATAAATACTGGCACTAAGCAGCTGTGGATAATTGAGTCTTAGAGTCCAACTTTATATTCCATTTTACGATACATTTATCAGCCTATATACAGCATGATAGCTATATATATATATATCTCTAAAGCTTGCCTAACAATCCTCTGCGAAATGCAGGTATTGTTAATCATACAAATGAAGAAAGTTTGTATTTGAAGTATAATGTGAGAGTTTATAGTGAGAAGAATGCAAGTGCTTAAGATTTAAGATTTTTTGAAAGGAGACCTGTTTTGGATTTGAATGGTATTTGGAATAAACACCGTTACCACGATGGGTGCTTAATAATGGATCTTAGTGCCACGTTTCTGAGATTTCCTTTTCTGTAGTAAGGAGAGAGAATAGTCTGTGTGAAATAACTTGAATGCCTCTAGACTTCTCCCTCCCTTTCCCTGCCCTGCAAGAAACAGTTGGGCTAAAAATTCTGAGATTAGCAAGGAAAAATGGTTTACGTGTAGCTATTTCTGTTGCATGTTCCCTGGTTTGCTAAGCAGGTAGTATTGCTTTATAACTCTTCCTCAGAAAAGCTGCTAGTAGTGTATGAGCTGACATTTTTGAAAGTGATCCGATGATCCTTGAGCATGCTGAATTGTCACAGAAGTAAAATATTCTCATTGGAATGATAAGGAGGAGTTCAGGGTATGTATATAGTGTGTGAACTTTAGGGAGTGGCTCCTGTGAGGAGGGAATTTGAGATCTTCAGTAAGTCTTCAGCAACTTCTCATCACTTAGGGTTTTTTTAATCTAAACAATGCATGTGTCTTCCTGCTTTCTTGTGTCTAGGAAATTCTGTTTGCTGCTGCTGTGATTTAAAATCAGTGAATTTCAGGGTTTTTTTCCTGAATCTCCAATGATAGCAAATTTGTTGCCTGTGGAACTGGCTGTTGACGCTGGTTTCTTTGATGTGCTTGAAGAACATTTTGCTGCAGTGTGATAACAAAATGCAGGGACTTTAATTCATATTTCCTTAAAACTGTAAGGATTTAATTGGCCTATTATGACTTGTAGCTTATAAATTATGTTCATTTAAAAAGCTTGCTTTTTTATATAATTGTTAGTGTTCAGTATTTTGATACCTGTAATATCCACTCAGTTATGGAACAAGTAATTTGATGCAGGCAATTTGGCAGACTAATTTTATAGTCAGGAATAGAATCTCTTGTTCAAGGTTACTGGGAAGCATCTGCCCAAAGATAGCATCTTTGTGTTTGCTGTTGTTTTTTGGGTTTGTTTGTTTGTTTTGGTTTGTTTTTGTATACTGCTAAGAAACCTGCAGAAGGTCAAAGATTATCAATTATTATTTGAACTTTATTAAATACTTCTTTAATTTTAGCTGGTGTGTTTATGTTCCAGCTCCTTTCTCTGCTGTAATTGTTAACTGCTGTCAATTTACTCTTGGATGTATTTGTAGTGGTTTTGACTGCTTTGGAACTCAGTGTAGATTTATTTTCCCAGATAATCTGTTGGGGATTTCCTGGGTTGACAGCTCCTGGATTCCAATATTAAACAATGGGAGTGTGTTGGACTATTTCTCAGAGCGAAGTAACCCTTTCTATGACCGAACATGTAACAATGAAGTCGTCAAAATGCAGCGGATGACCCTGGACCATTTGAAGTAAGTTGTAATTTGCATCTGGTTGATGTGCATGCAGTATCCCTTGTCCCTCCATTCAGAGGCTTTGATGATTGAATGGAAGCATGCTGGAAAGCTCATTCTGTTCTGTGCTTTTTAGTCCCACCACTTTCCAGCAAGGCCAGCTTTTTCTGTATTTGGATGTTTTCTACTTCTTCCTATGCCATCTCAAGGAGGTGTTAAGCTGGAAGGATTCTGTGTATCTTTTGAGATTCCAGTAAATCACCCTTTAGATATTTCTCTGACATAGAAAAGCTGTCTTCTCTCATCCTCCCTGCTCAACAGGACCTGAATAGTGTAATGTAGTTAAATGTTTTTTCTGCTGTGAATAGAGTTTATGTTAGGGGATACTCTGAGTTCATAAATAGTTTGTGTTTCCATATACTGCTGGCTGTGTGCCATAATTAGTACATAATTCCTCCAAAGAGCTGGCTTTTTAGTGTGGATAATAAGAGTAGTGAGTGTTGTAAATAAACTGATCACATATGGTTGTGTATTGGGATTGCATGTGCAAGTTAACTTTCTTTTCAGTTCCCCATCTGCTATGCTGAGCACAAGCAAGTTGTTCAAGAACAATTTAAAGACTCCACAATATGATAGGGAGTTTGCAAGCAGAGCTAGAAGTGCATTAGTAAAGTCACTCGTTCTCACTGTGGTTGCAGAGAGGCCTTTACATCAGACACACAGATGGTCACATCATACACCAGTTCTTTGTTGCTGTATTTAAATGACATCTCCATGATGATTGTTATCTTTCTTGCTGTTTATCTGTTGCTAATATATTCTACTTGTGTTGTATCAGGTTGTTATAACTCCCTTTGTCTATGCACCTAGGGTTTGATAGCTACCTCAGGAAATCCTTTGCCTTTATTTAGTGCACATTATAAAGAAGAGCTTTCAAAGCATCAGAACTTTGTTGCTTTATTGCCGGGCCATTTGGTCGCTCTTCATGTCCTACAGATTTTACTTGGAGGAAGATACTTACTCTGGTTGTTTCTTTCTCAGCCAGATGGTTGGAGTGGAGTACATCCTTCTCCATGCTCAAGAGCCCATTCTCTTCATTATCCGAAAGCAGCAAAGGCAATCTCCAACACAAGGTACAGTCGCTCGCTTCTTGCCCCTGTTGAGAAGCCATCAGTCAGTTATTTTTATCAGTTCCTAAGTTGTGTCTAAGTATTTCTGTTTCCCCTTTTCTGTCTTAATCTCTAGTCTAACTGGGAGGGTATGAGGCCTTGTGGCGGGGAGATCTTTCTGCGGCAGTTCCCTGCAGTGTGCCAGCAGCAGGGAGTGCCATCTTGTGGGGAAATGGGAACAGCAAATGAGAGACTGCTGCCCTGTGCTAGGTTTTCCTACAGGAAATTGCTAATAGCATTCATTCCATTTATCTGCATTTATCTGTTAGGCCATGCAAGAGTGTCCATGTCTTGTTGTGATGGAGTCTTGTGGTAACAGCACCATTCCTTCCTACAGTGTCACTTTCCAGTTTTTAAATCAAATACCTTAGCTTTTTTTTTCCCATCTGCATGCAACTGGCTTTGTTATTTTTAACCTTTAATTTCTTTGTGTATGTGTGAATAATCAAATACGTAGCCACATTTCAATAGTCGTTGGATTGTCTTATCTGTTTACTACATGTTCATATAATATAATTTAGGTTATTTCAGAGTAAGCTTTGTAGGAAAGAAAGGCAGGGTTAGTGCTAGTTATTTCTTAACTTTTTTCTTAGCGGTTTAGGTTCTGTATATGCATTTTGGTCTTTACAGGGCTTTGCCTTGTCTTGTAATGTTTCTTATTTGCTTATATCAGATAATAGTCTGTTTACATTGCAGTTCCAAATTGAGAAAACATGTATGATTGATTCTTTAGTACATTGTTTGAGTTATTTCTTTATTAGAGATCTTCAACATAGCTTCTAAAAGTGAGCAGCCCTTAATTTCTGGCTTTGGCACCTTTCAGATTGAAACTGGAGTTGGAGCTCCCACAGGATGTGTCTTTAGACTGATGCTGTAAGGCAGATGTATGTTTGGTAGAACTTAACTGAGACTTGTTTGGTAACATTTTTCTCACTGTGACTGTAAAGTTTGTGCTGGGTACCTTAATTGCATTGCATAGTTCCCTAGCTGAGATGTTACCATGTGTTTTATTTCATCAGGGTACAAAAATGAGTGTATTTGAGACATGGGAATGGGGATGTAAAACTGAAATTTAATTTAGTTCAGTGTAGCTAGTGTAGAATACTCAAATACAACTGATGCAGGTCTTATGGCTTCTCTGTGTTTTTAAAACACATGTATTTATATTTTAAATTCTTAAAGACTGTTTGAAGTGATATTAGGAAAATCTTTAGATCAATGATTAGGGAGAGTTGCCTGTCTAGGAGAGTAGACCCTGGTACAGAGCTGTGAGACAATAAAACTGCAGTTCTGTGTCTTGCTCCATTTGTAAAGAAGTGCTAAGCATCCTTTTTCTTTCGAGGAGAAGTGGGTACTGGCTGTAATATGCACCCAGCTGTCTGGGACTGCTAATTTAAGTAGGTGTCCATGCTTCATAAAATTCAAGTACTGGATGAATTGTTAATAGAGATGGAGGAACTGGAACACGTGTGCACAGGTAATGTCCTTAGGAATATGAAGCTGGGAGCATTGCTGTGGTTTCTCAGTTGAACGATGTTTGGCAGAGTTACAGAGGCAACTGTAATGTTCCTCTGCACTGCAGCTCTAATGGACAAGAATTTTTGATGGGTCAGTAGAGGTTCCAAATCTGATTTAGCAAATGCCTTTGGAAGGTAGTCTTTTTTTGGCAGAATGTTGCTTATTCAGAAAAGCATGCTCTGTGTGTGCTTCACTCTATTGGATCTGGGAAATGTAGCTACAGAGAGGACTGTAGAAGTTAGAGAAAGCTAAATCCAGAACAGTGAGATCTTACATTATTATGGGTTTCTACTGGTAGCCAAGGCTAGTGGAATTACTTCCAGAGCAGTTCGCTTGACTAGTAGTAGTTCCAGTGTACTCTGAAAACCCCAGGGAAGCAAATAATTTGCTTGCAATAGGACAGGACTTTACAGCACATGCTTTTCTATCTGTAAAGCAAACATTGGTTTTTCTCTCTTTATCAGTCTGTGCCTAAGGTGCAAATAAAGCACCTTGAAGGAAAAGGTTAACAAGAGAAAATTTTGTGATTAGAGAAATATTGCAATTTCTCAGTCACTGCTACAACTGAAATTTAGCAACAAATACAGTCTTCAGCCAGAGCTTTAAAGTGATTCCATGTTTTTTTTCTTTTCCTTCCCACAGTTATGCCATTGGCTGACTACTACATTATTGCTGGAGTGATTTATCAAGCACCTGACTTAGGATCTGTCATTAACTCCAGAGTTGTAAGTGTTCTGTGCATTTGATGTACACTGGTTTATATCTGTTTTTACTTTTGGTTGTCCCTCAGGCTGTTTAAATATCTTCTTCACTATTCTGAGGAAAGATCTTGTGTAGTAAGGGTGCAGTAATTTAAAACAAACCCCACTGGTTAATATTGTGTGCATCCCACATGAAAATGCAAGATCTTGTGAGAGTGCAGTATTGCCCAGAAACTAGGATGCTTATCCTGATCCTTTGTCCTTAAACAAGGATGTTTAACTGAAGCAACACAATTGGCAGAACAGCATGAAGTTTGAATAATCAAAACTTTAAAATTATTTGACATACGTATGAAATAGTAATTAAATACATAATCAGTGAAGCTTGCTTTGGAAAGTTAATGTTAGGCTAATGTAATATTTATTTTTAAATGAGGCTTATGTTTTTAATTGATGTGGTATTTCTTCTTAAATTGGTTGCTCAAGTTTATTTTTATTCCTTCTGTTCTTGTAAACTATTGGTTTTATGCAAGTTTTTCTGTCAGTTTAAAAAAGCACTCCAGAAGAGCCTTGTGAGAAATAACCTGTTAAAAAAATTACATTCTCAGTCCAAAACTGGATATTCCAAGTTCCCTTCCCAGAACAAAAATGAATATAGAATACTTATTTAAAAATACCTACCTTCAAAAGTTTACATTGCATTTTCTTCCTGAGTTCTGAACTCAATGCCTTACATTCTTGTTCTGAAAGCTCACTGCAGTGCATGGAATTCAGTCTGCTTTTGAAGAAGCTATGTCCTACTGTCGCTATCACCCATCCAAAGGCTACTGGTGGCATTTCAAAGATGAGGAAGAACGAGGTATGATTGTTAGTTTCTCCTGCATACTTTGGGAGAGGAAAGGAACGTAGAGAAAAGCTTGAGGCAATGCCCAGTGATGGTGGAGAGGTGAGATGAAGTGTCTGAAGGGTAAGTTAGGGCTCTCTAGCAGGTGAAAGGAATTTTGCCCTTCGGTGCTGGTGGGAATGAACATCAAGGCATGGGTGGGAGATGAAAATAATGAACTGTGTGTGAACAAAGTGGGCAACTCTTCAGCCCACTGGGGACCAAAACGCATTTTCAGAAGCCAAGCCAGTTTGTCAGGAGGTAAAAATCATCCTTAATCTGTCTTCCACAAAAAACGCACAAACCTATGTCAGTGAGAAAATGGAGGTGAAGTTCATAGGAGAGACAAATACCAACTTGTCATACAACAAAGAGCTGTTAAGAGAAAATAAATTTTAATACATCTTTCTCTAATATTTCTGTGACTTGCAGAGAAAACTAAACCAAAAGCCAAGAAGAAAGAGGAACCAAGCTCTATTTTTCAAAGACAACGAGTAGATGCATTGCTTTTAGACCTAAGGCAAAAGTTTCCACCCAGATTTGTCCAGGTATGACACTCAAAAGCCACAGTTTTACTATAACTTAGAACTTAAAAGACAGTCATAGGTATTCAAACAGGAGAAACTGAATGGGAATTTTGTGTATTTGTGCAATAGTAACATGGATTAGATCACAAACTTGACATGGAAGGCTCATATTAGAGTGTAGGATCTCCATTTGTAATCACTGGAGTCATTAAGACCTTGGCAAAACTATGAGAGTGAATTTTATCATACACCTTCCTTATCTGATCACAGAGGGTCTGTTCTCAGCTATCTGATGTTGCTGATGCTTCCAGTTTCCTCCTTTGTGAGCTCAATCAGGCCATCACGGTATTTTTAGTTGTTCCATTGTTCTAGAGGCTCATTAGTTAGCATGGAAATTCTTGGCATTCTGTGAAGTTGTTGTGGTTACCTCTGATTGTCTTTGGTAGCCATTTGTTCCACCAAGTCTTCTGCTTGGGAGCAAAGGAAATTATGTTTACAGCATCTCACAAAAGTGCTCCTCAGCCAATCCTGGGAAAAACTGGCTAACTGCATATTTTTGTCTTTAATGTTTTTCAGTTGTAAGAGGAAAAACTGGATGTTATAAAATATTAACTGGATTTTAAGTGTATTTAGTGACCCATTCTACCCTCACCTCTTACATATAAGAGTGTATTATTTGCATTTAATTCCTAAATTAATGGCAGGAAGGGTTGAGAATTACAACTTTGGTTCCACTGATGTGTTGGTTTTTTTTTCTTCCCTCACAGCAAAAGCCTGGAGAAAAGCCTGTCCCAGGTAAAACTGTAATATTTTCACAAGACTTTAAAAATAGGCTCTGTATGCAGTATCTTTCAGTTGCCATGTAAGCTCCTGGTGTTGCTGCCGTGAAGTGGTTTGGAATCCTGGCATTAACTTATTGTGCAAAGTAATGGATTAGAGTGAAGTCTTTGAGTTGATCATAGGCAGCCTCCAAAGAGGAAAGGCATGAACTGTATCACTTCAATCTCTTCCACCTTTTAACTGATATAAGTATGAATTTATTCTCTGCTTATTATTCTTACACCTTTGAAATTAATGTTGCCCTTGTGACATCAACAATATTTTCTAAATACTCTGAAGAGTGTTTTAGGAATGAAAATCAGAGGTTTAACTTTCTTTTGCTGTTACATCTCTAGTGGATCAAATCAAGAAGGAACCAGAACCAGTCCCCGAAGCTGTCAAGACAGAGGAAAAAGAGACTGTAAAGAATGCTCAGAGTGCTGGTGCTAAAGGACCACCTGAAAAACGAATGAGACTCCAGTGAAGGGAGAAGCTGTTGCACATCTGGATTAGTCAGAACCTGGAAAACAGAAGATTCTTGCTCCCTTTTCTTTATATTTAAGCTCTTCCACTGAGACTGATAATTCAGGGACTGAGATCCCTGTAACAGCTTTTTCTGTAGAAACCTCTCATGCAGATGTTAATGTCAGGATGTGAGCTGCCTCAAAGGAGCTGTTTTCAGTCTTCATATTATTTTGAATGCTGACTTCTGAGAATGGTTTTTACATGGACATGTTCAGCAGCCTCCTGAAATCTTTACAAACTCCTGCATATTTTGTGTCTAGGTTTCCTATGTAAAAAGAAAAAAAACCCTTTTATATATAAAAAGGAATTGGAATTCTTGGCAAATAAAACTCCTGGCTGCTGGAATGCCTTTCTTAAATGTTTACTTTGTTAGTAGCAGATGTGTTATATGTGCTGGCACTGGCAGCTTTTTTTTTTTTTTTTTTTTTTTTTTTTTTTTTTTTTTTTTTTTTCTTGGACATTGGAATATATTGTCTTCTATTTTGAGGAGGAAAAGTTAGGTTGTCCACTACAAATTGCTGTGCCTCTAGTGTTCTTCGGATAAAGATAAAAAGATTTGCTAACTGGACCCTCAAATCTATGTAGTTAGATATCAGAATGGTCTCAGTTTCTAGATATTCTTGGACAAGAGTTTTACTTAATGGTTAAGCTGATAGTTTATTATAGAAGTTAGTGTTTTGGGAGAGAGATTTATGGTGTAAAACAGGCTAAGATTTCTTGATGTTGCACACTCAGGGAAGCTGTTTCTATTTCTAATTTTCCACTGTAACTCAAATATATCAATCACATCTCTTCCTCTATGCTCCTGGCACTTCCTTCTTCCTTCATTGGACATGTGCCTTTTAGACTTGCAGAAGTGGGACAGTGGAAGAGAAATGTCACTGTCACCTATGCACTTATTTAAGCATATTGCTTACATAAACCTTTTTTTTTTTCCTCAGAAAAATTAGAACTCATCTGTTAAAAAGAAATTACTATTAGTTTGGTTTTGGTTTTTCACTGAAGTAATAGAGTGAAATAGAGTAATAGAGAACCTTGAAATAGTTTGCTTTCTTTCCTCAGCTGTTACCCATTTTCAGGCAGTAAACTGTAGTTAGCAAGAAAAAGGTTTGTACACAGCAGCCAAAATGTAGATAGGCAGAAAGACTAAAGTATGCTTAGATAGCTGTGTCAAATTTATCTTCAGGTTACAAGACACTCTTTTTCAGTAACTTAGCTCTCCAGTCAGAGCTGTTTATTACTGAATGATAGAAAGACCTGTCAGGGCTATTTATTACTGAATGATAGAATGATCCATGTCATTTTTGTCATATAATCCAAAGCTGTAGTGTTAAAAGACGTAGATATGCCAATAGCTGTTCTCAGTTAATGCAGATACAGATCTGAAATTCATATATTCATGTACTTGAGCGCTTATTAGGTTTATTTCATACCTGGATCAGGTTTGAACAGCCATTTCTCAAAATGTTGATAAAAGTAGATAAGAAGATAGTGTGAACTATCAGATCGAGTGAAAATATAGAAAGCAGTTACTCTGGGATGCTCAAAACCAGACAAGGTGTTGTGAATATACTTTAAAAAAAAGGGGGTTGGTTCTTTCTTGTATTACAGAAATTCCTCTGAAAGCAAGTAGTGGAAGAAGCACAAAAGCCATTCCCTCATCCACCCCCATGTAGGAAATGCAGGATTTCCAGAAATGAGACATGAATGGTGAGGCGCCTCAGCAGTCCTTGCTATTGATGGCCAGAATAAAGTCCTTGGAAATGGCCATTAAATGAGCTGAGAACCTGTATGTAATTTGGAAAAAGTTACAAAGACAGATGTCAGACTGCACTTAATGAAGATCTAGGATACTGCGCATTGGTTTGTGGAGGATTTTTGGTGGTTTATTTTTTTGTTTGGTTCGGTATGGTTTTTTAAATGGAGAAAATTATCTATTCATGCACCAAGGAAAAACTTAACACTACTAGCAGAAGAAAGCTTGCTTATTGCTGAAGGCACATACAGCTGTTGCAAAAAATGCATGCTGCAATATAGTATGAGCAAAATATTCTATCAGTCACTGAACTTCACCTGAAATAAAGTGTGTTGTGCAATTCAGTGTTTGAAAAGGAATTTCCCTAAAGTAGAAGGGTTTGAAGAAGGGCAGTAAAATGAGCATGATAGAGTTTCTCCTATGATGGCACTTGGAAGCCAATTATTAAGTCTTTATAAAACGGAGTTGCGAAACAAATAGGAAAGTAGAGTGTGACTGTGTTTGAGGGGTCCCAGGAGAGGGAAGAGATGAGAATCTTGACTCCATTTTTCAGAAGACTGATTTAGTATGATATATTAAAAATGCTGTGTTAAAACTATACTAAAAGAATAGAAAGGATTCATCAGAAGGCTGGAAAGGAATTAGAATGGAATGAATAACAAAGGCTCGTGACTCTCAGAGAGTCTGACCCAGCTGCATCTGATTGGTCATTAATTAGAAACAACCAGCATGGACCAGTCAAAAGATGCACTTGTTGCATTCCACAGCAGCGGAGAGTTACTGTTTTTCTTTTCCTCTGAGGCTTCTCAGCTTCTCAGGAGAAAAAATCCTGGCAAAGGGATTTTTCAGAAAATACCATGGCGACAGTAAAGTACTCTTGTTCTGTCTTGTAGTACAAGAATAGAGGGACAGGTAAATGAAAGTGAATTGGAGTTACATTTGGACTGAACCATTATACTCCATGCTCAGAATTTGAGCTGATCAGAGATAAGGGTGGAACATGAAGGGGCAGACTATCCTCACATTGATATCTCTCAGCAGCCTTTCTGCCTTCTGCAGAAATGCCTGGTGTTGGCTGGTGTCAAAGGACGGTAAAAGCGATGGATTCCTGGTCTGATCCCATCTGAGTTAAAGTGCCAGCATCTAAGCTAATGAGAGGATAGCAAATGGCTTCCATTCACAAAACAAGCATTTGAATGTGATAAACCTTTTCCAGGTTTCTTTCCTGTGCAAATTGCATTTTAAAGCAGCAAGGGACGTTACCAGTGTGTTGATTTCCTAGTAGCTGTCCGGTGCTGAAGGTTTGGCATACGAGGAATTGAAAGATCTGATCCTGTTACTCGCTGACCAGATATTCTACAATAATTTCATCACTTAAGTGAGCTGAGATATTCATTTACTGAAGTGATATTATGTCAGATATTACTGTTGAAATATTAAGCAGCTAGCTTGTAGTCAGTAATGTTTTTCAGTGCATGAGAATCTAAGCCTTTTCTCTCTTGATGTAGAGTCTGACTGTGAAGTCCAAAGTCCTTCCAAAGGACGTTCAGTATTTCTAGCTTGTAGATGAAAGGGAAAGCAGCAAGCATGTCTGAAATCTGTTAGTGCGTCACTTTCTTCTGTATAAAGGAGAGATTTAGATGAACAAGAGAACTATCT
This sequence comes from Motacilla alba alba, assembly GCF_015832195.1. Classification (NCBI taxonomy): domain Eukaryota; kingdom Metazoa; phylum Chordata; class Aves; order Passeriformes; family Motacillidae; genus Motacilla; species Motacilla alba. The sequence goes on from NC_052020.1 coordinate 27,940,633, forward strand.
CTACTTTTTGCTCTTAGTTAATAACCATTCAGACTTCAAAAGGTCTTTTCTTATGCCTAAATCATGGAGTATCAGGAGCTGAAAATTACCTGGAACTCTAACAGAAACAATTCTCCTCAGATCCTGAAAGTACATATAAGTGTTTGCATACCCATGAACAGCTACGCATATTTGTATGTACGTGTGTGTATGTGTACACGTGCATGCAAAAATCCAGCCAGATTGTAGGAGAGGGGCACTCTGGTTGCCTCAGTTTACTGTGTTAAGCTAGTGGTGTCTCAGGTGCAGCAGAAATACTGTATTTGTCATCTTTTCATTAAGTAAGGTCTGACCAGGCTATGTGTTGCTCTCACACATTCCTCTTTGCCACTCTGGCCCCATATTTGATATTTTGGTACCCCTTTCCTAGGAAAGAAAGTTGGATGCCATCTGGTCAGTCATTACGTTTTGTTTGCCAGGGCAAGCTGTTCTTGGAGCAAGAAGGGTGTAGGCAATAGGAGGGACAAGGCAAAGGGGATAGATTAGCTTTATACTAATGCTTTGAGACCTGAGTATTTTCTAGTTTTAACTGTATAGCTATGTTTATATTAAAAGAGAAAGTAAGTAGTTGGCAACTTCATGTTGAGGGATGGAAGGGGTTGCAGATTGGCAGAGTGATTTAGTAGAGTCTTTTGTATAACTTGAGGAGTAATCACATAGCAGAAGTTTGCATTTAAAAATAGCACTACAGACTGCACGCAGATTATGTAACAGGATTTTTCCATTACTGTGGTCTGGGTTATATTTATTTCAAGAGACATAATCCGATGTAGTTCTCAATACTGAAATGCAAAACTGATAATTGAAAAACAGTGGACAAGCATTCAAAAACTAGCTGCACATAAAAGACTTCACCAGAAACAGTTTCTAGAATTTTAAAACAAATAGGAAAATAAGGCTAAAATAGATAGGTCATGAGTTCAGATTGATATCGAGAAAGATCTTTCTAGATGGATCCTAATAGAAGCAGGCATTCCATATTCATTCCTTGAATCTGAGGTAGTGTCTTCAAGGGCTATGCTGCTAATGCTGGCCATGCTTGCAGGATACCAAACCACGGAATCTGAAGCACCTTTGGACAGTAGTTGGTAATCTCCACGGCTGTTAGTTAGGCCTGCCATGTGCACAGCATAAGGTACCAGCCCTCCCAGGACCCTGGGACATAAGGCAGCAGAAGGAGGCTCTAAGCAGTCTGCCAGCTGCTTCTTTCTTTCTTGCCCAGCCTCCAGAGGGGCAGTGCCTGTCTCCTGTCTTGAAAGATTAGGTGTTGCTGCCTGTGCCAGGGTGATGGTCAGCACACAGAAGTTGGTGACAAAGAGCAGGATTCCTGAGATCCATGTGGGATGGTAGAAAGATACACCTCCTGCAGCTGAGAAAGATAAGGGCCATAGCAGGTTGAACGTCATCCCAAATGTGCTTGTGGTGCCGAAAAGAAAGTTGTAAAGAGTTCCTAAAAGGTAACAGCTGTGGGTGTGTTGAATCCCAGCACTATGTGCTAGAAAACCAGTGTGCATATCTGTCTTACCACAACCCAGATCACTGTCTTATGGTTGTGTCTTGCCAGAGCTGTGGCATTCAAAATGGGGATGGTAGCCAGTGGTAGATGTACCTGTAAGTGTTCTCTTTCCAGTGCTATGAAATCACAAGTCTTTAGAGAGGACATGATGTGGGAAAATGGCTCCTGCATAAGTGCTGTCTGTAATTAAGGTGCATTGTTGTAGGTATGTAGCAGCTGTGGTGTAGATAGGGTTGAGGATTTTACACTCGGTACTATTAGTTTACATCTATATTATAGAACATAGTGGAAGTGAATTCTCCCCTGGTTCTACCTTTTTTCTTGGAGGGCGTGTATGCCGTAGTAGGGACATGCTAAGGTCACCACAGAGAGTATTTCTGTACCTACTCATTTCTGACTCTAAGCCTTAGTCCATTTATGATGTCCACTCACAAATTATCCAGTAATAAAAACAACAAAAAAAGCAAAAACCAACCTTTTGAGATTTTAAAACAGATTTTCCCTCTTGTGGTCTAGCCAAATGATCCCTTTGCTCAATACAAACATCTATGACAAGGAGTGTGAAGCTGAACTGGGGGTTGTCCTCGCTGTGTCTGCTCAGGAGGAGAAATACCCATTAATTTGAAATTAAGATTATTAAAAACTGGGAACGTGTTTGTGAGAGGCAAATTCACTGATTCCTTCTCACAAGAGCCTCTGTTCTGGCTCAAAGAGCAGGGTGGGCTGTCTGGAGGCGCCCGGGCAGCGCTCGGCGATGCCGCAGGTGCCGTTTCCCGGGCAGTGGGCCCGGCCCGGCCGGCACGGCGGCAGTTGGAGCCTCGGGGCGGTTCCGCCCGGGCCGGGCCCTTCCAGGTTCTATCTCGGCTCGGGCGGGGGCGGCCGGTGCCGGCGGCGGCGATGGGGCCGCTGCCGGGGCTGCTGCTGCTGCCGCTGCTGCTGGGCGCGGCGGGGTGCCCCGGGGCCCGGGGGGCGCGGCCCGCGGAGCCGCGCGGCGCCTGGGTGACGGTGCCGCGGCAGCTGAGCCCCCGCGGCGGCGACGACGCCCCGGCCCTTTCCTACTGGCTGAACGTGGCCGGGCGGCCGCGGGTGCTGCGCCTGCAGCCCAGGAGGGGCCTGGTGTCCCGCCCCTTCACCCTGGTCACCTACGGCCGGGACGGGGCCCGCCGGGAGGAGCACCCCTTCGTGCGGGACAACTGCTTCTACCAGGGCGACGTGGTGGGCAGCCCCGGCTCCCTTGTGGCCCTCAGCACCTGCGGCAGGGGCCTCGACGGCGTGCTCTGGGTGGAGCATGATACCTACCAGATCGAGCCCGTCCCCAACGATCCGGCCTTTCGGCACATTCTCTACCGCATGGAGGAGGACGACAACCGCGAGGGAACCAGCTGCGGACTGACGCCGGAGGTGCTGCAGCAACAAAAGGCTGTGCTGCCGTGGTTCAAGGCTCCCAAGGCAGCGGAGGAGAACGAAAAGCTGAAGGACTGGTGGATGCATATCAGGTATGTGAAGATGGTAGTGGTCGTGGACCACGTGCGGTTTGTGAACTCGGGCAGGAGCAAATCCCAAGTCTTGAAGCACGTCATGCAAGTCATCAATTTTGGAGACATTTTGTACAAACAGCTTTCTGTCCGGCTGTTTCTTATAGGACTGGAGATCTGGACTGAATATAACTTTATAAATATTACTAGCTCTATTCCCAAGGTACTCAGTGACTTTAACGCCTGGAGAAAGAAAGACCTGTTACCTCGGATGTACCACGATGTTGCTCACTTATTTGCATTTCAGTGGTTTGGAAGCAGCCTGGGATTGGCATATATAGGGACAGTGTGTGATAGGCACTGGTCAGCGGCTGTTGTTTCCTTCACTGAGAAAAAGTTGTCTTCAATGATTATCACATTTGTCCACGAGCTGGGCCATAATCTTGGGATGGTCCACGATAAACCGGAATGTAATTGCAAACGCAAGACGTGCATTATGTATGAAAACAACGCTGAAACGGATTCATTCAGTGACTGCAGTTACAAAGAGTACTTTGAGCTGGTTGTAAATGGTGCTCCGTGCCTTCGTCAGCCACCAGCACCTGGCAGTTTCTACACTGGGAAAGGTGAATACTGTGGGAATGAGATAGTAGAAAGGGGAGAGCAGTGTGACTGTGGTTCAGCAGCGAGGTGCCGAAGGGATCCTTGTTGCCGCGCAAACTGTACATTTACTGCAGGTTCAGACTGTGCTTCTGGAAAATGCTGCAAGGGCTGCAAGTTCCTTCCAGCAGGAACACTCTGCCGAGCAAGTACTGGCAGCTGTGACCTGCCAGAGTATTGCAATGGGATTTCCCCTCAGTGCCCAGTGGATGTATACCTACAAGATGGAACTCCTTGCAATGATGGTGTTTATTGCTATCAAGGAAAATGTTCTTCCCACAATGAAAAGTGTCAGCTTCTCTTTGGCAAACAAGCCAAGGTTGCCCCTTTAGATTGCTTCAAAGCAGTGAATACTCAAGGTGACCGGTTTGGGAATTGTGGTATTCGTGACAATATCTATTTTGCAAAATGCAGTACTAAGAATGTCTTATGTGGTAGGATTCAGTGTGAAAATGTAGTCAAAATACCTTTCTTGCAGAACCATGTAACACTAGTCCAGACTCCTGTTCGAGATAAAATTTGTTGGGGACTCGACTATCACGTAGGGATCTCAAAAGCAGATGTGGGAGCTGTGGAAGACGGCACACCATGTGGTAGTGATATGCTTTGTATCAACAGGACGTGTATGAGTGTATTAGTGCTGAACTATGACTGCAACATGACAAAGTGTCATGACAGAGGAGTGTGTAACAATCGCAAGAACTGTCACTGTGAGTATGGCTGGGCTCCTCCATATTGTGAATTGGAAGGATTCGGAGGTAGCGTTGACAGTGGACCCCCTCCATTCAGGAAGCCTGATAGAGCAAAAGTAAGACTGTTACTATTTGGTTTTTTTTCTATGTGTATCATTGGAGTAGCCCTTTCCATCCGTCATAAACAGAAAGTAGAGGGATGGCTTGCGAAGATAAAAGCCCAATTCCATAGAAAATTGCAGTTGTTTCAAAGACGGAAAAAAAGAGAAGTTCCTAAAGAAAACTCGCCTGCTGGTGAGTGAAAATCCACGAAAGATAAAAAAGCAGTATTTTTGGATTCTCTTGAGGAAATATCCCTTTAGCAGAGCCATCTGATAACTCATCAGAATAATTCAACGGGTTCTGAACAGCTCTAATCTCATGTGATATTAAATGCAGAGTAAATCTTATCTCTGTATATTTTCTTTTAAGTTAATAAATGCAGGCAGTAAGGCATGCTGTTCTTTGTACCCTGAGCTCTTAAACTGATGTAATTAGTAAAACTGCAGGTATTGTGTTTATGCTTCATATAAACAGTATAAAAATGCAAACTTCTTAAAACAGGTGTAGATAGATGTCTTACTTGTAGGAGTCAGTGTGAAAACATAGTCAAAATACCTTTCTTGCAGAACCATGTCACGCTAGTCCAAACTCCTGTTCGGGATAGAAATTGTTGGGGTCTCGACTATCACATAGGGATGCCAAGAGCAGATGTCAAACTACTTGCTACTCTACTTGCTTCAATTTCCTCCTTCACCTAATGTTTTCTTCAATTCAGTGAAAAGATGTTTGTGAACATCTTTTGTCATTGGTTAACAACCAAAGAGAAAAAATTGCACTTGCAGTCCCCACTGGGTCCTTCCAGGCAAACCTGGAAGGTTCTGTGTCTCTGTGATTTAATTCTCATCTGTGACACACAAACAGGTAAGGAACGGCTATTGCAGTGAGATACAGAGATACAGGTGTCTGTTTCACAAGTGCTTCTGGCTGTTTAGAGGGAGCAGTCCTTCAGGAGGGAGGTAGACCATAGGGAACAGGGTCTTCCTTTTGTGGAAGAGTAGAGAAGGATTATCCAGATCACAACCAGTAAGCATTGCATTTCTGAACCGTAAAATATATGTCAACAGTGTAGTCACACCAAATCTGGCATTTCACAAGAACAAATTGTTCTTATCTCCTGGAAATTTTCCGGTGTCTTGACTGCTGGCTGCTTCTGAGAAGGCTGTGTATTTTGTTGTATCTAAGAGGAGCTGTCTGTGGGGCTCCCCAAGTTAACAGAATTTCTAAAGTATTTGGAATTATTTTGCAAGTGTCCCCTACCTAGAACACCTGCAATATTTGATAGATGTTTTATCTGACTATCTCAGGGGGTTTCTTTTGGCTTACTCTCTGATTCTTTCTTCAGCTATAACTGCATGTGTCCTTGCAGCTCTATGGAGTGCTACACAGAAGCATTGTCATTTTAATTTTTTTTAACACAACATAAAATATGTCTAACTTCTGAAATATATTAGGGACATGGAAATGCCATTCAGTAAGTTTTATTGTTATTATTTCTGTTACAGCAGTAACTAGACCATTCTATCAGATCAGCACGAAGAGGAGTCTGTAGTCTAGACCACAGTTAAACCTTTTTTTTAAAGGTGTTTCAGGATAAAGGGCTATAATGCACTTGTCTGCTAACAAAATAATTATTTGTATTTAGAAAATAAAGAGCACACTTTTAGCAAACATTCTGTCAAGGCAGGATAAGTACCCCAACACTTGGCAATGTTTGGGAAGAAAGATGTTGGTGACTCTACAAATTATTATGGTCAACTCTTGCTGCCTCCCAAATATATAATATATGTTTTTAGAATATGCATTTTCCTGTAATTTTTATGTGTATTTTTTTTTGTGTCCTCTATCCAAAAAGGGCCAATTCCATTATGATGGGATGTGAAATACAAAGCATGTGATACACAGTTTTTCCCAGCTTTTTGTCTAGAGCACATGGGTCCTTAAATATTTATCTATGCTGTCTGCAGAAATGAGGTAACACATTGTTTGTTTAGGCTGTGCTTATTGTCATGATAGAACATAGATGGTTTTGATTAGATGATGAAAACTTGATCCTGCATTTATGTCAAAAGGCAAGATAACTGCTCTTGACTAACACCACATCTATTCCTCATAACCAGAGGCCTCCTTTAGGGGTTGGGGGAGTGGGAGGGGTGTCCTCTGAGAAAAAACAATTGTAATTCAGGTGTTTCAAACAAGGGATAGAAGACAGACAAGAGAGATGTGAATTAATTGAAAGCTGGAGATAAAAAGTAACAAAAGCACTACACCCAGCACCTTCCAACTACCTACGCACATCTAGTACCTATTAAGACTTTTTTATTTTGCTTTTTAAATACAAAAAGAGTGGCAGAAGTTTCAGGTTGCCACCTTGAGGCCTGCCATTGTTGATCAATAGTATACAATAAATTGCCAAGTATAGATCTGTGCTGAGACTGAGAAACATCAGAGTCAAGGAGTTCTTGTTTACAGACCTGCATACTGAAGAGACAGAGGTGTAAATGAAAGCACAACTTAGCCTACTTCCAAATGCAGTTTTGGGAAAGATAAAGTAATAAAATGCTGTAGTTTCTGTTTTTCTCTATGCTTAAAGATTGTTCTGCAAAACCAGGACTTAATTGGGAGGAGACTTTCAGTGAGCTTTGGATAAGAGTATTTCTGTATACTTTTCTCCCATTTCTTCTTGGGCCATATGAGGAAGACAGACATGTATCTCAACAAACCTAGTCTATGTTTCATAAAATGTGTAAGCTCCCTTTCTGAGATTTTCTCCTTGGAAAAATTGTTGTTTCTGATTTCAACACAGCAATGAAAAACTTGATGTTTCTGGTGGTTTGTTAGAAATGCCCCACTACTCTGAAGGTGCTGTGAAGGTGCAGGTCTAAGTTGTCCTAATCTTTCTGGTTTCCCTTTTTTTTCCCCTCCTGATTCTAACTGCATTTTAAAATGCTTTAAATGGATTTGAGAACTTGCTTAATATGTAAGTCACTTGTACATGAAGAGGCAATTTGCAAATGTTGCTGCACCATCTCCCAGGAGATGTGGGTCACTGTAGTACATGAAATGGTGCTGGAGGAAATAAGACTCAAGCTGGACTAGTGGAACCCCATTGCAGGAGGGTTGGAACTAGATGATCTTAAATGTCCCTTCCAAACCAAGCCATTCTGTGATTCTGTGAAATGATCTGTGCCAGTGCAGTAAGGGTATTTAAGCTTAGGTAGCTGTTAATACGTGGCAGGCCAGTTGTGATAGATGACACCTGGAGCTGCCTAGGACTAAGTTACAATATACCCAAGTTTCCTGTTTGAAATCTCTTCCTGGCTAAAGAAAACTTCTAAAAACTACTTAACATTGCTGTTATCTCAGATCAAGATAAAATTGGTTTTGTTCTAAGCCAAGGCTGTCATCTCTAAAATACATTAAATTGCTGCTAAGGAACACTGTGTATCTTGAAGGAGTTTGCCAAGTACCTTGCAGCTGCTTGCTCACTCTCCTCCCACCCCTCCCAGCGGGAAGGAGATTCAGAAAGAAAAGGTAAACCTTGTGGGTTGAGATAAAAACAGTTTAATAATGCAAACAACTAAAATAGTAACAACAACAACAACAACAACAACAACAATAATAATAATAATAATAATAATGATGATGATGATGATGATGATAATGGGAGTTGAGAGTAACAGAACCCAAGAGAAACAAGTGAAGCTCACCACGCTGCCTGATACCCAGCCTGTCCCAGAATGTGTTGGGCCCCCTTACAAATAACTTCCCCAGTTTATATACTGGACATTCTGTGGTATGAAATATCCCTCTGTCCACCTGTCCTGGCCATGCTCCCTCCCAGCTTTTGTGCACCTCCTCACTGGCAGAGTATGAGACACTGGGAAGTTTTCAACTTAAGGTGAATGCTGCTTAGCAACAACAAAGAAGTCTATCACAAGAGTCATGGTTTTGCTCATCATTGCAAGTGTAATTGGACCTTGAATGCCTGTCTCCCAGCTCTGAGGCAGGTGTTCTAACACTCAGTTTAGCACTAAGCATTAATGGAGCAGTCAGAGATCCAGTGCCCCGTTGTCTCTCCCTGTTAAATTCAGGAATCCAGAAGTGCAGATAATCTTGGAATGAATGCAGTCAAAAACATCTGTTATCTTTACTGCAATACCAAACAAATAAAAGTGTAACATTGAGGACCAGATAAGCTGGTGCTCATTTTCATCAGAGAGGTTCCTGCAGCATGTAGATGTGGCTGTCCTTGTAGTGCCAAGCAGTCAGGTGGTTCAACTGAGATTGTTCCCTGTTGTCATTGTCTGTATTGACACACTTGTAGCATGTGCTGAAATAGAAAAGGATAATTTTTTTATTGCTGTTTCCCAATAATCTATTCCTTCAATAAACCCAGAGGTACAGAGTCCCAGGTTCAAGTGGCTCCTCTGTTACACAGCAAGTTGAACTACTTTGCCCTTTTTTTGCTAGGTAATTATCTAGAGTTCTGTAGAGTTCTGAAGAAATTTCTCAAATCCTCAAACCAAACACCTTCTACAGGATCTAGTTAAGTATTTCTTGTCCCAGAGCGGCACGGTGTTTCTATGCACCGTTTGTGTTTCTGAATCTAGATCACTTTATTGCACCGCAGGGTAACTCGGCGTTGGCATGGATGCTGTCTGTGCTACTTGTCTGTGCTACTTGCCTGTATTGGGCTTTTTTCCTGCCCAGCACGGTCTGATCTGTTTTTCAGTTTGCTGTGAGGACAATTAAAAGGGCTGGGAACAGGTCATCTATCCCCTTTCTTCTCTCCTACGCCTACCCCAGACAACTATGGCCTACTCCTTAACCTTCCTAAGGAAACCAGCTCCAGCCTGGGGAGCAAGGCAGGGCCAGGCACAGATGCCGCGCAGGGGCCTGGGAAGGTGCGGGGGCAGGAGGACGCTCTGCCGCGCTCCCCTGGGCCCGCTGCTCTTCCGCCTCTGCGGCGAGCGCCGGTGGGAGCAGCCCCGTCCCGCGGGGACTACAACTCCCAGCGCTCCGCGGCGCGGCCGGCGGCGGCCCAGGAGGTGAGAGCGGCTGCCCCGGGAGCCGAGTTCTCCTTCAGGCCGCAGCATGAACGGCAGCGTGGCGGGTGGCGGCTACGCCGAGGAGATCATCAGCCTCACCCGCAGACCCTCAGGTAAGGCAGGGGCGGCCTCTCCGCGCTGGGTCCGCGGCCCCTCCCGGGCCGGAGCAGCGCCGCCGAGGCCGCGCAGCCCCCGGTGAGGCCGGAGCGGAAGCCCGGGGTGGCGGCGGCCGGCGGGACGGCCGTGGCGGGCACCGGAGGGAGGGTCCCGGCGGCGAGGAAAGAAGCGCAGCGCCCTAGAGGTGCTGGGCCCAGGGGCCTCCCCTGGAAATAGCCGTGGCGGATACGCCGCTGCGGGAATAACCCGTGCTGTGCGTGAGGGAGAGCTGGCTGGGTCAGAGTCCGTCCTCTGCGGGAGCTCCGGTGGAGTCTGGTGTCCCTGCGGATAACTCGCCTCCGGTTTCCCCTGGAAGTTGCCATCTCCGGTGGAGCTGTTGCTTCCAAGTGAGGCGGCAGCTGCTGAGCGCCCAGCCGCGTTGGATGCTCTGAGTCGGGGGCCATTTGGAAATCATGTGCCCAAGTGGCCGTCCCCTGTATTGTCAGCTTGGCGTTCCTGGTGCAGCGTACCTGGAGATGCTTTAGGGTGGTGGGAGAGAGGAGCATACGCTGGAAGGAGGAGGGAATAGGGCAGTTCGTGGGGCGTTTTTTGGCTTTGCTTTTCATGTCTCAACAGCAGGTGCGCTCATGGAAACCATACATTTTTTATAGGATTTATGGTGCCATTCAAATGACGCTTTCAGAAATGAGGCAAGTTGGCATGAAATGTACAGCTCTGGACCAAAATCCTGGCTATAGCGAATGGCAGGCTCCAGGAGGGCTTTTGGAGCTAGAGTTGTACTTCGGTGTTTGAGGCCTTCTCTTTAATTTAAATGAGTAGGAATGAAAACGTGGCAGCCCTTCTGTTCTGCACAACTACTGGGTGTGGCTGCTGGGCAGCCTTGGCTCCAGGGGCTCCCCAGAGACCCCAGCACCCACGTTGTTGGTGTGTGTGTTTCCTTTCTCTGGTGGAGGTAGGTCCTGTGCAGGGCTGGTGCTGGTCCTGGCCCTCATGCTGGTGATCAGAACCCAGAGGGTGCGAGCAGCCCTTTGCATCTCCTGCTTGCCAGATTGGCCTCTGGTCTGAAAGATGTGTAGCCCTACCTGCATAGCCATGAGCTTAAGCTAAGGAAGCTGTGCTTTTCAGGGAAAACTGTGCCAAATGAAGCAGGCTCCGATGGTAGTGCTGTTTCCATACATCAGGGGAGCTAAAATTTTAAGGAAGGTATAAGGGAATGTTAAAGGGCAGAGTTGAGAATGGTCTTGAATGTGACCACTGTGATTTCAGTCTCAATTACCATGAGCAGCATTTGTCCAGTCATCGAGATGGGCTGTGCATCTTTTGATTTAGGTTTCTAACTATGTTACTTGATTTGGAGGTCCTACATCCCCTTCTGGCCTTGATGCACTTGCTATGTGAACTATTATTCATTTCTGTGGAAGGAACAGAACATTTATCTGTGAAGTACAATTGGGTACTGTAATCTCTTGAACTGGAGTTTTGACTGCAACTTTTAAAATAGATCTGATGCTAAACATCTCTGGCAAAAGTTTGCATTGGTTGTGAATATATTTCCAGTGGCACAACAGTGTATATTTGTCTTTTTCAAATTTTCTTGTATTCAGTCTCTCATTTCCTAATCCTGCCAGTCCTGGTTTTTTTTTTAAGGCATTTTTGGGGGACTTTTTTTAGTTCAAAGAGGGTTAGTGAGGCATAGGGACGTCTGCAGCCTCAGGGAGGGTCAGTAGTTAAGCCCAGAGCCTGCTTTTAAAGCTCTGCCATTCTGCTTCTGGTCCCTTATAGACAAGAGATTTAGTGCTATGTGCTCTCTCCCCTTGCTCCTTTTCTTCCAGCTGCACTCTGTCTCTTTCTGTGGCTGCATGAACTGGAAGGAAGAGAATAGCAAAGAGCTTGAGGATTGATAGGGAAGATATTTTTAGGCAGAGTGCAAGTCTGAGTGCTGGAAAGGAAAGACACAGTGAAAAAGCCCTGTGAATACTTAATTTGGTCTAGCACAAACTGCTGCCTCTGTGTCATGAAGATCTGCTTCTACTGATGAAAGCTGTGGATCTTGATTATTTTTCCAGTCATGGGTAAAAAGTTGCAAAATTTATACTGTTTCATACATATACATATATATATATATATATATATATATATATATATACACACACACACACCTATTTTAGAGGTTTAATATATGAGAGAAAATCACTGTATTCTAACATCCTGATTCCTTTTCTCTGACTTTTTAATAAATGTTGATTAAACCTTACACTTTCTGTAGTATTGATTTTCCCCTTTCCTAAGTTATTTGCTTTATGGCAAATAATTTTTAGGAGTGTGGATTTTTAATTTTTTTTCTTTTCATTTTCTATTGAAAGGTGTATTACTGTGTGCAACAGGCCCTTCTTGGAATAGATATTATTCTAGTTGAAATGTCAGTATTTCTTCAATTTTCTCTCGCTTTCATTTTTCCCTCACTTGTCTGAAGCTGCCAGGAAGGGAAGGGAAAAAAAAGGTGTGGCAAAATTACTGCTAATATTTCTTCACTTCCCAGCTGTATATGCACACTTAAAATACCATGACTCATTTTGTAAATGCTTTGATCTCCTGTGACTGATTTAAAATGCTGCTTCCCAGAAGGCATAAGGTGGTTTTACTTTCATTTGAAACTACTTCCCAGGTTTCCAGTCCCAAAGTTAGAGAGAAAACAAGAAAGAAAACAAAAACAAATAAATCAATCTGGCTGAACGTGGGCAGAACTTGCCCTCAGTTGTTCTTGACAATAGCTTTTGGATGACTGGCTCACATCAGAAAAAAAAAGTTGGGTTTTTTTTCCATTTACTTTGATTGCGTATTTGCTTTTTTTTTTCTTTTTCCTTGGCTTTTCTTTCTTTTTTTCATTGCAAGCCTCTTAGGGAGTCTTTCCTGTCCCTTGTCATGTATTTTTATTTAGAGAGAAACTTAGCTGCATGTGCAGTGGGAAATCTCGTAATCTTTGGTTTTCCAGATTAAAAATTCTATTTGTTCTTCTGGGTTTCAATGAAACAAGAAGTCTTAACTTTAATCCAGAAGCTGGATCCAGCTAGATATCTGTAACTGAGGCTTCCTTTAAAGAATAATGCAAAATGGCAAAAATGCATAGTGGACATCAGTTTTAATAAATGTATGTGTATTCCCTTTTGTTTTGCATTAAATCTGCAAACTTTGTCTTTATTTCCTATCATGTTTGAATTCATGAAACAGAACAAAGTGATTTTGTACAATTTGAAGTAGCTTCATGGAGCCTAATCTTATTCTTGGAGGCAAAGCACACCATTTCCAGCTCCTGGGATGTGGAAGGGGAGTCTTCTGAGCTCTAGGTGCTCTCAAGCTGGTAGCACAGTTCTCCTTGCCTGTTTCCTCATCTGTAGACAGGGTCTAATGCTCCTTGCCTTTCCTTACCCTGTTTCCCAGCTCACAAAATGCTTGTCAGAGGTGATTTCTTGTAGCTCAAAGGTAGTGATTTACTATAATCTCATGTGAAATGCAGAATACTTCCATTTTCTTTCATGTTGTGCTGAAGAAGTTTATTCCTGCTGAGGGCTGAATCAGCATGTCAGAAATGATGGCAGGCTCCTCACTATTCCCCAGCGCTCACCTGAAACAGCTCACAGGTGTTTTGTGTAATGAAGTGTTACACAAATGGGGTCCTCAGGTATTTAGTGTCTCTCCTCTGCTTTCAAGACCAGTTTTATGAGGAAAACTTCTAGACAATGGAAGGGTGGTTGGAAAGGATAATGGAGACTTGTGTGCTGTGTGTTTTTGTATGCTGGAGAAAGCAAGACAATGCGGGAGGGTCCAGTCCCCAACAAGCGAAACAGCAGAACATTTGAAGCTTTGAGCTTTTTCTCATCAGCTTTCTCTTTGGCTTGCCTTAGGCTTGGGCTTCAACATTGTCGGTGGGACAGATCAGCAGTACATTGCCAATGACAACAGCATCTATGTCAGCTGGATCAAAAAGGATGGGGCAGCTTACCTTGATGGCCGATTACAAGAAGGAGATAAAATTTTAGCGGTAAGCCCTTTCTTCTGTTGTCCCCTGTGTTCTTGATCAGTGACGTGATGTGAGAGGCAGGTTTTCCTTCACAGTGCATAGAGAGGATGTGGTGAATGAATTAGATGATCCCAAGCACACTCCATGGAGGAGTTGCCTTGCGGGGTCTGGGGAGAGCTCTGAGCACTAGGGAGATGAGTGCCTCTACACATGGGATTATCTCCTCTGCCTTCTTGATTTGCCACAGAAGTGCTCTGTGGTGCTGTGCTTGTGTTTTCTCTGTGACTTGCCTCCCTAAGGTTTTAGAATCCATCAAGCATTCTCTTGCTCACTATGGATTATTGTTTACACATGTGTAAGTAAAGGTTTTCCACCTCTTAAATTTCCATTTTTTGACTGGTAATCCATGATTTCTAATCCTTTTGCACAGGGAGTTTTTAAACAATAAAATTTTTAGGCCATAATATTCTTCTCTTCATTTCAGCTCCTCAAGAATAATATAGGCTGCTTCTCCTTTTAGAAAATTGTTTTCAAGTGTCTGATGTTTGCGCCCACTGGTTCTTCAGATAGCTGGCAATCATGCAAGAAACAAGCTTTACAAAGTGATGGGTGAAAAAGTAGCCTCTCCTAGTATGATACACAACCTTTTTGTACTCCCTAGTTTTATTTTACTTTTGCTTATTATGTTCCATGTGTGATCTTTTTAGCCTCTATAGACTGCCTTGCACTAATTGGAGCCTATTATTGATCCAGAAAGTGATATTAAGTTAAACAGAGAATATTCTCTTTTTCCTGATAGTTTAATATTTATGTACTTGTGTTTGGGTTGTCTAAATATGAAGAGAAGGGAGGCACTGGATGTGATCTTAGGGGATACAGTTAGGGATAATGGGGGTGCAAATGAAAAGGTAGGATGAATTCACTCACTGAATGAAATCAAGTGGGTTATAAAACCCTGTGCCATGATATATAATTTTAAATTCAGAGAAATCCTAGCATTTGCAAGTGGATCAAGTGGATGCCAAGTATGTATGTATGTAATTTATTTTTTTTGGTTGGCTTTGCTACATCAGTGTGCTTATAAAAGTGTGTTTACAACACTCTCTCAAACAGAGAGATTTCAAAGGTACACCAGTGGATGAAACAAGGGAAGAGACTTAAAATAATAATTTTGCTGTAGCTGCTCTTTTATGTTTATTAGCTGTCAGAATCACACCTTTGATTTGTTTCCAGTAAAGCAACAGCATCAGAAGCTGCTATTGACACAACTGTGGTCTTTTATTCTTATTTTGCTTCCAGGTAGTTTTTTTCAGTACCTCTATGTTTGGAGTTGAACACTTGGAGTTTCTCGTGTTCTGTCTCAACATATAAAAATACATCATCATATTAATTAATTAGGTAGAATCTTTATGACTATAGTATTATGCCCCAAATGCAGAATTTTGTGAAACATGAAGATTTTTGTCTTATATTTCATATGTTAGCCTGCATCATTAAAAATTTGCTTTCTTTACCTTCAGCATCTGGCTCTCCTTTTCCTTTTTTGCTAGATCAATGGCAAAGACTTGAAGGATTTGCGGCACAAGGATGCTGTGGAACTGTTCAGGAATGCAGGATATTACGTGTCTCTGAAAATTCAGCGCAGGGTATGTTTTACCTCTTCCTTGGGGCTATTTCTGGCTCAGTTTAGAATGGTTTCTATGACTGGGGGCTGTTTCATGAGGAAGAAGAGTACTGTGTCCAGGTGCTCAGTGTGATACATGCATATAAAAATTTTGTTTGACCTATGACCTTCTGTCATTGCCTCAGCTGTAATTGTCTCTGTATAACTTTGTAACCAGTGTAACCTTTGTATCAGTGAAAAGGTGAGTTTGGAGATGTCCCCAGGTCTTTGTTTTGCTGGAGTGTGTTGTGTTTGCTCACTGTTCTCCTTTCTCAGAGGTAAAGTTTTGTGCGTGAAGACAGAATCTCAAGTTGCCCAGTTTTATTTCAGTGGCCACAATCTTACTGGAGACAGAAGTCCTTTTGTTTCAGAGGCCATCACCCAAGTTAGTGTTGAACTGTGTGTACAGCCCAACACTACAAGACAGACACTGAGGTGCTGGAGCATGTCCAGAGAAGGGTGATAAAACAGGTGAAGGATCTAGAGCACAAGTCTGATGAGGAGCAGCTGAGGGAGCTGGGGGTGTTTAGCTCAGGAGGACCCTATTGCTCTCCATAGCTGCCTGGAAGGAGGCTGTATCCGGGGGAGATTGGTCTCTTCTCCCAGGCAACAAATGACAGGATAAATGGAGACATCCTCAAGTTGCATCAGCTCAAGTTTAGATTGGGTATTAGGAATTTCTTCACTGAAAAAAGGTTGTCAAGCAGTGGAACAGGCTGCTGAGGGAAGTGGTTGAGTCACCATCCCTGAAGGCATTTAAAAAACGTGCAGTTGTGGTGCTTAGTTTAATGGTAAATTTGGCAGTGCTGGGTTAATGAACTTAGAGGTCCTTCCAACATAAATGATTTTACAATAATAGGAAATATGGACTGCTATACTTTAAATATACTGGCACCATTTTATATGTAAAAAGAGATAAACCCTTAATCCCAAGATAGCATGGAAGTTGATTAAAGAAATACTGATCTACCCAAATAGATGAATAGATCAATACTGATCTACTGGGATCCCTTTTCTACTCCCTTAACAAAGGAGTATGTCTGCTGGACCAGTGTATAAGGCAGGTAAGAAAACCAGAGAGAATTATTGATGTCTTTTTCCTGGTAAAGAGAGCAGGAAATGGTATGGTGGCAAGTGCTTCAAGGGGTGAAAGGGTATGTGTGTGTCATTTTTCTGCTGTATGAGGTGTGTCCTGCTCCACTTGAGTCCTAGTTTAGAAAGTGGCAGAGAAACATGAAGATGCCTGGTAGTGACTGGGTACCCTGCATTTAAGTTCAGTCCATCCTAAGCTGTTTTAACCCTTAATGTGTGGAGTCTGCAGGTACCTTGGGAAACTCAGAACCACCTGGTCCAGACACAGAACTGGGGGCTCTCTTGTTATGGGTTCTGACATAAATAATTTTTTTTCCTTGTAGTTGCAACCACAGAATGGCCCTGTGGGTCATGGAGGAGATGGAGAATCAGGTGGGCTTCCTCTGGCAGCCATTCTTGTGCCAGGCCTGGCGCTTGCTGCGACAGCAGTCTGGATCTTGCTGAGGTATCGACAGCGGATGTGAGGAGTTCACGGCTGGGATATCACTGCGTATTTTACACAGCTATGATGCAATTTAAAGATAGAGAATCAACAATCTTGTCACAGACTGATGCCAAAAAGGATCATTGCCTATCGTCAAAGTTGCTGCTGATATTCGTATATATTGATTTTGTTGCAGGGTGGATAGAAATAGAGAGAAAAAAGGGAAGTGAGAGGACTGTGTTTATGTAGAGTGGGATAGCTGTATTTTTTGACAAATCAAGGCGGTTTTGCCATCCTCCTCTATTTTGCACCATGAACTTTCAAACACACTCATCTATTCCACATTTTAAGGTTTAACTTTTGGTTAAAGGGAGTGGGAGTGGTTTTAAATCAAAAACATCTTCTAGAGGCTTTGCCTTGTTTCCACAGAATTTTCTTGAATCTAATGAATTCTGTCCAAACCATGAATAAAGAGAGGCAATGCAAAGGGTATATTGTTTTTCCCATTGAAGTTTTGTTGGTTGTTGCTAAATAAATGCCTTAAACGTGTAAAATCTGATCTGTGGTTTTGCAGGTAAAATCTTCAGTGTAGCTGCTGATTTAACAGCAATATGCAGTATTGGTGAGATATTTTGCCAGTTGTGGAAAGATAGAAGATAGCCTGCTGCTAGAAGAAGATTTTCATTGTCACAATGATTGCTCATTTTTGGGTCAGAGTTGTAAGAGAAAGCTTTCCACAAAATGCTAGCATACTGGAGAGAGACAGACACCTGAATCACAAGGATAAGTGGTGGCAAGAGATTCAGGCATGCTGAAGCTGCACAACAGTCTTTAAATTAATAGTGGAGCAGTAGTTCCTCCATTCATCAGGTGGGTTGAAGTCTGCATCTCTCAGGTTAGAGGTCTGTTTTGGGGGTTATCTTTTTGCACATGGAATGCTTCAGATAAAGTTTTCTCTAGCAACTAACTTGCTCTCTCCAGTAAGAAGACTCTTATCATGATTGAAAGGGAGAAGCTGAGAGCAGGCTGGGATTGTCCTGGCTTTTGCTTGTTTGTGAAGAGTTAAGTGATGTTTAGGAGATGGGCAGTCAGCTTTAAGCCAGGGTAAAGCCTAGCAGGTTAAACCAGAGGGAAGAGACCCTCCTCTGGAAAGTATATGGCTGAATTTACCTCTAGGGTCTCATCTCCTCACTGTGATTTGAATAGATTTAAATGCCCCAGCTTGATAGGAGCTCTGTGGGTAAGACCTGTTTCTCTTGTCTCCAAGAAATCAATGTGCTTTGTTGTTTTTGTAAAAGAAAAGCAAAATGCATGGTCTGGTCTGTATGATGCCAAAGAGGAGATCATATATGCAATATATGTTTTCAAAGAAAAACTGGTGTCCTGGTGCTTTACTGATCTCTATTCTCGTAGGACATTGCTGATGTATTGAAATTGTTGTGTTTGCTCAGAGCTGTGTTCCTGCTGTCTGCTGGAGATGGAAGTGGTTATGCTGTTGAACATGGCATTCCTAAATCACCTTGGAGTTTCAGAGCACTTGGATCACATGAAATCTTTCTTTGGCCTATAGACTGTTCTAGTGCAAGGGGAAGAGGAAACAGGAAGAATTTTGTTCCATGTTCTTAGGGGACTTTGGGAACAATATTGATGTTGACTGGCCTGGGCTAAGGCATGCAGTGACTTGCCTTGGCCTGCAAACCAGTTGTGCCTGATAGCAGAAGGGCTGCTGTGTAGACAGATCTTCACAGCTACAGCGTGAACCAGCTTGTTAGTGACCTGCTCTGAATATTTGGCTGTGGTGTCCATGTGCAGCCCATGTGTGTGTTAAGATGGATGATTAGAAATTGACGCTGTTTTATCACATCCTTCAGAATAAAGAGGCAGACACTAAGAGAATGGCCTATCTTCTTAGTTTTTGCCTGAGTTGAGTTTCTGTGATGAGAAGTATGTGGAACAGACTAGGAGGATGAGAATTTATGGATGGTTATGGTAAGTTGTAGTCATTTCCCATTGAAGTAAGAGAAAGCAAAACCTTTGGGATTTTTTGTTTGTTTGTTTAACCTTTCAGTTTTGTGACTTTGATACTGTTCAGACATGATTGCCATCTATATTGCAGGCAGTTTATTAGGGAGGGGAAGGGTTATAGTCAGTACTCAAATAATTGATGTGGCTTATTAAAAAAGAAAAGGCCATTCTTGTGCACAGTGTTCCCAATTATTCAACTGCCACTGCCACTGAGTAGCTTTTTCAGAAGTCTGCGTAGTAGTTTTTACTGAGGATTTAAACCATCCAGTCTAAAAGTGAGTAACACCTTTGTGTACCTGCCTGGTACCAAACACTCCCTTTTCCAATCCCCAGCCACCTCTTGTCCCATTTATTGACCAAACCCAAGTGGAAAATACACCAGCCCCAAACTCTCCTGTGAACTGTGGCTCATACTCCTTTCTTTCAGCAGCTGGACTGTCTCACCTAACCTTTCCATGATTTTCCAAAGTATTTTCCACCATGTGGTTTCTGAAGCCTTGAGTTTCATCTTTGCACTGAGTGATGTATATACATTTTCTATGATTGTAGAAGAAGCAAATTTTTAAAAATCTAGTGAGGACAGCTTGTAAATACAAGTGATCAGAGAGAATTTTACCTTTTGTTACAACTTAAATCTCTGGGGTTTTTTCAAAAGGTGAGTTGAAATCCTGAAGACAAACAGAAAGCATCCTAACTGTAGTTTGTTTGTTTTGTTTAAGAACTCATTTGCCATTGATACTGAACGCAGCTGAAACTCTTGAATACCCATGTTTCTCTCCCATTTTCATCTATTCCCTCAAATGCATTGTGAACATGGTGATCTGCTGAAAAATGGATTTTCAGGCCCATAATTTAAAGACAAATCTATCTAGTTTGACTTTATGTATATTCTAAGTATTTGTGTCTCAGTCTTCAGAACTGTATGTGCTAAGAATACATATTTTACTAGAGCATAACAGTGAGAGGGAGCAGCTAAACTTGGTCTGAAGATTGGTAGGTGCACTGCTTCTGGCAGTTTTTAATTAACACAAACTAGAAAGCAGTGTGTGGGAGGGAGAAGTGTCTTGCTTTCAATTTGCCTTTAGGTTCCAACAACTGGTTTGTTAGGTTATTCAGTGCTAGATTAAAGAGGCCTCTAATAACTGATAGTTCCTCCCTTTGAGGGGATTTATGTGTTGTAATTGCCTTACCTCTCACATTATTTTTAAGAGATGAAGCCAACTGAGCCCTTTCAGATTCTCTGTGTAGGGTACTTTCTCTCTTTTAGTGGTTTCTGTGGTTCTGTGTACCCTTTCCAGTTTCTGTATTGCTTTGTAAAATCCAGTTCCAACCATGTGGGACTCCCATCGTTGACCATGCTAATGTCCCATAAGAGGAGTTTTTATTGCCATCTTTGCTGCATTTTTTTTTTTTTTGTTAAGGTACGGATAAGTACAAAGCACATTTAAGCCAACTCCCAAGAGCTTGCTTTTTCTTAACTAGGCTTTTACAACTCTCTTAGCTGAAGCTGGAGAATAAATCAAACACAATCTCGCACATGGACTTCTGTGGCTGTGGTTATAAAACAAGAAAACTTAGTCAAAATGCTGCTTCAGAGAAAGCACTTTGCTACTGCTGTCTCTAAATGCTGTTTCATTTGCTGGTGCCAGAACATGTATGCTGCTGTTCAAGGTGAACAGTGCAGTAGATGTGAGAGATGTGGGCTGGTGTGAAAGGCTCTAATTATGGAAGATGGGCCGGAGATGGAGAAGGGTTAGGATAACCCTGAGGATTCAAGAGCTGCTGCTAAAAGACAAGGTTTGTGCTTCTGTTGATGACTTGGAAGCATCTGTGCTGATTCTTTGCAAAGCAGGTCCTACTTGCCCAAAAGGCAGGCATATTTTTTTGCGTAAGGTCTTGATTTTGAAGCAGTTAAATTTAAAGGGATTTCTTCTCAAAGGCTTCAGTTAACTGAAATATATTCCAACAGTCATGCCATTTAACATTTTAGAGGTGAGATTGTAGGCAACCATTTCTGATGCAGAGCTAAACAGGAGAAGATACAGAGGTTCAACATCTAGCATTGAGAAAAACCCCCAGTGTTAAGCTGGTGTTCCCACCATGATTCCCCTGGCAGTGGGGAGAGGTGGGAGGAGAAGGAGGATGGCAGATAGTTGTCAAATGGCTGTTACTTGTCAAGTGCTGATCTATTTTTAAATCACCAAAATTAAAGCCGTGGGACAGGGATGAGTTAACAGGAGGGCAATCCAAGTGTGCCACAAAGCTGTCCTGAGATTTTGATTCTGAGAGAAACTCAACTTGCTTGACATGCCTTTTAAAAATATTCCATACATCTCCCATATGGATCAACTCCTAAGGTGCTGAAAGTAGAATGCTTGCTTTGTGAAACCAGCAGTGATGGCATATTTCTGTCATTTAACAATTGTCCACATAAATCCTTTGCAATGCTATGTTGCTTTAGCATCCATACTTTTCATGAGGGTGCTTGTTACACTTAATCTAGCTGAACATAGCTTGAAGTGTGTAGCAAAGTATGGATGAAAAGAATGCATTAATACTGTGTAAATACAGAAATGGCCCATCTGTACAATCAGTGCCTGTTGAAAGATACACCCACTGAGCATTAGTGATTCATTAGCAATTCTTGACCCATTGATTTCCAAGGTGGCAATATCAAATTAGTGCAATGTTCTTGTTATCTAAATACACATTGGGATTGTTGTTTTATAGGGAAGGGTCATACAAATGTTCCTGCAAGTTGGGAAGCATGACTGCTAAGAAGAATGTGGAGCAAAGAAAATGAGAGATTAGTGCAAATGACACATTGTGCAGATGGTAAAAGGGATGAGTCAGATTCGGATGTGCTAATAGCTGTTATTGATGAAGGAACTCTTTCTCAAACAGTTGTTAGTATGGTTTAAGTTTATCATTTGGGGGCCTGTGTGTTTACCCCAAGCTTTAACAACACAGACTGTTCAAGAGCTGACACTCATAGCCACTTGCTCACAGATGCTTGCACACATGGCTGCATGGAGATCTTCTCCAGCAAGATGATCTATGCCAGAATCAGGAACTGGCTGTACTGTTTTCCTTTGGCTAAGGGGATACATGTTAATTATTGAAATAACCTTAAAAAGACAGGAAGAGGGCAGAGAATAGAGAGCTTTAATATTTCACCCAGCACATCTTTAGCTTTACAAACCATAATAAGTTGCATACTAGAAGTATCAAGTTACATACAGCAGGAGGAAAATCTGCCCATCAGTGGAGCTATCTGTGTCAAAGAGAGGGGATGTTCTTCTTGCCTTGTACTTCTTTCACTGCCTAAACAGTTCCTCACTTTTAGAAGAGGCTGCATTGATTGTTCTTTCAGGATGATATTAATGAACATTTGCATGGTAGGGACAACTCCAAACAAGGGAGCTGGGTCCAAATGTCATACAAACTCAAATACACATTGCCGGACCAAGTGTTTGGAGTGGAGACAATGCCATAGCTTTCTAAGCAATAGTTCACAGGCACCAACTATTTTCTAGGAATCTGGTCTTTTTCCAAATCCCTGCTGGTTTTGGAATTGCAGAGCTTCTGTTGAAGTTCTGTCCTCTCTCTGAATGGAAGAAACCTTCACATGGATAACTTTGCCTCTGGTCAGCTATTGCAAAAGGTGCCTCAGATGGTTGTAGGAACTCGGGAAAAGGCACAGCTGCCCCATAACAATGAAGATCTGCTCTCAAGTGGAAAGAGATTTGACGATGACCCATAGCAACTATGTCTGGCCACAAATCCCGCTACAATAGCAGCCTTAGAATACTGAAGTCGTGTAAGAGTCATCAATATGAAATATATATTTAGGTGCTCTTTTTAGGTGCTCTTTTGCTCATTAGTAGCACAGCCTATAAAAACACACCATGAAGTGTAGTCACACAGTTAGTGGTAATTGGGAGTGGGGCTGCAACAGAGCCTCAACCCCAATGGGCTGCAGCTGTGTGGGTCAGGTGAGCAGCATTGAAGAGAATGAGACACGGAGTGCCCAGGGGCACTGAGCCTCATCCCCAATGGGCTGCAGCTGTGTGGGTCAGGTGAGCAGCATTGAAGATAATGAGACACGGAGTGCTGAGGTGCTCTGAGCCTCATCCCCAATGGGCTGCAGCTGTGTGGGTCAGGTGAGCAGCATTGAAGATAATGAGACACGGAGTGCCCAGGGGCACTGACCCATCAGGAAAGGGCACACAGGTGCAATGCATGAACCATAAGGGTACAAAAGGCTGGCGTAAAGAACAAGAGCAGCTGCTTGTAGCCTTCAGAAGTATCTGATGTTGCTCTGTATGGGCAGATACCTGAAGCCTTCTGGTGAGGCAGGTCTTACTCTGTTTGTGCAAATGCTTAAAGCTTTCTGATATTGTAGGGTGATACTCTGTGTATTGTGGTTGTCTCAACTGTGACATATGCTGCTATATGAAGATCTAGAGCTTTTGATGTTTTCTGGGCACAAATGTCTTGCCTTGTCTTCATAAGACAAGACAAACTCTATCTTAGTACCCCTTTCATGAAACTCTGCTTTTCTGACTGTGGAGGAGTAAATTTCTATCTGAAATGAAAATGAAATTTGGCTACTAGCTTTTTCTACCAGGGTAATGCTGCAGGGAGAAGTATACTTGGTTTCCCAAATGGTTCTTGATTATAGCCCTTGCTAATAATAGTATAAAACTGTTTTGTATTCTCTGTAAATTAACGAGAAAACTTATAAAATCTCTTGGATATTTGAAAAAAACAATTCAACAGGGAGAGTTAGTGGTTGAACTAGACAGGTGATACTCTTTACTAGACTAGAGGCTTAGCAGAAGGGAAAATTAAGTCACTAACTAGAAAACCTGCTAGGACAGTCTTATATTTTAAGTTAGTCAGGTAAAGGTCTCACCTCCCTATATAAAACCTACATAATGATATCATTTAAAATACTGTTATTGTATTGCTTCTCCAGTTCACAGATGTTAACAAAATACATATAAGTGTTAAGAGTTGATGAAGCGTGCTGTTGACCATCTGTCTTTGAGGGAAAAATGTTCATTTATTCCCCTTTTTCTGCCCTCAGTCATGGGTCACAATTATCAAATTTTACTTCTTGCAACTCAAATAAAAATTATTCATTACTGCACCATGGGGAACTTCACTAGATGCCTCTGAAAAATAGGACTTGTTCCCCTGTTCTTTCCTGCGAAGTGTTTTATTGATAAAATCAAAGATTTACAATAGGCGATGCTTTTTCTTTGTACTGTAATCCTGGAGGGTGTCCTTAGGATGCTGCTTTCTAGGAGCCATTCAGCTGATTTATTAAGAAAGTGAGCAAGGTCTAACTCGCCCAGATTATTATTGGAATCTTGATATTAGGTAAAGCAAGCTTGTTATCCAGTTCTCTGTAAAAGTTGCTGCTCTTAATAAGGCTGCATGTTTTTACTGTGTATCTAGTCTCTTAAGTTCAAAATCTAGGCCTTACTCTTTGCTGTGCACAGTCCAAATCTCTTTGGGTTGTTGATTCTAAGGAAGGTGATAATAGAATATAGGAAGGATAGGAATCTTTGATGTTACTTCTCAATTAAAAAAAACTAAGGTCCTTTTCTCATCTAGTACAACAGCTAGTGTTTGTGTTTCCTCCTTGTCTCTTTTAAGAAGTTACCCATATCTTGCACCAACACTCCCTGAATTATTCTTCAAGCTATATCTGCTTGTTCTGTTGGTTTTGTTTTTTTTTTTTTTCTTTCTTCTCCTACTCTTCTGGTTCTTGTGGTGTTTCTCCTGACTCATCTCTCACTCTCCTGCAGCTCTGTATGTGCAGCCCTCTACCAAAAGCAATGTAAGTCTTAGCCCCTTCTCTAGAGTGCCTGAGTGACCCCAGAAATGCCTTTGCTTTGGACAGTGATGTATGTTCATGTTTGGCGTGCAGACTGCTAAAGTCTTTCAGAGAGTTTATTAAATAATTCCTAGATTTTCTACTGGCTTCAATATGTACTATGTTGATTATGATGAATTCTTACCTTTGTTATCAAGCTTCAAGGCAGCTGAACTTCCACACATGGAGATAGGCTTCAGGGTGCTGATGTGGCTGGTGGTGTGTCATTGACTGCAAAGATTGTTCCAAAGAGAGAGCTCCCGTCTCTCCTTCTGCAGGTGAGCTCTGAGTAGAGATTCTTGTGTTTCACTCCTCCATGAACTTGCAGTTTTCCTATTCCTTCACTGCTCAAATTTACCAGAAATGAAAGTAAGACTCTCTCTACATACAGTTCTCCAGATTGCTTCCTGTGCCTTTTTGTAACAATACAGCGTTTTCTATGCTCCTGTCCTCCAGACTGGAAGCTGATCTTAAGAGATACTACAGCTTTGCACTGGCATCTCAACCAAAAATCATACTAACTTTCTAGTCTTTTTGCTGTTACTTTGCAAGTCAAAAGAGTGCCAACCCAAAAGACTGCCTCTGGAAGGAGCTTCTCTTTAAGGGACTCTTCTGGGAAGCTGTCAGTTCTCAGCTCATTGAAGAGTCACGGACAGGGTTGTGCCTCCCACAAACTCTGAAGCTGTACAGTGGTCAGAGCCAGTCCTCTACAGATGATGGCACTGAGAGAGACTCAGCAAGGGGTGATCTATTAATATTGCAGTGAAGCAAGTGGAAGATCTCCCAACAGGGAGTGAATTGTTTTCTGGGACAATTTAATAAAGCTATAGTGACCCTGTAGTGTTGAGGGAGTGATATATGTAACCCTTAGAGGTAGTTATCTTATTTCTGTGGAGAACCATGTAATTAGTGGTGTTCTAACAGCTGCTTTCCATTTACAGGTTGTTACACTCTTGTATCTTGTTCAGAACTGAAGATCACTTAAGGATATTGGCAGATAAGGTTCTTTTATCTACAAAATGCCCTTTCCTTTCTTTGGCTTTATCTTTCCCTCTTTCAAGCATCAACTGTTATGGCAACAGGAAGGTGGAGGCAAATAAGCAGCTGGCAGTCTTCCTAATGGGCAGAAACATAGGCTGGAATCCCTCCTGAATTCAACAGCACAGCAGTAGAACTGCAATAACATTGCTAACAGTGGCATAGAATGCATTTTGTGCTTGCAGGGTAGCTGGATTTAATGAGGTGGGATACTGCTCATGCTCAACCTTCTACCAAAGCTGAACAATGTGATCTATGCAAATGCAGAAAACATAGTTTAAGGTTTTAAAAT
Source organism: Motacilla alba alba (assembly GCF_015832195.1). NCBI lineage: Eukaryota > Metazoa > Chordata > Aves > Passeriformes > Motacillidae > Motacilla > Motacilla alba. The sequence continues at coordinate 27,966,721 of NC_052020.1, forward strand.
GGCTTTCCTTATTTGTTTTTCAGAACAAGAACAAAATGATAAAATATGGTTTGGGCTGCAAAAGTCGATCTGACCTAGTTGCTTCCTTGTTGATTCCTTGTTGATTCTGGACTACTTTAAGAAGGAAAAAAAGAGGGACATTGTGGTTGCCTCTCTTAATCTGGCTTTAATGCAATGCCCTTCTTTTAGCCTTGCAGGTTTTCCACAAATGAGAGGAGGTGTGTGTGTATGGGGGGAAGTAGGTTTGACAGCTATGGAATTAATACTGGTGTGCCAGGGTTTGATTTACAATATACTTGTATTTAGTCCCCTCTGCTGTTGCTGTCTTTTCTTGGACCCTTACTCTGCAGACTGTTTTTCTGACATAATAGAAATATGTCTGAATCCATTATTTTTTTGTCTGCTGAGAGTTTCCTTAGCTCAGACAATTCCCAGTTATAGGATAAAAAAAGGTCATTTTACAGTCAATTTGCCAATAAAATGACAATGTTCAGTAACTTACCTTTATTTGACCACACATCTAAGTTATGCAGATTTACCAGGTTTAATGTGACAGATTAATTCTTGATGTGATTGAAAGGCTGAATGTCCACAGTTGTCTGTGAATGGAGGTGAATGCATATTTCCGATCTCAGTCTTACTCTCTTGAACTTTGATGGAAGTGTCAATCCAAACTCCATTGCTTGCCATTATCTGCTTATTAACTTGAAACGAATCCAGAGTTTAAACACTCTCCATGCTTCAGGGCAGTTCAAATTTGAATTTCAAGGAGGAGGAGGATCTGGAGGTAGTCAGGAGGGAAAGCCAGTGGGATGCCCTAATTACTAGAAGTGTTTTAATTAAGTGGAGTAGAGCTACATAAATTTGATAATCTGAGTTCCTCTTCAGACTACTGCTGTCTTTTTGGAGATACCTGCACTGGTAGTGGTTCCTTCTCACAGCACTGCTGTTGTGAGAGCCATTTTATCCTGTCATTTTTAATGGAAGTTAAACCAGGAGTGATAGTATTTGAAGGCTGTCACTTCTGGCTCACAACTGCTTCACCTCCATTTTCATGCACTCAGCTTTGTTCCTAAGCATTCCCTGCAAAGGTACATCTTAAATGTCTGAACTTCTGTATGCCTGTTTTATATATTAACTACCTACAAAATCCATTTGTTTGAGAGCTATTCAAAAATCAACATTTAGACATGTAAGGTATGAGACTGTGTCTCTGGTGGCAGACTTTGGATTTAATCCTAAAATACCTTCCAGGCTGCAGCTATAAACACAACTGGTGTAAGCCGTAGTGGGTATGGCCAGCTCAGCATGTGTCAAGCTGTGTGGTGGCAAGTGTCAAGAACAGCTCTTCTAGAGTCACTATTACTTTTAGTGCTGGGGCATCCCAGAATACTGCAGCTGCTGCCTATTACACTGAGATGCTAAAAGCTTTACTTTGGCACCTGCTAGCTTCTACTCCCAGCCATCTAGAAGCAGAGCAGAAGGAATTGGAGCCATTACAGCACTCTGGGGTTGGAAGGGTGGAGGAATCAGGGCCTGGGCTGTCTGGAACCATGTGGCAGTGAAAAAGTACTGAATTAATTTTCTGTGGTGCTCAGGGCAAGCTGTGCCCCAGCTTTTCAGGAATGAAAAGGATTTAGTCTTTACAAACTCCCCTAGAAAGTGTAGTAGTGCTGCTCACATAGAACCCATGAGTCAAAGCCTCCTGGGAAGCCTGTTTGCAGTACTGATCCCTGCAAGCAGTGTGAGGATCAGTAGAGGCAGTGACAGGGATCTCCTCTATGGAGCAGCATGTGCACAGTGATGCAGTCCTGGCTATGTGACACAGGGGCTGCTACCCGGGCCTATTCCCGTCCCCCTGGAATCATGGTCACATCCAGACTCCGCTACTGTCTATAAACAGCATGGTGAGTTCAGATAGAATAAGTGAGCATCAACCACTGGGCATATATTGAAAGCTGTAAGGAGGCCCAGCAGCAGGGAGAGTAGGGGTATTCTTTCTTTTTGTTGTGGGAGGAATCACTGGCAATTCTCTTTTAAAACCATTATAGGAGTATTTAGGATTTAGTGAACAGAGGCTTGGCACCACAAGTTCTCATCACTATGAGAAGCCCTCAGCACTTTGCAGAATTGGGCTGCACCTCATTATGCAGGTTTGACTGGCACATGAACTCTGCTTCTTTCCCTACACCTTGCCTTGCTCTCCAGGCATGGTTAGGACCCTTCCTCTTTTCCCCCATGCCATGATTCCCAAACCTGTGAAATTTCTCGTTTCCTAGCACTGAAACCTACTGCCTATGTCTTTTGGGTCTGATTTGGCTTCTGAGTGCAGTGAGGCTTCTGTCCATAGTTTCAATATATTGGGAGAAGGATGTTGCTTTTAAAAAGCAAAGCAACCAACATGAATTCTGAGCAGAAAACCCCTTTCAAAGTGTAATACATTTTAAGGTAAAGTGCTTTCAAAAACAAAGAAAAATCCTAAAAAAAGGAATCCTTTAGCTACACAAAGCAAAATTAATTTGGCACATTGAATAACATGTTAATAAGCATCTTTAAGATAGGCTATGGTTTTGTTCTGATTTATTTTCCAGTCCTGTGGAGACAGCTGATGAATTATATATATATGGTTATGGCACTTATGAATTGTAAGTCTCCTCACGACTGAAGGCAAATGTCAAAGGCACCCTGTGTTAGAAAAAGACATTTTGTTTGGCAGGTATGGCTTATTCAGGAAGCAGGCTTCTGTTTTATACATACTCTGCATTGCTCAATTGGGTGTATCTGTTCTTTGAGCACCTATCCTGTGGCTGTCTCATGTGGCTGAATGCCTCCTCCTCATTTAGGTAAACAGCATTTTCTTTAATAATGGAGAAGGACGAAGGATTCACTGATCATACTTTTCTCTTTGGCACTCTTCTAGTAAGCAGAACATGTCTGTCACCTCTGCAATTTGGAGGTGCAACATGAGCTGCGTTAGAGCTGAGTTGCTGTCAGGAAAAATGTTTGTGGCCATGTCTTCTCCTCTTGCTGACTTTGTCTTCCTGCCAGAGTGGGAAGCAGGTTTTTCCTGCCAGTGTTCAGAGCTCTGGCCTGGCATTTTTCCAGCAAACAGAAGACTTCCAACAATCGGGCTGAGCAAAGGACATCTGATGCTAAGCTTATTTCTCCTGATCTACCAGGGCTTCTCAGAGAGGCAAAAGCTTTCCTAGAAGACCTGCCTCTGAAATGCTTCCCTGTAGAGTTTTCATCTGGTCTGTTTTAACCTCTCACTTCTGTCAGTGCAGAGAGCTTATGCTGGGGATAAATCTAACAACCTTGGTGCTGACTTTCGAGAGCAGAGTGAAGTGCCCCCCCCCACACTTCTGAGCAGCAACCGCTGCAGTCTGCAGACTTTTGTCACAAGTGGGTGCTGTGCCTCCCGGGCAGTGTCTGTGTGAATGTGAGCTGGTCAAAAGGGAAATGAGAAGATGATTGAAAACAACATCATGCTTGCAGCACTGATAGTGGAGCACCCTCCAGGAAATATGTTGTATCCACCAGAAACCCGAACTAGAATGTTTCCTGCTGAGCCTATGCATGTTCTCCCTTCACCTGAGAAACTAGTGCAACTCGGTGAGACTGGGAGACTCCAGGTACAAGGACCATCATAACTTTAAGACCTGTGTATTGTTAGTGTTTTACTGACTCTGCAAGAAGGAACAAAGTATGGTTTGGGCCAGCATGCTAGAAGGATGAGGTTGGTATGAATGAGAGCAAAGGTATTCATTTCCTTATAGACTGACCTGAGCAAGTCAGACACTGGATAGGCTATGACCCTTGTTGAGTAAATCTGAAGATGAGATTACCAAAGAATTTTGACTCTGCAACTCTTCCAAGGAAAAGTAGAGCTGCAAGGTATGGCAAGCACCTGTACAAATATTGTCCCTAACAGTCCTGAGGGGTTGGAGATGCCCTTGTGCACATGTGAAACATGCCTCTGATAGCTGCACCTTGATTCCCACAGCTCTGTGTTCTGTCTCCTCCTAAATCCTCATCTCTTGCCTATCTGCTCTACTTACACCCGCTGACTGCCATTTCTGTGCTGTTGTGGTCCTTAGCCAATTTCTGTAAACTCAGAAACCCTGCTGGATGGTGGTTTTGAAATATTTCTTCTTTCTGCTTTTAACTGTTTCTGACTTCCTTCTTTCTGGATGCTGCCTCCCTCACAGATTCTTGAGCTGTGATGAAGCTACACAGGGCGGTTTACAGGGAGCTCTTCAGATTACATTTGGTTGTGATTCTTCAGTTCCTACAGAAATTGATTCCCTCTTGCATTATAGTCCCAGGAAGGCAGGCTCATCTTTCACCAGTGATGAGTGGTGGAGTAAAGTAAGTACAAGGGGGATGGGGATGTAGCCCTTGTGGAAATGCTGATGGAATGGAAAGTAGGGTTACTGCTCTGCTGTTACACACCCTATGGATATCTGCAAGACCTCACATGTGAGAGTTTCCTTTCTGCTAGCAGTGGGTTTCATAAATGGTTAGTTCAGGTGTTCTGAGTTGATACAGGAGTATCTTGGCAGTAACACAGCTGAGCTGGAGTGAAGGATATTGTTTACTGTCCCTCAGCTGCTGAGGTCAGGATGCGTTTCTGGGTTGGATAAGTTTAGCTGAGTGGCAGGGATGGGAGATGCCACTAAGCAGATTTTAAGAAATTTCATTCAAACCAACAGTTTCTAGAATCTAGCATCTGAATTTCTCTTCTCATACCAGGTACAAGGGATACGATTAACACAGAGATTTCTAAAGCAATGCACTTCAGTATAATGGAAAACACTGACCTGTATCTGATTGCATTTGAGATTTCGGTAACAGTTGCAAATGTGGCCAAGCTAAATTCCATCAGCACAGCAACATTTCAAGAGCCCCGCTGGAGTATGGCCAGAATATAAAACACAGCCAACACCCCCTGCATTTTAGCATGATGGCTGAGTGCGTGATGTGGGGGTATGTGACTTGGTAGCTAAAGGGGGAGTTGCACTGCTTGAATTCCTAGGGATTAATTCATTGAGGCCTTAATGCTTGGTGAGGTTGGGATGCTTTTAAGCTTGGGAAGGAGAAAGGTTCATCTCCTGCTGGAATTCCATTTTGCAAGGAGTGCCTTTCTTTATATTGACAAGAGTTGTTTTACTGCTATCTGTTTTTAGTAAAAACTGTGGTTTTCATCCGAAAGGCTAGTTGTTTGGGATCTTTTGCTCATTTGTTTGTTCTCCTTTTCCAGGAAACATTTTTGTCCCATACAGTCCCAGTAGGATTTACCAAAAGAAGCAAATTCCCTTCTTCTCCATTTTCCAGGGAGAGACTCAGGGTAGTGAGCAAAGGAATTCTAACAAAGTGCTATACAGAGAATAACAGTGCACTGAACTCCAGTCAAAAGTTTGTTATATGTATGTGATTCTATATGTAGATGTGGATATACACCTATTTGCATGTATATTTCATGAAAGCCTGAGCACCTTTGTGGAAAAATGTCCTTGCCAATATTTTTAGTTTCATTAGACTTTCCTTTTCTGCTCTAATAATCCATGTTCCTTTGGGGATAATCAAAAAATGTACCTGTAACTTTACACTTCAGTTAGTTTCAGTCTCAAAGTTGTATTAAACCCTTTCATTGTTTGACTGCCCTCTCCCTCATTATCTGGTGATGTTTTTGGCCTGTAATTTCTGAATCCTTGTGTACTGAAATTGGTACAGTCTCTGCCATCCCAGAGGAACCTCCAGAGCATTTCAGATGGTAATTTCAGGGCAGGATGGAGGAGGCCTGATGAATATTAATCACATATTTCTCCTTCATTACCCTCTACCCACTCATTTCAGCATATCTTCACATTGTGTCTTTTAAAATTGTTTTCCTTTTCTTTTGTTTTCCTTTTGTTGAGACCGTACCCTTGGCTTAGTCACTCCATAGTTCTTGCTAAGTCAGAAGCATGCCCTTGTGTTGCAGCAGAGCTCAGCATAGCTTAGTTCTGGTGCTTTGGCACTGGGAGAGCTGTCTCTTCTTTTTCACTCAGATAGTAAAGTTTCCCTTTGGTATAAATAGATTAATTGCAGTCTTTGTTGGTTCCCACTTAGAATTGTGTCCCAGACATGAGCAGGCTGGTGTGTCTGCCAGCCAGGGTGCTCTGATGGTAGTGCCAATATGGTGTCTTTCTCATTTGCTCCCTTGGCACATCTAGGCCAAAAAAGGGTTTGTGCTGGGCTTCTGCTTCCTGCCAGCCATTTTCCTTTCCTCTTTAATGGTGAGCAGAAAATGTATAGGATGCACCATTTGGGTCTGTTTCACAAAGAACACAGGTGGTGCTGCTGCACTGCCATGACTGAGCTTTGTAGCTGTTGAAATGTACCAGAAGCAGTTGCTATTGCCATGACTACTTTGACATATTTGGTTTCTAGATCAACAAAGACTGCCCATTAAACTCAATTGATTTACAATCCAGTTGATTTATTTTCCCACCAATTCTTTTATCACTTCTAAAAAGAAATTCTGCTAGCAGCCCAGTTAGTTCCTTACCCTTCATAAAATAATAGATACTAAGGACTAAGCAGACTTCATAGTGCAAATCAAAACAGAGACTAGGAACAGATAAGAAGCTGAGCCTGGTGGGGATGGGTTCAAGAAGGGTCAGTTTTCAGCTGCTGCCTCTGCCTTTTTCCCCCTCTCCTTCCCCTTTTCCCATCAGCTTCTCTGTACATCATCTCCCTCTTCTGGCTGCTTCAGGGTTACAGAAGCACAGGGGCTGCCCTCTGGCCTTGCAGAGGAGATGTTGAAATCATTGTATCAGCATGAGCTCTTTGGCCAGTATTTCCTCTTGGACTCAAAGATGTCTCCTCCTTCTGTGGCAAGAGGAAACTGGGAGGAAATTAGATAAGACTAGAAAGCAGAAGTTATTTTCTCATCCTGTTGGTGAGAAAGGACAGTGGTGCTGGTTTAGCAGTAGGGGTGATATGTACAAGCTACTTCTTCTTGCACACTTTTTACTTGTTTTGCCATTCCCCACATCTGGTGGGTGACATTAGGAGTTAAAAAGGAAGAGAGGTGCTGGTCTGGGAATTCACAGCCCTCTAACAGGAGAAAGGGAGAGGGCTGAGGAGTAGGTTAGTACCCTTCTGGTCCAGTAAGACATATGAAGGATATGGGTGCAGTCTGGATATAACTGGTATCTTTGGAACTTTAGCTTATGGACAACCATTTTATCTCTTTAAGTGCAGTGATGCTAGGTTTTTACTAAATATTCAGGTGTAACTGCAACAAGGGTGCATATGAAATCAAGGTAGCAGGTGTGATGTGCTTTGAGGATCACAGTATTATCCTGTTGCAGCAGATGAAAGAGCAGATGGCATAATTGAAATTCCCAGGTTCTTTAGACAAGGTCTACCTGGAGACTGAAAGCTACAATCCTCATGTGATTTTAAGGCATGTTATAACATTTGATTTAACACGTGACAACCAAAATATTAGTCATAAAGCAGGAAAGAAAAATTACACTATAGAAGTGGGTGAAGAATCTGAGAAGCTGCAAGATTTTTTTCTGTCTCAAGCTATTATTAGCCTCCAGTGCTGTGACTTGAACTTACCTCTGTTAGAATACTGCCAAGACTGTTTTGGGCTTTTCAGTAAGGAGTCATTTTCTAAGGAATAATCATGTAGGAGCTTCTATTCTGTGAACACCTGTCCTTTAGGATCTTCACCCTAATTCAGAGCTGCAGAGTCTTCCTTGCCATTATTTTATACGTGAGAATTATTGTTGCTATAAAAGGTGAATGTGATTACTGCTGTGCTAAGATGCCAGTAAGGGCAAGGCAGACACTTGTTGTTTTTTCAAGATGCAGGAACATAAATGAAATATCTTTGTGGAATAAAATAACCAGAGTCGGGGGTGAAATCAACAGGCAGTAGATTCTAGGAAGGGGCTTGAACACGGCTAAAGTGTTTGGTCTGGGGAAGTCTGAAAATTCAGAGAACTGAAGATGTGTGTGTGTGTTTATGGAGCAGGTGAGACAGAGAGAAGGTGTTGGAAGTGATACTGACAGAGAAAAGCACAGGGAGGAGCAAGCCTGCTATGGGGTTTTTGCTTTGTTGGTGGAAACAGACTCTTGTGTATATTTTTTTGAGCTAGCAGGATGATATGTCCATAACTGATAAATATTTACTGATAAAATATTTTTTTTATTTAGGAGCATAGATAGTCCTCTGATACTGGCATACTGCATAGGCAACATAGGAAGAAAAATGCTCGTTATTTTATTTTTAACTTTATTTAATTTTTATTACGGTATTTTTTTCACCAGAAAGAAGCAAATATCACTCTTTGTTAGGTTATGGCTGTAGGTGGGAGCATGTGTTCTTTAGTGTTCATGATCGTTATATGAGGAACTCGCAGAACAGGCAAACTCTGATACAAGTCTGAAGCAATGTTGACTGAAGTAGTATTTTTATATCCTTATTCCATTACATCAAGCAAAGTTATGAGACTGAGCAGTGAGTTCTCTCCCACTGGCTGTTCATTCCAGCACTGACCTTAAGAAATTATGTCCTTAAGCCCATTGCCTTTGATTTCTTCTGTGATCAAGGATTGAAGAAATCTGTTAGCTATGGAGCTTGTTGAGAACATCACCAAACTCAATTAATTCCAATAGTAATAAACTAGTCCATTAGTCTGCAGTGCCACCTAGCCTCCTCATCCTCTGGGGAGCAGGTAGTATGGCAAGAATACTTAGGAAGATAAAAACTACTTGGAAAACATTCATGTAATCTTTCCCCCACATCATTTAAAGATAACTTCTCATGAGAAGATTTTATTCAGCAGTCTGAAAATTGTTGCCCTGGTATTAGCCAGTGGCAGGAAAAACAGGGAGAATTAGAGATTATTTTTCTTCAAAATGTTAGTTCCTTGTTCAATGCAAGTATTACTCATAATTTGTAAGGAAGCAGAAAGCTGGTGCATGACTATTAAATTTTTGAACAGTCTGATTCATCTCAAAATGATTCAGAGACTATTGATAGTAGTCCTGACAGGAGCTGCCATCTCTGTGGTGAAGCTGGAGTGGTTAGTGACATACCACTAGTGCTTTGTGGCATTTCATAGCATTCATGAGTTAGAAATATGTAAAGTAATGAAGGCAGCAAATGTAGTTTTGCTGGAATGGTGATATTGTCATCTCTGCCACCTGCAGAAATCATGTAGATTTGGCATCAGTCCTTGGGTGGGTCACAGGACAAATTGCTGGGAGCAAAATAGCCCTGAGAAAGGGCAACCAAGACTCTGATGACTACCCTGTCCATGCATGCCTTCAGGAGCCAGGACTGCTTCTTTCCCATTCCTCCTTCCCTGGTTCTTGACTGGGTGAAAGGAAGTTGTTCTGCTTGGGTTTGGAGAGTGGCTACTGCAGCATAGCCATTTGGCTGTGTTTCATGGAAAGCCACGGTCCTGGAACTGCAGGAACAGACTGAGACATTAGCAAGGATGCAGGGTAGGAACAGCATCCCAAAATCTGGCAGGATGAATTAGGTTAGCGAGGGGTAAGAAACACATCCTTGCATCCATGAACTCCACCAACTTTGCAAGAGGCCTTTGTGCTTCTCCCAGCCTCTCTGCCCTAGCTCCAGTTGAACTTTCTTCATCATTGTTGCATGACATAATTGTTTCTCTTCACCTTTTGGGTGGCTGGGTTCACATTTTTTTGCTGTTCAGCTGATAATCTGACTTGTGTTACAAGATTGCTGATAAATGTAAGATGGGGAGGCTCCGTTAAAAGAATCTGGTTTTGACCAATACATACCCATGACATCTGTGATAGCTTCTGTCTTTCTAAATAACAAATGTATTTAATCTCAGGCTTTGGATTTCAGTAGCTCTGTAGAAACAAATACAGCTTTTTGCTTTGGCACAGTTAAACAGAATCTCCCTTCATTTAGACTTGTGAGAGATTAACAGGTCCTTTGTGAAAATCTGCAAATGGTGACTGAGCATGGGGCCACTCTCATGATGCCAACAAGAATAGGCAGAAAATGGAAAGCATGCACTGCCACAGGCTGCCTTTGTGCAGTGGGCTCATTTGCCATTGCCAAGATCATGGACTAAGCTCAACGAGTATAGGTGGGATGGGATGGGACACCATTACTGGTTTCCTTTGGTATGGATTTCAGCTTACATTATAACAGTGCTCAAAACCACTGGTACCTAGAATGTGTACCACAGTAGGCTTATGTGATAATTTGAGGGTGGGAGTAATGAGAGGAAAAATATCTACTGAGTTTATCTCCAAATCCTGCTAGATTTTCTTCTTTATCAGCAGACTTTCCTTCACTGTTTAATGATGCTTTTGTATATGAGTTTTGTTTGAGAAGGCACTGCAGTGGGTTTTGGCTTGACTGAGTCATTTCCCAAGTGCACACATGTCTAATGGTTAGGCACAGCCTGTTTGCTCGTGGATTTCATGAAGGGGCCTGTTAGAGCGCTCTTGGCACATGTTACAGAATTTATTGGGTTAAACAAAACCCATCACTAACTCTTGTAAAGCTGTAAAAAGCTATCTGGATTCAGAGATCAAATGAATCAACTTAAAGGTGTAACACTAAAGCCATACCTTCTTGCTTTTCCGAGGGAATGAGCTGCCCAGTCTCTGTATCTAACCAAACGAGATGAAGTACTCTTGGGGAGCTGGAGAGCTACCATTTTTGCTTAGGCATAGATTGATAGCTTACTCTTTAAAAATAACAGGGGTTTTAAAGTGAGGGGTTAAAACTGGTAAAAAAAAAATCAACCAGCTAAAGCTGGTCATAACATTATGGTGGTAATAGTAGTACTGAAATTATCAAAAGGCACTTGTGGGTGCACCTGCTGTCACCTGTGGTGTTTGTTTTATTCTGTAAGCTAAAAAGTTCCTTGTATTGTTGGAATGTTATAATAGCCCCAGAGAATTGCAGCATTCTATTGTATGTGCTGGCTAATCACCCAACATGAGTGGCAAGCAAAATAAGGAAAGGGAATTACATTGCAGTATTCTGAAAAAACCCAGCAACCAACCACAGTGATTTTTAAGGGAATTCACGCAATCAAAGAAGACAGTGGAGCACCTGTAATTACTAACTGCTATTAACAGGCTCTAAAGACTAGCTCATGCAAGTTGCATTTTACCCTACTTTGAACATACAATTTAGAAAAGTAATAGGAAAGTTAAGAATTAGGACCAATTTTGAAACACCTTTCAATACTTTTTGTTATTTATTTCCTTTATAAAGAAATTCAGGTTCTCTGAAAGGACTGCAAAGAGAGGTTTAGCTATAGAAAAAGGAATACCTAAATTCTGTGACTAATTTTGTGATGAGTATATTCATCTCTTTAATTAATATCCTGTACCACTAGCTTTGATCACTTTTCCAAAGAATATGACTGCTTGACTGAGGAAGACACCCTGGACACTAATCCATAGACAGCTTGAGTGTGCTGGAACAGTGTTGCTTAGTAGTTGGGGAATATATGTAGGAACAAATGCTGGAGCTTCTGTCTCCTTTTCTGTTGGTTGTCTTCACCCGGTGTTAAATGCATAAAACACTTTGGGAATGGAGCCCAGGCCTCTTGAATTCTTTGTTGTGTGGTGAGCAAGAAGGATGTAAGGTGTTGTGAGAATGTAAGACCAGGCTTCCAGTTCTCTCTAATCTAACAAACAGGTGATTATACAAAAGGCATTCAGTGGCCCCAACAGAGTGTTTTTGAAGGAGCGTGGCCATTTTTTCGAGATTGTGTTCAACACAGTAGGATGCATTAGAGCAATCAGGCAGATTGAGTGATCTGGGGGTATTACATGCCACCATGCTGATTCCTGGGCCTCTGTCAGACTCAGCAGGAGTGAAGAAGCACAGTGCCTCAGCTGGGGAAGCTCTGGGCAGGCTCAGCAGCAGAACAAATGTTGTCCTCGTCCCAGAGGGAGGCAGCTTAGATGCATTCAGGGTTAAGCAGGCTGTGGGTTTTTGGATTGCATCTTATGATAAATGTTCCTATCTTCTTTACAAGTGTGGCATTGCACCTCCCTTCAGTTCTCTTTGGTTCTGACTATACAGCAGATTATGCTGTTTGGCTGAAGTCTGGTCACTTTGCTTCTGCATACCTCTGTGATGTGGGGTTAATGATGTTTCTTTTCTCTTGCCATTTGCCTGTCACATCTTTAATTACCACTTTTCATTGAGTAGGTGCACTCTTCTCTGTATTCATCTAGTGTCCAGTGCATGGGTCCCTGCCCCCTGCCACAGCCTCCAAACATTATTATAACATAATGGAAATAAATAATATGAAGATGTTGCTGTGGAAAAACCCTCTGACACTAAGCCTGCGTTGCTTCCAAGAAATACAGCACAAATTACTGTGTACTGTCCCTTTAACTGCATCTGTTGGTTGCTTCTGACCCGTGATACTTTGTGCTGTGAATTTCTAATAGCAATAATAAGAACAACTACTTCCCTAATCCTTAGCATAGGCATGTTTGGCATTTTCATCCTGGTTTCTGGGTTGAAAGTCTCCGGGTACATTGTTTGGCTCTCCTGACAGTGTTGCTTTCTGTAACAGAGGAGACAGTCCTCTGTTCCCCTGGGGCCTTTCCATGGCCCAGGAGCGCCATTTCAGCCCAGCCTGGGGCCATAAGTCCCTGTCCCTGTGACATAGATGGGATCCTGTTCCCCAGCTCTGCTCTGCTGGGCCCAACCCATGGGCTGATGTCCTGGCTTGACCTTAGACATGTCTTATTCTTATAGACTTGCCTGATGATCTGGACTTGTGGCTGAATGTGGTGGCCATCTGCAGGCCTGCCCTGCACACCTTGCTCATGGTCTGTAGGACAGAGACCTGGAGAGGGCAGAGACCCTGCCCTGCCAGTCATGTTAGGAGCTGTCAGCCTTCATTGCTCCTTAACAAGGAGCTTTATATTAAAAAGTTGTGAATGAGAAGGGAAATTAAATGTAAAATCAGGATTGACTCAATGGGGAATTAAATGCAAATATTAACTTTGTTTCTCCCTTCTACTAACGCACACCTAGCTTTGAGCTACAAATCCCCATAGTCTTGAATGAAATATTTTAAAATATTGAAGTAATCCAATTTGAGTGTTGTTCTTTCCCTTTGTGGTGCAATAAGAAGTTAAATATTTCATATGCTACCTTACACAAGGAAAAAGCACATTGCTGGCGTCCTGTGCTGATTTTCTCTCCCTGTTTTTTCCCATAGCCCATACTCAGGTCTGACCAGAATCAGTCAGATCCTTGGTATATGCAAGTGCCTCAGTTAGAAGTGAGATTGAACTGCTTAATCAAAATACCTCCTCTCATACACCCAGAATAAGGTTACAAAGCTCCAGCACCTGTCCAGGTGATGATTTATTCCTGTAGATGGAAGGCAGGAATTGCAACTCCCTTTTTATTCTTGCATACCTTCCACCATTCTCAAGGATCTGAAAAAATACTGTCTCTAGTTTTTCAACAGCCAATTTAAATTTTCTTTAAGGAGGACTTGCTAATGTACTCAAAATGGGGTAATAATGACAACTTGACATACATAGAAGCACTTTATACAATTCAAAATTACAAGTTGTCAAAAAATGTAATGGACAGCCAGAGGTGGTGTACCTGATGTTGAGAGAAGACCATTAAGTGTCTTGAAGTTTAAACTGGGCAGTCCTGCTGTGAAGCATACTTGAAAGCCCCATTGTCTGCTGGGTTGCTTCTGAGCCTTTGAAAAGAGCATGAGGGTAGATTAAGGAAAAGCGTTAATTTAAACTAGAATTCCTGAATAGCAGCACAAGCAGGCAAACTTGCAGGTAGAGCATCACCTCTAATACAGCCATTATTTCTCTGTTGCACTGCTGTTCTTTTGTTCTTGCCCCCAGTGGAATGTCTCAGCTCTGTTTACAGTGCCCAGCAATGTGACTGCAACCTGGAGGAGGTGGCTGAAGTTCTCAGCTAATGACTGCCTTGCTTAATCTACCAGGTAATTCCTTAAGGTTGTACCTGATTCTTGTTTTTTTAGTCCATGCTGGGTAGCAGCACTAATTTCCTTTTAACCCTTTTCACCTCTTTCTTAATCAAAGAACACACATGAGACCACACTGTCTCCTCTAGACACCAATCCTTGAGGATGCACTTCTACTATAATAGTAAGTGGGGATGATCTTGGATAAACTCAAATATGTGAATCCCTTTAAAGGGAGTGCTAAGAATGTGGAGAGTCTTAGAAAGTTTGGGCTTGCAACAGGCTGCTTAAATGTGAATGAAGGTGCTGTCTAGCTTTAGGTGTATGTATGGAAAAAATGTGTCTGCTTTGTCCTAAAACCAGCTTAAAAGAAGAATTCAAAACACAACCCAAAGCTCTAATTCCAGCTGCTCTAACAAGTAGTAAGAATAGACCTTTCCTCTGTATTTGCAATTCATTTATATTGTAATGTTTTTACAACACAAGATATGGGCTCTGGTGCCTATAGGCAGCAAGGCTATCTGTGGGATTGTACTCATGTTCCTGAAATAGAGCAGCTCACTTTCTCAACTGGCATCAGCCTGAGCTGTTGATGAAACATTTCAACACAGCCCAAAGCAAACCAAGCCTTGTGAAGAGTTTATGTGACTGCAAAACAACTCATATTAATGAGATCTTTGATTTCAGACTGTTCTCTTCTATCTGAAACTGGAATAAGTTGTCTAGAGTAGAATGGCATTAAAAAAGGAATTTTCAAAGGATCACTGAAACACTGATGAGGCTAAGTCACAATGTGGAACTCCTCTCTGTGAAGGGGCAGAAAAGGGAGCCTGAAGCAATGACATTTGTAATGTAGTTCTCACCGCTGTTTCAAGTTAGAGGGAGAGAATCCACGTCTTAATGTGCAAGTTTTGTGCAAGACATTTACTGTCTCTCCTACAGCAGAAGTCCTTTAAATAACAAATGCACACTTAGACTGGCTTTGATCTCTTGAAGCAGTATGATTAGTTTCAAGACATGTTTTGGTTTTAATTCCCCCCTTCTTCTATCTCTCAAGTTTAGAAGTGGAATTCTAGTCTTTTTTTTTCCCCTAGGTGATTAATTTTGAAATGTTTACAGGACAAAACATTGAAGCTTGTGGCTGTCTGTCACCTTTCCCCAACCCTAAGTGTTTGTAAATGTCTGTCTCTGGAATGTGTATCTGATTTAAGCCTCTAATTGATTTTGGTGAACTCTGAGCATAGCAGTCATTGGAGTTAATTTAGCTAATAAGCATGTGGGTAAGCGTGGGAAGACCTTGTAGTGCTGCTTTTCTTTTCCAGTTACATCAGCCTAATATCTGCTATTCCCCCTCCTTTCAAGTCTCCTTCAAACGTCACCCTCTCTAGAGCAGGACGCATATCCAAAAGTGACAGTCTCAGGCTATCTGTGACGGTTTAGCAGGAGCCTCTGAGTTTCAGTAGGCGGATTGTCTCACAAGTGAGGGCAGGAACCATGCAGCTTAGCCTTTTGCAGAGGAAGATCTCCATTGCTCCACAGCCTTTAAAATGACAGTGGGGGCTCAGTTTATCCTCTGAGGAATATCTAGACTCTGAGATGGTAAGAAGGAGAACCTTTACCCACTTGCACAAGCTGCTCCTTCAGACACAGGCTGCTGAGATGGATGGTTAATGGCACAGTTTGAACTGGTGGTTTGGAGACCTAGGGATTGGGGGGGAGGTCAGGGTGCTGATCAAGTCCCTGTACCATGTGTGTGACTTTGTCCAGCCCACCTGTGGAACGACTAGTCCAGATGAAATTACTGTGCGGGGGTCCCTGCCATGTTGCATGTCGTCATGCCTAACCCTGAGCTGTGGCTTTGCACTTTCAAAAGCAGTTATGGATCTCCTTTGGCAATGTCTGGAGAGAAAAAAAAATGTCGGACTTTGTTGGGTTGGCACTTAGCTATGCAGGACATGCGCTTGCTTCCTTTTCCTACTACCTGCCTTCACTAGAAATTTTCCTGCACACCGTTTAACAAGTGTTTTACAAGGTTGCAGCTCTATGGTCTTGTTCTTCTGCTCCTGACAAAGGGAGGTGAGCCCTTCTCCGGACGGGATGGTTCCCATGTGGCTGAATACAGGGCTGAGGCATGCTGGGCTTTGCTGATGTAACAGGCTCCCTGCAATTTTCATTCAGATCTGGTTGGCTGTGAGCTGGAGAGAGCCTCAGATACGCCTCCACCTCAGATGAGGTCATCCCTGCTTTTTTTCTTTTTTTTTTTTTTTTTTTTTTCTTTTTTTTTTTTTTTTTTCCCTCCCGTTTCACAAATCTGTTGTGTATGAACGTTTAAGGTCAGAGTGCTGATTTCCACACCACTGCAAATCTCTGGGAGAAGGAATTCCCTTGTTTCTCTCCCAGCTGCACTCTTTCCCAGCACCATCACAGACTCTGCTCTCCCTTTAAAGAGAGAGGAGGAGCAAAAGGAAGATGAATTTACCGCAGTGCATTTTATAATTGATTCTCGCATCCAGCTCAGAGGGGAGTGTTTGCTGGCAAGACAGTGCAGAGCTTCACGGTCCTAACGCGACTGTAAACTAGCTCCAGGAAGAAACTCTAGACCCTGCTGCTGCCAGAAGTGAAACTACTCGCCCTGCCCAGTCGCTTGGTGTCTTCCCCCCTCCCACCGTGTGCCGTGCAGCGATGCATCCAGCCAGCAGGGGACGGGGTAGGTTCCCTCGGCTGTCAGTCAGTAGGAGCTGCCCGGTTCGGGACGAGCTGATCGCGAAATAAGGACTGGCCCTGCGGAGAGCAGAGTACAGAGAGCTGGAGTGTCCAGCCCTGGCCCTGTACCCTGCCTGGAAGCATCGTCTGCTCGGTATCTTCCTGCCCCCATCCCCAGCCGGTTAATCCCGCCTCATCTCCCGCGAAGAACTGCTTGCTAACTTCGGCGCCGACGCCAGGTCTGCCTGCACGTCCTGGGCAGGATGGGGGTCGCTGCATCCCCTCTCTGCCCCGGGGGCAGCCAGCCCCCTCCTCTTCCTCCCGCCGCCGAGCCCCGTGCTGGAGTCCCTTTGGCACAGCCTCTTCACCATGTCCTGCCAGCGGCGGAGAGCCCTCAACAGAGTGCCTGAGCCGGACCGGCCCCAGCACCGCGGACAGATCCCGGCTCTGGGCGGACCGGCCCCAGCACCGCGGACAGATCCCGGCTCTGGGCGGACCGGCCCCAGCACCGCGGACAGATCGCGGCTCTGGGCGGAACAGCCCCAGCACCACGGACAGATCCCGGGGTGCCTCCGGGCTCCGCCGGCGGGAGGGAGCTCGGGAGCTCGGCGCCCGCTCCAGCCCCGCTCCGTGCCTTGGTGCCCCGGGTTCCGGCGTACTGCTGGCAGCCCGCTGCGGTAGCGGCACTCAGCTCTGCCGAGAAATCTCCCCGCACGCATCGCCACCCACCTTGCTCACGGCGCCAGAAGAGGGCTTGTATTTGGGCTCAGAATCTGTCTTCTGTGGATCGGGATTTAAAGGCTCGGCCGGTGCCTGGTTACAGTGGTGTATGAGTTCTACGGACCCCGAGGTGCACTACAGAGTTAAAAAGGAACCTTGGATCTGTCACGGCGTGGAGGGCTAAAATAAACTCCATACAACCAGCAAACCCAATCCAGGCCTTCCTGCCTCCCTGAAACCAACTTTACACACACACACAACCGTGAGAATTCCCTCCTTCCTTCAGCGACCGTAGGATGAGGCATTTTCTTCTATCTGGCTCAGGGTAAAAGCGTACCCTGGGGGCAACAACACACATCTGGCAGGGGCTGAAAGGTTTTAATCCAGCCTCTACTGCAATCAACAATGGCAAATGAACCAGTGATTCTGAATGTTTATGACATGGTGAGTATGAAATAGTACTGACTGGGGGGCAGCGGGGCTGGGTAGGAGTTCATGCTTGGAGGGCAGGCACTGTACAAAGAGGAGCCGAGCACAGATCCCCAGAAAGGGAGGGGGAGGGAATCAGCCTCTTTTCCCTGGCCCAAACTCCTCATCCAAGCCTATCATCCTCTCGTGTTAGAGATGATGCTGACCCTTGCTTTTTTTTTTAGTCTTTAGCATATTCCTGCAGACTACAGGTATTGTGCCAGATTTTCTGCAGGATTTTTCAGAAGCAGCACTGGGTGAGGAGAGGACTTCTTAATTTCCAGTGCCCCAATTAAGGAACAATACGTGATCTCCTCTGTATGTGTTAGAGATAATTTTCCTTTAAATTTAAGTGAACAAGCATTGCCAGGCTGTGGGATTGGGGTCAGGGTTTCATCTAAGGATGAGAAACAGCTGGAGAGTTGCAGCAAGAACTTGATTTCTAATAATCTGGATCAATTCCTCATATGCATAAGATTATAGTTAATAATGTTCTCTGAAGGTTTGCAGCAACAAGAGTAAGAAAATGTCTGGTGAAGTTTTAGCACAGAAAAAGGGCATGGGCACATGCTGCTCAGCAATACTTCCTGAAAGTTCACAGGGTAGCAAGTGGTTTTCCTTGACCTCTTCTTGCAAGAGGGAATGTGAGTGGGTGTTTTCTGTGGTAGCAAATCAGAAGGTCCAGATTTTGGCACAAACCCCCAAAAAGAAGGCGGCTTGGCACAGCCTATTTGCTTGCTGGTATGACAGAAGCTTAGGAGAATCATGTTCACATGAGGAGTGTTTTGATGATTATGTATTTCACCTTTGTTTTTACCAGCTAATTATTTTTAAACCAACTATTTATTATTACCAACTAATGATTTTTAAAAAGTAATTTTCAGATCTTCCACAAATTTAATAAACCTTTCTGGGGAAAATATGGCCTTACAAGGTCTAGGTGCTGACTGAGCTCTAAATTTCCAGCTCCAGACCTTTAAGATTGCAGCATACGTTTGCCAGGCAGTGACAACTTTTACCAGGAAGCCCACAGAACAGTGTGGGTTTCCCTGCTGGGGAAATCCAGAGAACACACACCAAAGAGATTAGGAGTGGGTTGCTGTAAAAGTCAAATGTCTTTTTATCACAAGAATCAAGGGATCTTTTGTGAACTAAAGCAGGTGGGTTGTTTTCTGAGGGAAGAGTGAGTGGTAAAGGTTATTTAGGAGGACTGTATCTGCACTGGTGAGCAGTCCAAAGAGCACAAGTACAGTAGACTGAAACTGCCTCTTCCAGAGCTCCTATTGGTCAAATGGAGCAGGTTGGTGTCAAATCCTTCCCAAGACTTTGGTCTTGAGTGTTTATTGGTCAGTTGCTTAGTAGTCTGAACTGTGAACTCTCCAAAGAAGTTCTTCAACCAACAGGTTTGGTAACCCAAACAGGTGGTAGCTGGTGCCTGGTAACAGGGGACTCACAAATGCACATGCAAGAGTTTATCATTAATCCTTTGAGGAAAGTAAAGGAGTTGTGCTGTCCTTTTATAAAATCCACTGACTTCCTTGCAATTTTTTCAGTTTGTTCTGCAGCAGACTATGGCCTAAGCTTTCCTCTCTCAGCCTATGTTGATCCATCCCAAACCAGTGAATGTTTCACCACTGAGCTGAAGAGATCCCAATACTGGATGGACATGGTCTTTACCTTTTTTTGTTTGATTGATTGACACCAAAGATGAAGCCTTAAGTAATTAAGGCAGAAGGGCTTGCTGTTTGTGGTCACTGTGTTCTGAGATGGACACCCAGACACAGTGAACAGAATTGAGGTCACCAATTTCAGACTGAGTAGTTTTTGCTGCTTAGCAAACCATGGAAATCTTCATGTGTAAGTACTAACTCCATGGGTTAACCGGCCTGTACACAGAAACCAATCTATTTTCATGCAGCATCTGTTTGACGACCACTGAGTCACCTGTAGCTCAAGTCCTACTTTATGACTATTGCAGCTACATGCTTTTCCATTGCTGCTATGATTTTAACACCACGAAGCCTGGAATGTAGCCACGCAAAATCTGCACTTTGTTACACTGTGGTGGGGAATTGCGGGGGAACTGGGAAATGAGCACATTTGCTTGATGACTATGGCAAAACTAGCCTCAGTGGAAAAAAGTCAACAACAACAACAACAAGACAGCTGGGAACAACAATTAACTGGATGTGAAGTTCTGCTTTCCTGACAAAGAACATGACCCCCGTATGGCAACTGGAAGCACTTACACTGCAGGAAAACTTATCCCTAGGGCAGAACTTCAATTATGGGCTTTGTGCAGCTATGAAATACCCACTCTGTGTAGTCTTGTGTATTCAAAGATTATAGCCATTTATCCTTTTACCCATTGGATATGAAGCAGGTTTCTTTAGGAAAAAAAGTGCTGCTATTTAATGAGGTGTTTTGCACAAATTGCTGAAGCAGGTAGATATATTTGTAGGCTTGTTTTCTTCAGCATAAAATAATGGAGCAAAAATCACTGGGTATTCCCAGTGTTCTGAATATTGTCATCAAAAGCAACCTTTCTTCACCCTCAGCACACAGGGTGGTTATACCCTATCTCATGCAAAAGAGCTCGTACATACCTGGACACTTGCAAAACGGACAGGGCAGGTGGACTTTGCTGTTCAATAAGGACAATTTAAAGAGTAGATATGCAGGATACTGAACTCTGATTTAATGTGTAAGTGTGAACACAGAATTAAAACATGGATCATGGGTTTGGTCACTGATGACTCTCTTTGCCAGTCTGAATTCAGCTCTTGCATGGACTTAATCTAAGCCATCTGCTGATCAGAGACCTGCAAGAAAAAACTAGGTCTATAAAATCTGTGACAGAGTTTGCTCAGATTAGTCAGTTACCACTTTGCCTTCAGAGGGCAAATCAAATTTCCTTTCGTAACTTGCAGCTCTCTTCCCTCCAGTCTGCCTCAATAAGCTGTTTATCATGGAGCAGATCTTACTTTTAGACCACAGACACAGGGCTGACTTTTCTTAGTCAGGATATTATCCTGTTCTCTCATCACTTCAAGTTTTCATGGCTTACATTGGAATAGTTTATTTAGTCACTGTACATTAATAAATGTTGCCTACTTCAATCAGGCAGAAGAGTAACTGCAATTATTTCCTGGGTTTAAATCTTTAACAAGCTAAACGTATTCCCCTAAAAATATTTTGCTTGGCAGAGATTCAAGTTTGGGGGCTCTTGTATTTTCAGCTTATTGCATAGCACATTCGTGCTATTATATTAGAGGCAAAGATATTCATATCACTACTGTCCCTCTTTTGTTACAGCTGAAGTTATCCTGAATTTCCCCTGTCTTTGCAGTTCATAACATACAAAACTATTTTGATCTACTGGCATTTGGAGAATGAAAGCCCTGGTCAGCAGGGAGCCAGGGAGCAGTGATGTAGGGTCTGTTTGACTGAGAGGGGGGCTCTCTTACTCAGCCTTGTACCACAGTTATTCTATTGATTCCACTGACAATACTGTTATTCCCTCTGGAGAGGGAAATACCATTCAGGTCACTGTAGATGGACTGAAGAAAGGAAGATGTTTTGTGCCTCTGTTGGTACGTAAGGAGCCTTTGAGTCTATTACAGAAACAGCAAAAAGATTGCAAGCAAAGGACTTCCTTCTGTGGAGTGATTGTTTTAAAGCATTGACAAGCTCATGGAGCATGTCATTATCTCTCTGGAGGAAAGAATAAGTCTAGTTACTCAGAACTAGTGAATGAACATGTTTGTGCTTACTGTAGGTGAAAGTCTCAGATGCTCTTAGCTCACTTAGAAGAGTGAAAAATCCTAGTGCAGGTGGTGGCCCCATCTCTGCACTGCTTGTTAGTTGTTTGTGAGTTGCTGTGTGTGGAGAAGCACAGGATCACCTGACTCTATTTGGTATTCCAGAAAGTCACATGGAGAGTAAGGGGAATTGTTTGTCAAGTAAGTTGATAGCTGTGATGAACAGAAGGGTTGCTCTAAGTCAATAGTAGAACTTGTGGTCTTGAAAGATTAAGTAATGGACAGTCACTAGGATTTTTTTCCCCTCTTCCATATGTTGACCACACATTTATATTTTTGTATTTAACAAATAGAGAACAAAAAGCACAATATTACCTTTGGGAGATTTTAGTTACATTCTGGCAACTCCTTATATATATATGTATATTATATATATATATAAAATTAAATGCTTTGATTTTCCTTCAGATATTTGCGAGTCATCTGTGGTCAAAATTATTAGTCAAATCTGAATCATTTCAGTTCTCTAAAACACACCGTTCACTCAAAGGTTTGCTCTGCTCTTGGAAGGGTATGGCAGGTGTACCCTATTCTTATTTGTCTTGTGACCAGTCACAAAACTTGTAAGAATTCCCTCTTCCATGAATAAGAACTGCCTAGGAAAAATCTGGAGTGTTTTAATCTTCTTCATGGGCTTGTTGTGGAGGTAAGCGTAAAGAGTTTGCGCTTAACATTTTACTCTATCACTGACTCTTCATTTATCCAGATTCTTATTCATTCTTCTGTCCTCAAACTGTATCAAGCTCAGGGTACTGGATAACAAAGCAGAATGGTGAGCTAACAGGGGCCTGGAAATGGCTTCCCCACAGTGCTATAGCGTATCCCACAGGACTGCTAAATGCTCTTTTTTCTAGGAGTAGTCAGACACAGTGCTGTTCAAAGGTGGAAATGTGAGGGACCAGGCAGCCTTCAGGTGCTTGTTTTGTGCATTTTCCTGGAGCTTTGAGTTGGCCTTCTGTGCTGATTTTTTGTTGGGTTTGTTTGTTTGGTTGGACTGTGTTTAGGTTAATGAACTATGCATATGCTGCATAATAGGTTTAGGGTTCATAATTGCTCTTGTCATACTATGATACTTTCTGTTATGGGCCCAAAAACTCTCTGAGAAGACTCTTGGTTAAAGGTCAGAGAGCCTAAATAGACCACTGCTGGGAATGAGGGAGGAGAGCAGAAAAAGCTGCTCTCTCACTGGATAACAGCAGAGTCCTAAGCCCAAGATATGAGAGGTGTGTCCAGACTGCTTCAGTTTTCTTGGATACAACAATTCCCATTGCAAATGCTCTTGACTTTGGAAAAAAAAAGTGGTTTTTTTTTTTTTTTTTTTTTTTTTTTTTAAGGTATTGTGGAAAATTTGATTGCAGTACATTAGATGTTTCAAATCAGGATGACAGCCTGGCAGTCTGTGCAGGTGAGGAAAGCTAGGCTTTGTTTCTGCTTCTCTTTTCCTCCTAGACTGCATCAATTTCATTTGTGTGACAACAGGCTGACCTCAGGCCAGGTAGTAGAGTGGGATTGCTCCCTTGCCCTGCTTGAATGCAGGAGCAGAGGGACAAGAAAAGCAGTTTGGTGATGCTGATCATGTGTTGTGGTCAGTTCCTGCTTCCTGTGAGAAGATGATGAAATGTAACTAGACATCCCTCCCCTCTTGTGTCTTGGGAGAGAGGAAATCAATTGGAAGAAGAAAAAAAAAACAAAACTATTACACTGAGTTGCAACTGAGTCCTTTCCTTCAAGAAGAAGGAATCCTAACATGTCATCTGATTTAAATAAATTAAGGAGAAAAAGAGGAAATGGCACGGCCCAAGTTAATAAGTCCAGCAATGAAGTGTGCCCATTTATGTATAGTAAGGGAGTTGTTGTCTTAGCAACAGCCTGGAGATGTGTTATCCATCAGGGGAGCAGTCTGTTTCGATGTTGTCAGGGTGACAAGCCGGCTACCTGTCCGTGTTACTGCAGATCTTCTCCAGCACTGCAGCCCTGTCACTGGCTCCTGTATGCTTCTGCATGAGATGACTAAAGAGCTGCCTCTTGACTGCACGCAGGGCGTTGCTCTCTCCAGCCCCGGCGTTTATCCCATCAGCAAGCTCACTGAGCCAGTGCTCTGTTGCCCACTGGACTGACTTGAACTGACTCATCCAGGGCAACATGGGAGTTGGCACTTCTGCTAGTCCTGCTTGCCTTAGGAAAACTGCTCCACAACTTGCTCTCCTTTACACCAGCAAATGTAAGAAACCTGAGGAGAACCTAGGAAAGCTAAAGATAGTTTTAAAAAATGTGTGAACTCTGCTTCTGGAGCAAAAGCCTCATGGATCCTGTCATTAGCCCACAGTTCCCACATCAGTGCTCTTGAGTTGGTTCCTGCAGGTGACAGTATGACTTGGTGTCTCTAAAGCACTCATTTCAAGGCAGTCTGAACCCTTGTGGGGTCAGGAGACTCCTGTGCAGGATTTTAGGTGTAAGCCTAGGGACTTAAAGTAAGGTCAGCCCTAACTCAGAGATAGGGAAGAGCCAGAGTTACTTTTGCTGTTACTGGAAGCTGTTCTTTAACCCTGTCTACAGGCAAAGTCCCGATCCCCTGGCCTGGCTCTGAGCAGCTCTGAGAGAAGTGATTGCTTCCTCTTGAAACCATATGGAAGTTGGTTTCCAGTGATTCTTCTCTGGTGCTTTTTGGGCTTTCCCCTTGCAGAAAGTCAGATTCCTTTTAGAACATGACACTTCTGTCAGCAAGATTTAGCTTCTGGCTCACTAAGCTGTCAAGGTTCCTAATTTTACTTGGCTATTCCTTAAAACAAACAAATAAGCCCCCAAACCAAACAAACCCTTCTTACTATTGATGAGAGCTGATGTGTTGACACTACTGGGGACTCTCATTCTCCTGACTAATACATTTATGCTAGCAGTAGGAAAGCAGACCCTTCTGGCTCTTGTACCTCATCCCTGGTGTACAGGTTGAGCTGCTCTGCTGTCATGGCTCACCTGGTCATCCAGCTTCCTAGTCAGGCAGCCCACAGGGACTAAGTCATACATGCAGTGGGAGCTTCTCTAGGGGAGAGCTGAGCATTAGTGAACTACTAAGTTGGAACAGCTGTCAGATCCATTTCCAAGTGTGGTGATCGGCAGGTATGCATTTGTGCATTAGTGCAATGAACTGAATTTAAATGGGTGTCTTAGGGCTGAAAGCGATGTTAGTGACCTGAGCTGCCCTTATTCTAATTCTCTGTTTGTTTCAGTCCCTCTTGTTCCTGTCATTATGCCAAGATGACGTAGCTGGAGCTGGGGAGGGAGGCAGAGACCAATCAGTTAAAAAAAAAAAGTCTATATTTCTGCTGGGGAAGAAAAACCCCAAAATTCTCAAGTCTAATGACTGTTTCTCTAACAAGGGGACTCAAACTGTTAGGAAAGAAAAAAAAAATAAATTTGCTACTGTTCTAGGCAAACACTGTATGTTTTTGAGTATGAAGGATCCAGAGCAGAGAAAGCTCCTCGCTTCAGAGCTTTACCTGTCAGCATGTGAATCTGTGAGACTTCTCATCTCAGAGGAAACTATGAGGCTGCATCCTAAGATTGGAAAATTGTTTTAATTGGTAATTTAATTTTTAAACAATTAATCTTTAAATGTCTGGAAAAGCAACGATAAAGCAAGAAGAAAATCTGAGAGAAATAAATGGTCTCTGATAGGTGGGAATGCTGATCTACAGAAGCAAGTGTCTGATGCTAGAAATACTGAAAGCATTTCAGCCTGTTTAGCGCCTTCATTGTGTGTGTCAACATATGAGCTGAATGCCATGTGACTCCCGATAGATCCACATCTCTGGGAAAGGGAGGACTGGCACAGTGTGAGCTCTGTTGATTATGTGGTTTGCTGAACCTTCAACCTTGGATCTGTTACTTTGCTTTCCATATGGTCATACTTAAACCCACAAGGAACTATCAACCCCTTTGCTGTTCTCTTCAATATCTGCTAGAGAGTGACTTATACTGGACCTGATGCAAGAAAATAAGCCTCCTAGATGCTGATTGCTGTCTCGGGGTTTAGAGTGTACGAGGAGCCCAATGTAGCCTTCCAGAGTAAATTACAGGCTTTGTCATAAGTTAGCTTTCCCTAGGTACACAGTGTTCTCCTAGACATCTGTTCTTGGCTCATCTGTGTGTCTTGCTCTGTTTGGGATTACTTGGAGCTGATGAATTTATAATTGCCCTGTATTTGTCATCTCCCCCAGCTCTGGACTAGCCTGGTGACTGTGAGAAGTGACAGAAAGAGAGGAGCAATATTAACCATAGGATTAGTCTGATAAGTCATTACCTCTGCCATGAACCTCTACTTTTGCGCAGCACCTGGGGCAAGAGCCTCAGCTATCTGCTCTAGTTCCATAAGAAGAGGCCCAGGTTGGGGGTATTTTCAGGCAGGGCTTGGTTGCTTTCTTAGCAAACCACTTAGCTAGAAAACAAAAGGCTCTACCTAGCGAAGCATCAATATAAAAGGACAATTTAGGATATTTGGCTGACCTCTGGATTTCTCTCAGGAAAGGTTGAGGTATTCTCCCTCATTGATCCTTTTTCATAGCTATCAATTTCGAAGAGATGTCTTGACTATTTCAGGGCATTTGAGATGACATGACACACCCAGAGGTTCTGTCATGAGCGCTGCTTTTGTGCTGGGGCATTAACAGTATGAGTTCTGCATTTGGCTTCTACCATTTAGTGTGCTGATGCATCTGGGGTGACAGAGACCAGGTTAAAATCCCTGGGGGTGTCAAATACAACTGCCTCTTCACACAGCTCTGCCAGAGAAGTAGACAGCAGGAAACTCTGGATTTGCTTGTTCTGGGTCTCTTATGTGAAAATATTTCAAACAAAGTATTGTTTGAAATGCTCACTTAGCAGAAGAGTGCATATTTCCAGAGAATCCTAACTGTTCCAGGAGGTTTGTCCAGGCTGGAGCCAAGCTATAGTGCTACTCACACTTGTTGTCCCACTGTATTTTATATGAAAGGAATCTATTCCCTACTTTAAACAATTCTAAAACTGCTTCACCACAAAGGAATGAGAAAGCTGGACTCCAGATACACTATGATAGGTCAGCCAGGCTACTTCTCTCTGAGGTAGATGGAGAGTCAAATTCCTTCTGCCAGGCTGAGGTGGTTAGAAAGTTGGTTTGTACCCTCCTGGACAAGTGTCTGGGCTCCTGGTTATTAGGTACAAGCAGAAAGCACTTGCTCCTTCTGGGAATTAGGAGGTCAACCTTGCTTTTCCCTCATTGTACTGGTTTGTTTTCAATCAGGGCATTTTTAGACAGATGTCAGGCTTTGTTGTGCTGAGAGGATCTTTTCTGTCCTTTCTTCCTTACCTATCTACCAAGCCTGCAGATTCAGTTACTTGTGGAGTAACTTTTTTTCTGAGTCTGTCCCAGCACTAAGAATTCAAGGGCTATTATACCTTTAGAGCAGCAACCCTGTGATGGAGACATTGTGGAAAGGGGGGAAGGCAGTGCTGAAGGTTTCCAAATGTATGGAGGCCAGAGCTAAAAGCGCATGTCCCAGGCTGAAATCCACCCACCATCTGTCTCCAGCTCTAACATTCATTGTTCTTGATTGCAGTATCATTTGCTGTACTTTTATTCACTCTAATTTTTATGGCTGCTCGTTATCCCAGACAGCTGGCTATCTTCTCTTTGGCAGTTCTTTGGATGTGGAATAGACCTATTTTCTGTTGCTGGAGCACTGTGCCTTGTGTGCTGGCTGCTGCAGGAATACTGGGCATTGAGGAACAGGTTGTGCTGAATTGAAACAGAATGGATGAATTCCAGTGTAAGCCAAGAAGAAACGGGCAAATTAAATGGGCCCAGTGCAAGCTCAGGTGTTCTTGGGACCAGAAGAAAGGAAATACTATAAATCCTTTTTTTCCCCCCTTGTGTGTCTCATAAACAAGAGCTATGACTTCTGCTGAGCAAAAGCCTCTGGAAGGATGAAAAATGCAAACCACATGGATCCCTAAAAATTTCAGTTGTTTTTATTGTCTAGGTCAAATTCTGTCTCCTCCCCTGGGCAGAGTGCTGCTGGCAGGAGGTATTCTATATCATGGTAGCTGGAGGCCTTGGCAAACAGGCAGGACACCCCTGGGGGGCAAGGGAGGACAGACAGGAGCTCATGCCAGCCCTGTGTGTATTCGATTGGTTATACATCCCCCTGACTGCTGAGCATGTGCTCTTCTGTCCCTTTTACTCAGGCAGAGCTAATAGGAAGGAACATGTCATCAGAGAGCTGAATTGGGAGGTAAAAAAGAATGGGCATGGGGAGGAAGAGACTCCTTACACATCTGATTTTCAGTTTTTAACTGCACAGGATCATCTAAAACTTTTTCAATACTCTTCGAAGTGCCCTCTACTCTTGAGAGAAAGGCAAGGAAGCAGGAAGCAAGCTGGAGTAAAGGTGATATTCTACAGCTCACACATCCATCTGTGGCTTTTCAAGTGCTGTTTGTAATATGGCATGTTACTGAAATGCTTCAAGGATTCCCTTTGTAATGTGTAATTACTCTCAGATATGCAGTTCAGTGCCTATTGCAGCTGCTGTTCTGACTAATTTTAATGTGGTTAAAGCCATTCATGGATCAAAGAAATTTATGCAGATGAAATTTTATAGCTAGTGTAAAGAACAATTTAATAGTCTCTAACACATCAGATATTAAAAAATCCTGTACTTGGTGCCTCTGAACTTGGATTTTACCTCTCATACCCAGAGGACTTTGAAGCATATTTCTAACTGTCTGTTACCACTCCTGAGATTTCAGAGGTGTCTCATTAAAGCTGATGTTCAAGCTTATTAAATACATGAATGCAGCTTCTAATGATGCATCTCATTTAGGTGAGCTGACATCAGGAACTGGGAGGAATCATTGCTGCCCTGGTCCCCCACTGCATGGGATAGTGAAAGCCACCTGGAGAAGTGCAGGATAATACCTTCTTCTGTGTTAGAAGATACTAACAAAATATCTTGAAAAGGCTGCTGACTTCCAGGGGCACATCAACCGTGTCACCTTCTCACCCTACCAGCTCCCCTCCCTCCCTCCTGGAAAGTGCAGCCTCAGCTCCAGGAGATTGCAGATGGGAAGCATCTGTCCTTGAGCTCTCAGTCTCTCCAGCCAGTTAATTATTAATCATCACAATATCCCTCGTGTCAAGCATCTGAACTGCCCATGAAGCACAGAGAACTGTTTTATCAGCCGAGTCAGAAAGTTTTAGTGTTCTGCCACTCATTATTGTAAAGCTGTTGTTCTGTCAAAGAACTTAAGCACCCAGAAGTGATAGTTATCTCATCTGAGCCCAAACCAGATGACCTGGTACTAGCAGGGGCAACAAATGTGCAAACTGGGAAAACACAAGAGAAAGTTAAGCTTCTTTCATGGGTCTGGCAACAGAACTGGCGCTGTACCATTGCATGGGATGAGAACTGTAATGCTTCTACAGCTACAGGTACATTGCCCATTATGAACACCTACCTACTAGGAACATACCTCAATATTTAGCTCCCTAAAAGATACCTGTCGGGCTGGTAAATCCTGGGTGGTGGTACAACCAATTTTCTGTGACTGTTGGCTGGCTGTTGTGCCTCTCCGTGGTATGCTGCTGCTGGCCATTGCTTAGATCAGAGAGACACTTGAGGTTGTATGGAGCTCTAGGGCTTTACCTGTGCTCTGATTCAGCTTCTGTGCTATTCTAAAAGAGAGGCTGAGAAGAGGCAGACCAAAGAGTAGGCACAAAAGAAGAAAATCACTGCACTCCTCTCGAGGCACTTTGTACTATTGGGAGTATTCAGACATGAGAAACTGACGCCCAACTCCTTCTAGCTGGGACAGTTCTAGTGGAAATGGAATGGCACCAGCATTTTATTTCTGGTTGAGGCAATATTCCACTTTCCTGCTACCATTTAAAATCCTACTGTGGGAAGTCCTGGGTGTTGCAGGTAAGTGAACCCATTAAGACAGGATGAGACACGTGGCTTAAATTGTGCTTTTTAGGATCCCTGTGGTATCATTGGCTCCTCAGGTACCTACCTCTATGTTCCCCTCTACCCTTCCTTCTATCCCAGGATGTCTTCATGCAGAGTGAAAGAAATTATAGTGGATCTGATGGGATACTTTTTTGTCTCAGTAAATTGATAGTAGATTATCAACAATTAGCACAGCAAGGGTCAAACTCACTCTTCCTTCATTCTTTTCTAAGATATCATGTAGAAAACCAACTCTTATTGACATGTAATAATAGATGGAGATTTTTTTTCCTCCTTTCAATTCAAACATAACATTGTGTTCAATGACACCACAATGTTTTGTGGAAAGTACAAGTGCTTTGAACATGTGGGAATCAAAAAGCTCTAAACAGATTGTTTCATGCTGCCAACAAAGCATGTCCTTGGACTCTGGCCGAGAACAACCAAACCTTCATTTTGAGTAAAGCACTGGATGTTGAGAAAGCGAAATACCCAAACTTTAGTCCTGGCTCCCATCTTAACTGCATTTCTAGTAAGCCACTTCAATCTTTCTGCCTTGAGTCATCTCACCTGTAAGATACCCTATTTATGGGATGCTTAGGTGTTTAAAACTCTGGCTGCTTTTTGGCACCTGGGATGTAGCTGCCTGGATGGGAATGATTCCCATAGGAATGGGAGGCAGAGCCACAGGATTTCTGGGTGGTGAGCTGAGGGGCAGCAGCCCTGCATCCTGCTGGCTGCCTGACCTGTGTCTGGGTGAGCACATGCCCTCCTGCTCCATCCCTCCTGCCTGTCCTGGCAGCTGTTCCTGGCCTTCCTGTCAATCAGGGGGTGGTAGTCCCAATCCCTTCTCACCAGAGCCTGCCTGGTGAGAATGGGGGATTTTCTGAAGCAGTCACCCACCACACCTGCTGCTGGTCTTGGCCTTTACTGTCCTCTGACCACAGACAGCAGATGAAGTATTTAGAGACAGCTGCTATTTCTGTCATTAGCATCCAGACTTCCTGGGAGAAAACTGCTGAAATCTGTGACAGCTGAAATCTGAGTCAGAGGAAGCTTCTTACTTCAGCATGTACAAAAGCAAGGGGAGAGTGGGGGAGGGAAAGACAGAGCTCAATTTGCTATTCATTTAGTTCTGTCAGGAAAGCCCAGGCAAATCAAGATGATGGCATGCGAATTGCAAATGTGCAGGTTGCAGCATGGTGGATGTTGTTCAAGGGATGGAGGATGCAGAAGAGGTGGGTAAGAAAACAATGCAGCATGAGGGGGCTGTGTGCTGTGCTTTGTGACAGGATACATTGGCTCCCCCTGAGCAGTTCTGTGCTCTGGACCTTGCTGATGGTGCTTGACAATTAAAGGCAAATGTATCTCCACACTGTGTTGGTGTTGCAGGGGGTAGGACAGGATACCCAAGGGATCTGCTTAGCCTTTTCCACTCCAGGGCATGATCCTTTCTCAGTCTTCTCCAGTGTACTTGCCGTTATTTCCCTGGAGCAGGAAAAGGTTGTTCTTCCCCATCTGCAGCTGAGGCACTAGCTTGCAGAGAGGCTGCCTTGTCTGATGATGGGACATGAGGAATGGAATGAAGCTGTGTCAGGGGAAGTTCAGACTGCACATTAGGAAAAAGGTTTTCACTGACAGAATAATTTGCCACTGGAAGAGGCTCCTCAGGGAAGCAGTCACAGCACCAGCCTTGCATGGTTCAAGGAGTGTCTGGACAACATTTTTAGTCATTATAGTTCAGTTTTAGATAGTCTTGAGAGAAGCAAGGAGTTGAACTTAATCCGTATGGGTCCCCTCCTATTTGAGATATTCTTTGACTCTATGATAGGTAACTTGTTGTGCAGTCCCTTGGGTTTTGATGTGGAGTTAGGATTGTGAGACTATTCTTATTCTTCTCCAGCTGTGGCTGCTGAAAATGGTCTGATTTCTTTTTAAGGACTAGGATAGATATTTCAAAGCAAAGTGTTTTATTGAGGCTTCCCAGTTTACCTTTGAG
This sequence comes from Motacilla alba alba, assembly GCF_015832195.1. NCBI lineage: Eukaryota > Metazoa > Chordata > Aves > Passeriformes > Motacillidae > Motacilla > Motacilla alba. Next base: position 27,998,414 of record NC_052020.1, read on the forward strand.
GGAGTTCAGATAGCTTCCAGCACTGAAGGGAACTGTGGGTCAGAAGTACTCTTCCAGCAATGAGTCTTTTCAAAATGAAAAGTTTGAAAAGACGGTTGCTATCGTGATTTCCCGTTTGAAAGAAAGCTCCTAGGATTTAATGTCGTACTGTGATGCCAACAGGATCAGAGATGGTTCTTTCCAAACTGATTAATTTACAGAGCATTTCCGGTAATACAATTCAAGAAGCTCTCTGAAAAGGTGTCACTTAGTAAACAGGGGTAAATGAGCCAGAGCATGAACAATTAGTGCTCCCCTTTCCCCCCCATGACTCTGTATAAGCTTTGGGCTGAGATAGGAGGAGGTAAAGGAGAAACAGTCAGTTCCAGTTCTGCCCAATGACTTGATAACAGGATTACATTCATGTTAATCCACCAAAATTTATCCTCTGCTTTAGAAATAAAAACAATTGCTCTAGGCAAGCCTGAAGTCTTTATGCTGACCTGTTTTTACAGGGTATAATTTAATTTGATGGCAAATAGATTTGAAAATATTCTTGTTGAACTTGGTACAGGACAAAATAAAATGCTACCTAGGATTTTGGGGGGATAAGAGCACGGGGGTTACAGGAGGTGATGTGGTTAAACACTGCATGCACATATGTGCTCTGGGGACAGCTTGACAGACTGCAGGCTTTTGGAAAGAACTAGTCTAGCAAAGGAGCAGGGGGGGAGAAAGCATCTGCCAGTAAATAGGTGGATAAAGATGTTTCATGCTGCTTTTAAGGAGCACCAATCATCTTTATAACTTTGACAGGTGGCAGTGGGGCAGGAGGGGAGGAAGAGATTCAGAGAATTGTGTGGGTGGTGAAGAAATTAATCCTAATGAATTGGAAGAGCAAATCCACAGTGGGCAGAAAGCTTTGGATTTCTGCCCTGCTGGATATGAATAAATAGTAGAGAATCCCTTTTGCACGCAAGAGCTAATTGGGCAATTACAGTGTAATCTCAAAACCTTTGCTTAAATTGTATTCTGACTACCAAAGTGCGAAGCAGATTCTCTCCCACAGGTTCACAAGGCTTGCCCAGTCCTTCAGACAGGTGAAAGCCCATCTTTGAAACACTTCCCCTCCTTGTATTTCCAAGATTTCCTTTCTATGTTTTTATTCTTATTCACAGAAAAGAACACACAAACAAGAATGGCCAGACTGTTTCAGACCAAGGATCCATCAAATCAAATTTCATTATTCTTCCCTCAATGCCTGCTTGTGGCCACAACTGGGAGATGGAGCAGCACAAGCATATATGACACTTCCTTCTGACATTCACACTATTTTAGCTCTGGGGCTTCTCTGAGCTTGACCTCTGCTTCTTTACTAGGCCTCAATGGCTCTTTCTTCCATTCAGTTTTCCCGAGCAAATGTAACCTTCTGTATCAACAGCCCTTGCTGGTAGCTTGCGGGTGTATTACCTAGTGGTGAAAAGCTAACTCCTCTTCTGATTTCCTCATTCTTCCTACTTCTACAAAAATAAAAGTGGGAGGTCCCAGCATGGGAATCTCACCAGTTTTATTTTGGTGGAAATAAGAAAACTCTGATGGAAAGATTGAATTAATTTTTTCTGCAACAGTGGGTTTCAGGTTTGAGTTCTCCTTGTTCAGCTTTGCTATCACCGGACCCTGAAGACTTCTGAAGAAGGATTGAAGAAATAAATGTTACTGGAGAGGCCATTCTTCTATTTTTAGGTCTGTCTAGAAGCTAAAAGTGAAAATGTTTTCATCTACTCTTGAAAGGACAGGGTCCTGTGACAATTTGAGTGAGGAATGATCAGTAAGAGTGCTGCCTGCAGTGCTCTCTGCTGGATGCTCAGGTTCTCCCACCCCTAAATTGTGTGTTCATGATGTCTACATCTTTATTGCGACTGCACTTGAACTAAGATTTGAGTGCCACTATGCCAAGCAGTTCCACATGCCGAAGAAACAGAGCATCTGAACGCTTCCAAAATTTTGGCTATTCTTAAGGCTTTAAAACTCAAGACTGATTCCTGTTTACTTGAAGCATCTTCTAAAGGCTCACTTGTGACATGAATCGTGTTATTCTCCATCCCATCTCTCTGCAGAACCTAGCTGACATTCTTTCTCTCATGAGTGTTTTTCTTTAGGATGGGCACCAGGGCTGCAATTCGGCACCAGGCTGGTGTTGCTCACATCTGTTCTGTAGTGCCATCTGATCAAACAGATGAGGAGCACATACCTTGCCAGGACTGAGCTGGAAGGAAAAGCAAAGAAGGTATTTGCAAACATGGGTGCACAAACCCCATGGTATTAGTGTTCAAGTGAGGTAGAAACCACAGCTACACAATTACACAAAATAGAAATGAAGCTCATGTCACAGTAGGTGGCCTTTTTTTTGCCAAGAGAGAGGAAAAAACGTGCATTGCTGGCTATTTTTCTCTATCCAGCACTGTTTTCATACTTGGTTATCTGGACATTGCTGCTGCAGGGTAGCAAACCAATCTATGTGTTTATTCTCATTGTTTACCACTTACAACTGCACTTTGGAGGATAAAGTAAGTTGCATCTTCTGTAGTTTACTTGCTGAAGAGGGATGTCTTCTGAGCAGGCTAATTATTGCCACAGAAAGCAAAGGTATTCCTAGGGATTCAGCAGCACACTTGTGTAAGTCACCATGTTCTGGAAGAGGAGGATTAGGAGAAAATTGTTCCTATAAGGAATTTTGCCAAGGACCAATCTGCAGAGCTGCACCTTTGGTGCAATACTGGGCTTGTTTCTAGGCTTGATTACTAAAATAGCACATATGAAAGGAGACTGATTGTGCACAAATCCAACAGTCTCGGACATGTTTGCATATTGCTAGCCAGCCACCTGATGGAAAGCAGAGGGTTAAAACACTGCTGTTCTCTAAGGCTTTGTTGTACTCATACAGATTGTATTTACCTCTGCATATGTGGGGCATGAGCAAATATGTCCTGTTTGCTTGTGAGGTTTTCTCCATATTCTCCTGTGGAAGGAGGTAATACTCTCCTGCTTACAATATGTTGGTGTTTGCCTTGTCCTGCTGTTGATGATTCATTTGTGATACCAACAATGAGCCTCAGCCATGAACTGGGATTCCGGCCTATTTCACAAAGCTACTTTGGGGCCAGAACTCCTTCTCTTGCTTCTATTTACAAAGAGATTGAGCTACTTCTCCTCCAGATCTCATAGGAAGCATGCAAAGAGAGATAGAGTTCATAAACCAATCTGGTGACCCTAGCCCCTCCTGAGATCTCCCAGTCATGCAAGCAGTCTTTTGGTCATGATGCCCAGTTTTGTGTTATCTTGGGGATTTTATCCCTTTGTGGCCTCTTCCAGTAAGAGAAGCTAAACAAGATTATTGTGGTGTTAAAGGGAATCACAGTAAAATGAATTACAAAAATGCTACTGAACTCGTACTTCATAGAGCAAATGGAACTTTCACATAAGATGAAATATATCAGGCTGGGCTGCTGATCTTATTTGTTTGATGAATCTCTTTACCTCTTGCATGCATCCATCTAACTTGGGAGAAAGCAGATACATGGAGTGGGAACTGAATGGTCTCAGAGCTATCCATTCATCACCTGCATGACTTTCATTCCTAGAGTGTCCTGATCACTTCCCTGCTAGATAGGAATAGAAATCTTTCTTTTCTCTTGGTTTACTGGATAATTAGCTTAATTTATGGCTTTATGACCGTTTGTCATAAACTTAGCTTGCATGAGTAAACTTACGGAAAAGCAGCTCAAGGGAACTGAAATCCACATGTGCTGTACAATACCCTTAATCACTTAGGCATGTCATGTCTGTATCAAAGGTGAGACCAACTGAATGGGGTTTTGCCCTTGTTCTACACTATGGATCATTCTGGAAAGAGGGTGATGATTTTTTTAGGTCTCTGGTTCTCTGAGAAGAATTTCTGGGTCAGTGTGGAATATGAATTGTGTATAGGTGTCCTATGTGCTCTTCTTTTAGACAGTAATCAAAATGGGAGTGTGCTTCTTCACCTCCAGATATAAGTTGCAATCTGCTTTTGAGAAGTTGACAATGGCCAACCTCCTAAGGCCAAATAAGGCTTTGTTTATCTTCAATAGATATCTAGGCATCTAGAAGGGTCCAGATATCTTAGAATACTTTCTTCTTAGAAGGGCCACTCTATGGAAACAGCTTAATTTGAGGGCAGAGGTCTTAGATACTAGAGGATGTTGTGAGCTAGGTGAGGCATCACAGTGCTTACCCCTTTCTCCTACATCAGCCTGGCCACAGTTCAGATTAGATGTCCGCTCTGTATGCAGGAGAAATATTTGGCAGCTCTCCGAGGGATCTGGCAGACAACACCATTTGCACTCCATGGTAAAAATACACAACCCTTTCTCTTTTCACTGAAGCAAGCAGGAGCCAAGATGTAGTTGCAGTATCTAATGGGTTTTTGTAGAAATAAATACTAATGGGGGTGGTGAAGAGGAGACAGAGGGAGGAATATTCCCAGAGAAACTTGTTACATAAGGCAAATTCTCCTCTTTGGTCTTATTAAAGTATTTCCTTATCTTACCTTTCCTCCTTCAATTCCTGATCTCACTGGGTACATTTCAGATGTGGAGATACTGTAAGATGCAAGTCTGTGAAGGAAGCAGCTGTCTGAATCTCTTGGGTCATTTCAGATCTGTTTCTAGATGTATGCAACATACAGCAGACTAGCACAGAAGATTTGCTTTAACACAAGTGTAAAATCACTGTTGTGCCCAGAAGAAAGGAAATATTTAGGGCAGCCTGAATGCTGGTCCAACACATGCTGTGCTGTTTATCAGGTGGGGGTAAGGAGAAGAAAGAAAGGACAACTTAAATGTTTTCCAAAGAAGCTTCACTGTCAGGTTTGTGCCTCTCCCTGTGCAATGGTGTGTGTGACCCTTGGGAGAAGCAAGCACAGAGGCTGTCTGTCCCTTTGAAAGGACAAACACCTGCATTTTAACCTGAAGGGGTTTGCACACAAAACAGTATCTTCATAGTACCCAATGCTGTTGACTCATTGCCACAGTGCTGCTATCAGCCATTTCTGACTTTCAGCAAGGGATGGCTGTTAAATGCATTTGGAGCTGCACATCCAGTGCTGCCCATTAAATAAAGATAGAGGGAATTCTTGGGGGAAAAAACCCCAAAAAAAACCTACAAGAAAAACCATACCTCCTGTAGCACCCATCTAAACCAAAGCAGAGTACATTACATCGGAGTTGTTAAGACACTCCCACGGCTTTTTAATTTGTTCTTAGCCACAGTGGTATGCTGCGCATATGAATCATTCTGTTGCATCCTCATATGAGGGGAGCAAAAGTATCCCTAAAACACTTTGTCAGCATCCAATAGGTAAATGCCAACAATAAGAAATTTCCTCATTTCCTAAGCTATTCGTGTTTACTATCTTTGGTAATTTTAAATAGTGTTACAATCACTCTGCATAGAAGCCCTTGGATCATGGGTTATAAACAATCTTCTGTCTGAACTTCCCTGATTGCTGTTTCTGTATCAGTTTTGTGCCTTGTAGACAGTAATTATTCTATCAACCCATTTTGGCATTGAGCTAGATTATACAGTTACCCCTTCTGGAGGCAATTCCCTTCTCAATGAAATGTTCCTTGCTCTACTGTTTTATTTTTTTTTCCTTTTTCAGACCAGCAGAAGTGGGTTTTGAGGGAAGATGTGTTTGCATCTCCATGGCACAGCAGCATTTTATCATTGCTATATTCAGGTTCCTTGTTTTCTGTTTTATCTCTTAAATTCTAATCTGGAGATATCACTGCAATGCGATTCCTCAGTAGCTGTGCTGGAAGAGCAGAGAGAGAGTATACAATTATGGCAAAAATGCACACATATCCATTTACCTGTATAAAGTGCAGAGAGATGAGACACTGTATGACATTGGCACTGTATTTGAAGAATTTTATCCAAGACAGGACAAACACTGTAGGGTAAAAGGACAGGTTGTTAGCTGCAGGAATCTGTATTTCCTGGTATTTTTCTAAGCTAAGCTGGTTAGGCACCCTGCCAGCCAGGCAAGGGCCCTGGAACCTCTCCAGGAAAAAACCTCGGCTCACATTGTGAAAGGGTTTCCCTATCTATGCTGCAGAATAGATTCTCTTCTCAGAAGCTTGGAGACAAATATTGATTTTTTTTCTTTTGCAATAGCAAACTATTGTTAGTGGCACGTAGTCAATTCCTCTCATGGACACTATGAGGTATTTTGAATGTGTGCCACCAAAGCCAGCATGGAGTATAGATTGCTTAGTGCAAACAGGGCCCTAGCCTGCTCTTTTCTGATCTGCTCTTGGCTCACAGGACAGGCACAACTGGTTTTGGCAAGCGAATGGGAATGAGACTGAGTGAGAATTTACATGCCTATACAGCATATAATTTTGATTCTACACAATCCTAGCACAAAGAGAAAATCTGGGGAATCTTACATTCTTTTTTTACTTTCCTGTAAGAATCCAGATTCACCTGTGGGTGGGTTTAACTCCTGGCTATGAGGTGCTGATGCTGCCATTAGGAATCCTTAGGGTAAGTCCTACTTTGTGGATCTTCATCCTTATTGGGGATTCTCTTTACTTGAGTATGGAGCTCACACTGTAGTGAATGGGAAGGTCTTCCATTCAGATTGCTGATAATAATGTTGTTAAACACTTTAGGGTGAATGGGAATTGGAAGAAGAATTTGGAGGCTCACAGTTTTGAATGTGAATGTAGTATCATGCTGATGAAATTTCAGTTTTGACCTGGTCTGGAGTAAATCTGTGGTATGTCCATAGCAGAGCTGGGAATCCCTCTCAAATTCTTGTTTGGCATCCTAGCTATGGAAACAACATCGTAAAGGGTGTTTGAAACTATACTGGAGCTTGAAAGAGATTAGTGTTATGCATGTTCTCCTTAGAAACCCAAGAAGAGATCACAAGAACTCTGTCTCAGGTGGTCAGGTATGGACTGTTGGTGTGCCCAGGTTAACCAAAAAGTAGGTATTTGTGTTTGCCCAGGCAGGAACATCCTGGGCAAAGGAGGGCAAGTCAATAAGGAAGAATCAGCATCATATTAGCATTTTGCTATCATGGAAGAGAAAATCAGGAACCTGAGCAGGGATCTAGACCAGCCTTTGGAAGAAAAGTCTTCGGTGCTGGTTTATTTGGTGGCATGAATCTCTCACTCTCTTCTGCTGGGCAGTTTACATGTGCATGTATCACTTTGATGGAGAAGCTATGGCTGGTGATTAGGGTGTTCATCTTAGATTTGAAAGACTGAAGTTCAAATTTCTGCTAATAATCTGTCAGAGCAGAGATGGCCTGTGCTTTTCAGCACAGTTTTTGAGGGATATGCTACAGCTGCTTGTCAATCAGCTGTTCTGTTCAGACCCGGGGTGCATGTTACCTGCAGCCCAGTACTGTGAACAAAGCAGATGCTTTGTCCTGGGCAGGACTGATGTATCAACTGGAGTGCATTTGCACAGGATGCACTGAATGTCTGTTTTCTCTCTGTAATGCTGGATATCAGGCTGGGGTTAACTGCTTCTTTGGAGAGAAACACTGCTACAGGTCCACAGAAGACAGCAAAGGATCCTTACCAACGAGGAAAAGGAGATGTTAATGTTTCTTGGTCTGAGCAAGGCCGCAGCATTACTCCACATCTGAAAAATCACTTAACAGTTCTATTTGTTATTACAGTTCTCAGTTACATCCTTTCTGCAAGAGGAAGGACAGAGAGCCCTAAGGCCATATTGCTGACCCTACCCAATATGTCAGGGTCAATCTAGTTCCAGAGCCAAAGCATCTGCACTGTGCTTCAGACAGCTCCTGATGAGCTCCTGTCCAAGCTGTTGGGTATTTATCTCCCTTGCATTTTTTTTTTTAGCTCATTTGAATCCTCTTTGATGGGAAGCCTACTTATTGACAGTCTGGGCTGAGGGGTCACAATGCAGATAGCTGTGTAGTGAGTGAAATACACTCAGCCAAGAATGTTAACAGCCTCCTTGACATTAGCAGAGCCAAACAGTTCAGACCATTCAATACTCTGTCTTGCACAGGCACACTAAAGCTTTCTCAATATCTGGGTTTGAGTCATGCAAATGTTTTCTTGTTCTTTTTTTGCTGCCAGGAATCTTCTAAGCACTTAGTCAAAGTCTCTCTTTTTTTTTAACTAAGTATGTTGTTCCTACCTGAATCTTTTGTATCATTCTTAAGAAGTATTCTCCCATAATTCATGTCAGCCCTTCAAATGTTTGCAGATTTGTCATTTGCAGTTATTGCCAAGCTATTAGTGCTTTTAAATTAATTCTTATATGCCAGTCTTGCCACTTCCCTGATCATTTTGCCACTGTTCTTTTTCAATACCTCTCAATTTGTCATTGTGAATGCATCTAAGGCAAAGGTATTATTACTTCTTTAAGTTTCTAACACATGTGAGTTTCTCAGGCACATTCCATGAGTGAATATATTTCAGTGTAATCCTGCCAATGGACGTGTTTTTTTTCTGGCTTCATATGCTTGAGATGTAGAGTTTCATAAAAGTTGTCCAAACTAAGGGGATACAGCATGTGAAGGGGTGTGCAATAGCATGGATAATCCTTCTTCAGGGCTGCTCATAAGATTATTGTGTGGGACAGGCTCTTGGCACTGGTACCTGCTCCAGCAACACTGCCTCGGTGACTTTTGCTTGATGTCCCCAGTCCCACCTTGGCTCACTGAGCTGACTCCTTCAGGCACAGTCAGTAATGAAGTTTAGGGAAACAGGTGGAGGTTGGAAAAATGGTATATTGCTTCTTGTATGCTGTAAACAGTCTGCTATAAATACCATGTTTGGTACACAGACAGCCAAGATGGCCATTAGTGTTATGACTGGTGTGACAAACCCCTGGCCTGGTGGGCTGGCTTTGTGTGAACCTACAAACAGAAGAGACTGGGATGGTCATTCGGCAGGAACAGAAAATAGTTGTTTATTTTACCCAGCAAGTTCTCTATGACTCTGTCTGTGAGGCAGGTTCTCACTCAAGCACTGAGACACGAGTTGGATGAGTGCTGGCTCCCCTCAGCAAGAGAACTGTATTTAATGCAGAGCACACCGGGCCAGCTGCCTCCCCAACAGCAGCTTCAGATGTGCGCCTTGAGGCCAAGGATACACAGCAGTCAACTTGCAAACAACTCACAGGTGCAGCTGCAGGAAGGAAGCTCTGCTCAGGACAACGCCTGCCAGCAGCATAACAGGGTAGAAAGTGTAAACAGTAATGGAGGAAGCAGAAAATTGGAAGAGACTTCAAGTAATAGCAGTATACTGAGCTAGAACTGTGCCTACCATTTATAGGATAAGGCTGTAAGTGGAAATGCTGGAGGTATCCCATTGTCACAGCTAAATCTTGCTTGTGACTTTTTAATTAAATATTCTGAATACACACAAAAGTTAACTTGTGAAATGCTTACTGTTTCCTTTCCACAGCATGATTAATATTTTCTTCTGTCCTCATATTCTTCCATTAAAATCGCATTGCGTCACAACATTGAAGCATAAGTAGATTTCCAATCTCTCTCAGCAGCAGCATCAGTTTTTAATCCACACACAGCATTTTAGAAGCCTCTGAAATAAGCTCTTTATGCTTCTTGATTGTAAAGGTTTTATTGTTGGCTCATGCATCAGGCAATTCAGATGCATATTATAATAATGTCTGAAAAGCCACAGTAAACTCTGAATAAATTCTTCCTGAGGAGACAGCCAAGGAATGTATTTAGCCCAACCTGAGAAGAAAAGTTCCTTTGCAGAGCAGAACTTGGCTGAAATAGAAGACCTGCTGAGACAGAGTTGGCTGCTGTAGTCCCTCAGAGGCTTGGCCTCCCATCCCTCTCAAGGCTGCAATTGAGCACCCTGCCTTGGGTCTCCTCTCCTAGTATCTGTGGGTTTGCATGAGGGAAGATGTTTAGCAGTATCAGTTTTAAGTATCAGGCTGTTGTTTCCCAGGAAATTCCTGTTTTATTAGAGTGTATTAACCTGAAGGGTGGAGAAGTATCTTTAGCAGAAGCTTCTTTCATTCAAAATGAAGCAGAGCAGAGCCAGTTGCATGCAAAAAGATGCCTTGTCTTTTTCTTTTTTTCTGTGACTCGGCTCCTCAGATGTCTGCTCTTCAGCCAATCCAAGTATGAAGTGGGGGTTCTTGAGTGGGGTCCTTGTGTCACCCTGTATCCCTGCCTCATCAGAGCTCCATCAAGCTCTCTAGCTGCACAGAAGCTCCAGAGTTCTCAGTATTTGAGAATGCTCTCCTAGAAGAAAAACTGTAGTTCCTGAGCTTTAATCAGTTCTGGCAGTCAGGTTATTTGCAAGCAGGCCAGTGACTACACTTTGGTTTTTCTTATATTTGGAAGTTATTGCCTACCGCAACTGGAGGCTGCGCCTGTTTGTAAGCACAGACCTCCTCACTGCAGCATTTTGTCTCTTTAACACTGTCAAATTGTAGCTGAAAGTTAACATACCTGACTAAAGCAGATGCTTTTGGCTGATGGGATTTGAAATTACCTGGTGGGCTTTCACACCCATGTCCCTGATGTGCAGATTGATAGTTTTTGCCAACAGTGAAGAGGACCTGACACAGGAGATGATCCTCCAGCTGGGAAGAACCATGCTCTGTGTGCCAGAGTGAGGACCCACCCAGGTAGCTTTTCCCAGGTGCGAAGTAGCAAAGACAGGTCTGTGTCACCACTCCTCAATACTCTGTTAAGCTTTTTGTAGTTGCTGCTCTGCCCACATGTATTTAAACCCTTTCCCACTTAATCTGTATTCACAGTAGTATTAAGACATAAAACAGCATTTTAGACTTGATGAATACATGAGCCTTGGACTCCTGGAGAATGGATTGTAAGAGACATGGGTCACACTGAAATGAGCTTGAGTCTCACCCAATTGCAAAAGAAAACTTGTTCATAGTAGCCATGCTGTAAAATTTGATGCCATCCCACATGATAGGGAGTTTTTATCACTAGAGCTCCAGGGCAGAAGGGGTGAACAGCAGAAGGACTGGGACATACTGCAGGACTGTGTGCATGCCTGGGGCCATGGAACAGAAGTGAGCACTGCTGCAATATGACTGAAGAGCCCTGGATCTGCAGGAAGCCCCCTGTTCTGCATGTCTGTAGTTTAAGTAAAGCTTCCTTCACCCCTGCAAGCATTACTTGGGGAATAATATGTGATCTTTTATGGACCCTTTCCTTCCACCTCTGTGGGCCCAAGATTCTGGATCTTGATTTAGAGAGATGTATTGAAGAAACAAACTCTTCTGAAGCTGCTGGCTGTATCCTGTAAACAGCTGGGATTTTACTGGCTGGTTTCCTGAAATGCTGTTCTCTAGCTTTCCCCTCCAGCTTTATCTTTTGTGCTCTCAAATTTCTGGATCAATGCATCTCAGGACATAATGCTGAGGTATTACTTTGATGTTCCCTAGCTGGTCTACTGCATCAGTCTGATGTTGCCTTTTAAAGACTGCCTTTTGTGCTGAGATTTAACATTGCAGAGCATTCTCTTGGTGTTTGAGATACAGCTGAGCAGTGTATTTGTTAGTGCACAGAATCCTTTGCATGTCTTCATGAGGCTGCTTAGGTAACTTGACTGCAGGGACAAGCACTGAGTGTCCTCCACTTGGATTTGTTGACCCAAGGGTCCCTTCATCAAGCCAGATCCCCCATCCTATAAAGAGGAGACATCCCTCTAAAGGGCCAAGTACAGTGTGTGACTTGGCCCTCAAGAAGGAAAGGATGAAAATCAAGCTTAGGTGGTAGGGCTGACAGTCTCTTATGGGACCTGCATTGACACGAGTTCCTTAACATACTCCTTGCTCCCTAGCAATGTCTAAATATCATTTTTTACTGTTTTGGTTTTTTTTTCAATTCTCCTAGAAGCAAAGCTCTGCCAGTGAACTTGCAGGGAAAAGGAAGTAATACGTGCAGATGGTGCTTTGAGAAGAGATAGGGACAAGTTAGTTACTGTTTCATCATCTGCACCCATCCCTGGTAAAGGTGTCCTGGTCACAGTAGTGTGTGGTCATACCTGGACGTCAGAGACTCTGTTATCACCTGAGCTGTTCTCTGTTGAAGATGGAAATGGGACAGCATGCTCTAAGTCCCTCTGTGTATGGTTTAGGGCACAATTTTCCAGGCAGTATGCAATGCAAGCATGAATCACAACTCCCTTTAAGATACTGCTGTATTCAGTTCCCTGGCTCTTCATGTGACTGAACAGGCTGCCGATTTTTGTTTTTAATCTAAGCAATAACCAATTTACTCCAGAGATGAGTATTTGCTGACTGTTGCTGCTGTTCTGATGCTAAGAACTGCAAACCCTTTGGAAAACAAGGCCAGCTCGTGCATGTGTGTACAAACCTGGTTTCAGATCTGGCTTGGATTCTCTTTTCCAGCTCAGCAAGTGACTGACATGTTCACTTTAGCATAGCTTCCTCCCGAGACAAGCCGGGGGCTGTGCCAAAGTGCTGTGAGGCATTCACTGTGAGTTCAGTCACACACTGGAGGCAGATTCTACAGCAGCCTGGAGACAGGGGTGAGATGAGGACAGTACAGCCGTGATTCAGAGCTGCCTTGCACTTTGGTCTTGCTAGTAGGTCATATCAGTCTTGTATCAATTGAACAAAGATGCAAGTGAGACCCCACTTCAAAAACACCCTTGTGTTATTGAAATTATTTGAAAGAAAGTGCTAAATGAGGATAGCTTCAGTTCAAATTCAGGTATAGTTGAAGTTGTTACACTTCAGTCCACAATAGCTTGTTTAAAGGAATTAATACTGAAAAATACACAATTTAAGTACAGAAATGTCCATGTGATGGTCATAATCTTGCAACACCTGGCATCAGCCAGAGAAACACTTTTGCTCCTCTCTTCTTTATATCTGGTGGAACCTCCTCATCGCTTGTGCTTTCAGAGCTGTCCTGAAGCCTGTCTCTCTGCTCCTGGAGCTGGGCAGGATGCACTGCAGTGGCTGAAATTCTGTGCTGTGAAGAAGAGTGCTTGTGGCACAGGGCTGGCTTGTGATCTAAGGGTGCTCTGCATGTATGAGGTGGTCAAGCATCAGAACATTAACAAGGAGTCAGTCAAGGAGAGGGTTTTTTCTTGCTTGTTTGCTTATGTGTTGTTTGGATCCAACATAACCTTTAATATGGAAGAAGAAAAAGCTGTAGGTGCAAGTGGCTTTCAGTGTAACTTCCTTATTTGAAATACAAAGCCTGACACAGATGAGGCTCTGCAGATAGCCCTCATTTTGATAACTGGCAAGAGTATTTCTGATTTAAAAAGTCTCTCTTCTCTTCCTGTTAGTTACTTCTAAGCAAAGCAGCTGTTATGACCTGGGCATGTTTTGGTTGTATTGTTACCCTAAGACAATAGCTCAGCCTGAGGGAAGAAGACAACCTACTTACTGTATCATCTGGGACTTGTTTCAGTAGGACCTGAGAAACTAGTGTTTCTCTGAAGCTCACTGGGACTGCCTGAGGAGTTAACCCATGAGTGCCCTTTCAGTCAGTTTGCAGAAAACACCAAGTTGGACAGGAATGTTGATCTCCTTGAGGGTAGGAAGGCTCTGCAGAGGGATCTAGGCAGGCTGGATCAATGAGCTGCGGCAAATCATAAGAGGGGCAGTAAGGTGAAATGCCAAGTCCTGCACTTGGATCACAACAAAGTGCCGCCCCATGCAGTGCTTTAGGCTGGGGGATGAGTGACTGGAAAGCTGCCTGGCAGAAAAGGACCTGAGAGAGCTGGTCTGCAGCAGCTGAACATGAGCCAGAGTGTGCCCAGGTGGCCAAGAAGGCCAATGGTATCCTGGCCTGTTTCAGCAATAGTGTGGCCAGCAGGAGCAGGGCAGTGATTGTGGCCCTGTACTTGGCACTGGTGAAGCCCTTCAAATCTTGTATCCACTTTTGGGCTCCTCACTACAAGAAAGGCATTGAGGTGTTGAAGCAGGTCCAGAGAAGGGCAACAGAGCTGGTGAAGGGTCTGGAGCACAAGTCTGAGGAGCAGCTGAGGGACCTGGGAGTGTTTAGCCTGGAGGAAATGAGGCTCAGGGGAGACCTGATGGCTCTTTACAACCATGAGACAAGAGGCTGTAGTGAGGTGAGGGTTGGTCTCTCTTCCCAGGCAACAAGTGACAGGATGGAAATTACCTCAAGTTGTGTAAAGGGAGGTTTAGAATAGATATTAGGAAAAATATCCTCACAGAAAGGGTTGTCAAGCATTGGAACAGACTCTATAAGAAAGTGATAGAGTCATTATCCTTGGAAGGATTTAAAAAATGAGGGAATATGGCACTGAGGACATGGTTTAGTGGTGAACATGGTGGTGGTGCTAGGTTGATGGCTAGATTTCAAGATCTTAGAGGTATTTTCCAGCCTTAAAGATTCTATGATTCTCTGAGGAGTGAGAAATTCAGGAACTGAACGGAGGGTTTTGTGCCAAGGGCGGACAGACTCTTGTCCCATGACGTCGTATGTGGCTTCCACCTCTATCTTCTTCCCCAGTCAGAGTAGGGAAATTCCTGCTGGAGAGAACTAGGCAACAGAGAACTGTGGGGGAAGGGCAGCAGAAGGCAAGGGCACCTAAATCCCAGGCATGGTGTTCAACCCAGGGTTCACTGCTAATGTGCTGTCCCAAGTGGCAGAGGCTGAGAGCCACCTGACCCTAAAAACAAGAGTATGCATAATTCAAGTGAAGAAGTAGATGGAGGTTACAAAAGGTCTACAGACAGCAGTGAGCAGAGGTCTACCTGGGGTCAGGCAGTTTGCTGCCCTCCTGCAACCAGACATCATTTGTGATAAAAAAAACTCGCAAAGAACAAGAAGCATTGCAACCTTTTCTGGAGGGAAATGGAACTGCTGTACTCCCAGAGGCAAGCATTTTTGGGGGCATGGTTTAAGATATCAAGATTAGCCATACATTAAGTCAGGCTTGGGTTTATAGCTTTTATGTTAGAGCTACTGTGTTTTTTCACAGTAGCAGTGGTTTTGCAGAAAACATTTTCAGGTGATTTACAGAGATACTGCAGTGATCATAAATATGTAAGCAAGTAGTGCAAGCCCAGTAGTTGGAGTATGCCAGACCTCTGGCTGCCTGACAGCAGAGGGGCTTTTACTCATACCATGGCAGCTCAGTGACACCAGAAACAGGGAAGGTGCAGCTTATTCTGGTTCCACAAGAAGCTGCTACCAGACCCAGAAGAGAATTTTAGTTTAATGAACCTGTCATGTTCTTGTACAGGAAAAAGTGAGCAGCATTCATTTCCCTCGCAATGGTAGATTAAAACCAGAATTTAGTTGCTGTAAGTTACCAGAAGATATATCTTCATTGCACAGCAGCTGAAGTGAACTGCAAATATACCAGGCATGGGCAGTTTCCTCAGTGCCTGAATACATAATTTCTGTAGCAGTGCAGCTCTGCAGCTGACCTAATAAACACTGCTGCTGAGCAGGGCTAATTATCTCCAGTGCAGCATTGCCCTGGCATGGCTGTACAGCTTCTTGCTCTGGAATTAGCTTAGCTGGGACTTGTTTGGGTGTCTGCACTGTCCTTCACGGTGTGGTGGAAAGCGGCCCTGCGCAGCGCTTGGCGGGGGAGTGTCACACGCATGCACTGGACTGCAGTGCTTCTCTGCTCTAAATGTAACTGGGGAACGCTGGGCTCCAGACAAAGGAGTCACTTAACAGCTCCTCTTGAAAATTTGTCTGACCTATTGGGGCAACAAACTTCCAACTCTTTGCCTATAACCAAACTAATAATAAGTAGGGGTGCTGGGAGGTGATGTTACAAGGTGTGTGGGAAAATAATTGGGGATTCTCTTACTGAAGATTTTGAAGGTTAAATAAGGCAAGTGAATTGATAAAACTGACTCAGTGTCAGGTATTAGGGGAGAAGATGGATAAATAATCACACATCCTGTAGCAGCTGGGTTTATGCAGGTTCAGGTCCAGTTGTATCTTAATATGGTTTAGTACCTTAGGTGGAAAGGGTTAGATGAGCATTTTTTTGAAAGCTAATTCAATTCAGCTAATCAGCTGAATAAACACAGTGCCTGCTTCTGTTAGTCTGCAAGAGTCTCAATTTGTTTGTCTCAAGATAATTTCAAAATGTCTCTTCTCCTTAAGAGGAGGTGGGGGATATACCCTAGACCAAGATCATGTGTTTCTTTTCCACTAATGCTTCCCAATGTGGCTTTTCTCTTACTGTAGTACTGGATAAACGAATACACCTCCACCTTGGGGATTGGTGTCTTCCACTCTGGCATCGAGATCTACGGCAGAGGTATGAACTTTTACTACCTTTTACTACCTGCAGAACATGGGGATAACTGTATGGCTAGTCTGATATGGAAAAGCACCCCAAACTTACAGCTTTTGGCAAGGAATGTTTTGAGCGACAAAAACTGAAAAACTCAGCCAATTCTCTTTTCAGAGTCCATTGTGGAGTCTGGGAGGAACTCGTGCAGTTCTGTTATGACCCATGTAGTCCTTCTTATGCAGCCTGTAACTACAGCCTGTATAGCTTGTGCAGGTGTGTAGCAGGATGGCAGATGGGAGGAGCAATGCTGGAAAGCCATTCTGCAGCAAAGGAGGGGGATAGGGAATGGGAGAAATGAGGGAGGGGGAAGAGAGGTAGATCAGGGGTTGTCTTAAGGCCTGCAGATGTGTTTGTGCTAATTTCCTGTCAGGAAAAGTCTTTTCTTCAGTTATTCTTTATGAATGTGGTCTAGAATGTAGTCTAGAAATCTTGGAATCTGGGTTTCCAAATACTGGAAACTGTTGATTTGAAACAGTAGAGTTACAAAGAAAGGAAAATGTCATGTAAGACTTTTGAAATTGTCTGGATGGGGTACAAGCTGATTAGAGCCACCCATTTAAAAAGTTGAGGGATCTGGAAAACATCTGTAGTGTGGGGAAGGATGAACTGGCATCACAGACTTTGTTTCCTTTTTCAGCATTAAATGGGAATGACTTGGCTACTCACTCCTGGTATTTTCATGCAGTGCCTTACAGTAGCCAGAACCCCTGCTGGTGTTACTTCCATCTTCAGCACAGAGGCTTTCACAGGCCCCGTGAGATGGCCTGTGTGACATCACAAGAATCACAGGCTGTGTTTCACACGCCCTGCAAGGTGGCCTGTATGACATGGAAGGACTCCCTGGCCTGACCCGTGTGCTGAGGCAGTAGAGTACAATCAGCCTGGTTTTCTGCAAAGACCTCCCACTCACTGCCTGTAAATCCCTCTGGAAGATTTGATTTCTCCCTATTCTAGAAATGGCTTCTTCTTCCAGCTCCGTAGCACCACTGGAAGCCTCTCACAGTGTAGCCAGGTGCCTTCAATGCAGGACTTTCCACTGAGAGAAAGCCACCTGGATGAGGACAGAGGCAGACTCAGAGAGTTTTCCTGGTGCTGTGGGAAGCAGTAGTGCTAGCATGGAGGGAGGCTGTGAGGGCATCCTCAGTCCAAAAGGTAACCAGGCAGCAAAAACGGCTTTCAGAGTCTGGCTGAAACAGATTTTGGCAACAGCCCAGCCCCTGGTGCTGATGTTGAGCCATGCAGACAGCTGCCATAGACATTTTCCTGACATGGCGTTCATTCAATTACTCACAGTCTGTTTCTTTTCTTGTCAGAGTTTGCCTATGGAGGGCATCCCTACCCTTTCAGTGGGATTTTCGAGATCACACCTGGCAGTGCGGTAGAACTTGGCGAGACCTTTAAATTCAAGTAAGGGCCCTTTTCTACATCTTCCCTTCTGCCCCTGGCAGCCATCGGTGTAGGGGGAGCAGGGAAGTCCTGTCCTCTGGGTCCTCCTTTCACTCTCCTCATAAGTGCCCTCACTGCCATCCTTTACATGATCCTGATTCAAAGGCAACCCAGGGAATTTGGGTTTTTGGAATTTGCAGGCAACTGCAGGGATTTTGGAGGTGGATAAAAGAGTGTGTACAGCAAACAGGGAACAGTGATGAACTGTGTTTGTCAGGGATTAAAAGCATGCTTACGAATGAGTGCAGTTCTCTTTTCCTATTTTATTCATCTTCTGTGTTCCCAGTTTTGCCTGTTACACAGAGCAAATGCACAGGGGGAAAAAATAAGACTTCTCCTTTAATGAGTGGCCCCTATCAGTGGATACTGCACAGAGTACCTGAAGTCATCGTATGTGTTTTTTGCTGCTCTGTTACAAGGATAAGCCTGGCTGTTAGAGGAGCCTGAGAGGATGCTGCACAAGAGTGTTGTTTGAGATGCTCAGACTGTGGGGCTGTGGGGCAAGGAAACATCCATGGCAGGGGGGTTTGACCTTGCCAGATTGCCAGTTTATGTTGAGGGCCATTTTACAGCAGGCCATTTTACAGCAAGTGCTACTGAGTGAATGTTGGGAGAAGCAATAAGTTTCTGCATAAAGTTTTCAGTCTGCTCCTTCCTGGACCAGGGAACCTTCTCAGTTGTGGAAAAAACATCACCTCTCTTGTAATAGAAATTTCTCTTCTGGGATGATGGGCAGAATAGGAGTAGACGTCCAGAGCTGAGACTTCCCTGGTGGTGAGCAAGAAGATCCTGGGGCTGTTGCCTGTGTGATAACTTGCTTTGTGGAAAAGCTGTGGATATTACTGTGCCATTTTGTTAGTGAGAGTCTCAGATATGCATGTCCATAACATTTTAAGCCTGTCCTTCTTGCCAATATCTGATAATTTCCTTCTCCCTTGGTGTGTATTGCACTTTTCACTGTATCTTTCTGTTCTTCCTGTTGTATATTTTGTTTTTAACTAGAGAATCCATTGCCTTGGGTACTACAGACTTCACAGAAGAGGACGTGGATAAGATTATGGAAGAGCTGGGCAAGGAATACAAAGGAAATGCATACCACTTGATGCACAAGAACTGCAATCACTTTTCTTCTGCTCTGGCTGAGGTGGGCACAAACGGGGTTTATTTTTTCATTTTTTACTGCTTCAGATCTCTAGTAATGTTCACAGAAAGGGACCTGGGGTCAGAGGGGTCAGCACACCCTGCCAGGTCAGAGCCCATAGCCAAATATTCTCTCTCTGCCCTTTATATTTTTGGAAGCCCTTTGCTGTTGAAAGGGATGGGATCAGGAGGTAGAGGTGTGGAAGGTTTATCACGTGTTTGGTCTAAACTGTGTGGGAAAATAGGAGTGCTTATAATTCGGTTCACTGAACAGGCACTGAGGAGGAATTGAAAGGACAGACCTGGTTAGCATGCAAATGTGCATCATTGTTATAACAATGCAAAGGCATAAAAATGGTTTATCAGTGTTCTGGAAACAAAAATTTGCAGTATTTAGAGAGTGGGCATTCTTTTTCTTTATTTAATCTGCACCATCCAAACCTATTAAAAACAGAAATTATTTTCTTATGGACATCTTTGGTGCTTATTCACTTCCATGTTCTCAAAACCACTGTGAGTTTTGAGAAATTATTATAACAGAACTGTTATTTCTATTCTGAGACAACTGAAGCACAGAGACACACAAATTTTATTCTGTCTGTCTGCTGATTTTGGGGTATCTGATTTTTGATTCCCAAAGATGTGATTACTTTGGGGGGGAAGTTGCCTTCCTCCTCAACTCCCAGATGAGCTGATTAAACTGTTTTTCATTTAAGGTGCGAATATTCAACATTTGTGTAAATCAGATTTCCAGATTAACCCAGGTCAGAAAAAGATGGGAAAAGCACAAAATGGAAGTGACCTTCCATAAAAACTCTTTCCCTGCTTTCCATATTTGCTTTATGGCAAACTCAAGGAGAGGATATAATTTGTCATGATAGAGTAGGATTGCTGTATCAGGGAAATTTTAATTTCTCCCTCTGGAATCCTCATCCTAATTAATTACACATCTCTTGCCTTTCTTCATCATATGGGGCAAGGGTCCTATGCCAATAACCTCTTTTGCCACAAATGTTCATTCATCCCCGAACAAGCCCATCACGGATCTCAAGTGAGATGTGTGGAAAAAGTACTGTATGAT
Source organism: Motacilla alba alba (assembly GCF_015832195.1). Lineage (NCBI taxonomy): Eukaryota > Metazoa > Chordata > Aves > Passeriformes > Motacillidae > Motacilla > Motacilla alba. The sequence goes on from NC_052020.1 coordinate 28,018,442, forward strand.
TTTGTAAGAAAATACCGAGTCAATCTGAGAACCAGCAATTGATTTACAAGGGACTTGCTTAGGCTCTTAGGAACACCAATTCTCTATTGGTTCCATCCTTACCAATTATATATAGAGTCCTTTCTGAAAATGTTAGCAAATTAAAACAAACAGGAAGGAATTTAATTGGCAGAAACAGAGAATGAAGTTCCAAGCAGTACAGTGAGCAAATCAATGTTAGCCACACTACTAATTTGGAATCAAATATCAAATTACTAAAACAGAAAATAGGAACTTTAAAAATTATGAAGGAAACTCGGGAGAATGCTGTGGGATTATAAGGAAAAGATAAACAAAATCCTTTACCTGCAGTAGTGAAATAAAGTCACTGCTTTGTATGTACTTTGAAAGGTAAAATGTCTGTCTTGTCTTTAGGCTATAAGCTCAAAGCCATTCTTCCTTGATTCTACTGCTACACATCCGTGTATCCACACTGCCCCTTCCTTGTCCAGCCTTCCTAACACAAGTCAAGTAAGAGATCTTACAGAAAAACTAGTGGTGTATTTTGAATTGTGTTTTCAATCTGCTTTCAGTGGGCATCTTTATAGGAATGGAGTTTAGGGTTAAGTTTTCCTGCAAGAGCTTTCTTGGTGAATTTAGAGCACTCATTCATCACCCCATAACCTATCTAGATTGTAAAGCAATAGCCTGAATGGCTGGTTCTGACACTTCTGTTCCCAGCACTAAATTTCTCAATCAGTTTAAATAAGCCCTTCATAGGCAAGCAGGATTTTTTGTTGCTGTTGCTCTTCGCATATGCCTGTGTTTATCAACCCTCTCTAATGCATTACAAATGCAAACCTGGAGGAGCTGGACAGCAGGCCCAGGAGCGGAATGTCCTGGATGGTCTCTATCACAGGGATACGGAAAATGGGAGCTGAAATTCTTGTAAGCATAGCTGGTGGTATGACACTAAGCAAAAGTCCCAGCCATTCAATAAGCCTCAGTCAGCAACATGAGAAATATGTGTGGCTGCCTTACAATAGGTAGCCCCATCCATTCTGATAAGATCAATCATTTTGGCAATTTGGAACTGGGTGAGAAGTAGCATAGCTTATCTTGGGATACTTCTGACATTTTGGAAGAAGTCTGCTTGAAATCTATTAAGACAGAACTAGAAGTTTCTATTCTCAGCATCTGAATGCTTTCTTTACTTCCCAGCCTAAGTGATTTTTTTCTCTTCTTCTTCCTATAGTTCCCATTAAAACTAAACAGACCAAAAATCAGCCCATTGGGAAGCTCCAGTCCCTTCCACACAGAGCTACAAGATGCATCCTCACGGTGCACAGAACATGCTGACTACATGAGGACTGGCTCACAAGCCTGTGTAGATAAGTGTCACCATATAGGCCAGAAAACAGAAATTACATTTGCTCCCAAAAATCAATTCTGAGATGTGTTTCTTTAGTATTTGTATTGCTCTTTTCTTCAGACTCATCATCTGTGAAGGAGCAATAACAACAACAAAACTATTTAGCACCTATTATAGCATGCTCGATTTATGTGACAGTTAAAGACAATAAACTGGAAAAATTATCCAAAGAATTAAAAGAAAAGATGTAGAAATTTTGCTCAACATAATGAAGCACTGGAACTGGGGTTTCATTCCAGCCACAAAAAATAAAGATGGCAAGGATTTTGTGTGCAAATTCTCGATATCTCTGCTGTAGACCATCTGAAAAGTGATGCTATAGGTACCACTATGTCCTTTCACCCCAGAGAGGGCTTGGGGTGAAGGATGCTTTTAAGCATGAAAGAGGGAATGCTCAGCTCTGCTCCCAACAGCCCTTTTCTGCTCCAGAAAAACCCTTAATGCTTTTCTTCTTACAGGTATAAATCATAGTGCACAGTTAAGGAGATGGTTGTTCTGAGCCTCCTGGGTAATGCCAGGCAGGTCACATCCCTGTGCTGTGCCCAAATATCCCCCTCCTCACATACTGGGTTATTTGCTTCCTTCAAAAAGGGCTCTGAAATCTTTTGATGACAGCTCTCTCACCTGCCAGTGCTAGTTACCTGGTTTTTACCTTGTATTGTTCTGTGTCAGCACACAAAACCAGAGACAGAGCTTTATAGCTGAGTGGTGATGTCTGAGTTAATGAGTGTTTACACAGACCTGGCTGGCAGGCCTTGAGGGTTGTAGGCCCTGTGCGAGGGAGCTGTGTTCAGGCACCCTAATTTCCTCAACTGGCTGTGGGATTGCTAATTAGTATCTATACAGAGGCTGTCCCTGTGGCAGGGCCATGGGCTGGGAGGATAATGCCATCTGGTCTTACAGACTGAGGGCAAATGAAGCCATAAGTGCTGCGGGCTTGGGTCACAATTCTGCAGAGAGAAAGGGAAGGATGTGTAAGATTGTCTGGACCTGTGACTGCCACTCTGTCATTTGGCCACGCACCTTGAAAAATCCCTGGACTACTGAAGTCCAGCACAGGCAGCTAAGCTGCACTTAACCACTGGGCATGCCTTTGATCTACTATCTACCACTGAAAATACTCACCTTGCAGTGCAATTGCAGCCTCATTGTGTGCTGCTGTGGCATTGAGCCTCTCCCTGAATCCACACATCTCTTCTGAGTCTTCTGAACTTCCTGGCCACATCACTTGTAAGCTGCAAGGGGCTTTCTTTGTTACGCTCTCATTGCCACTTAGCTCTGAAGTTTTCTTACTCCCTACTGCACACTGTTGAGCATATTTAACTTGCTCAACACTTAGTTCTCTCCCTGCTTTGCCAGTTCCCTATGAACTTTCAACAAGCAGCTATTGGAACAGAGGCATGGCTTGGTCTACTCACAAAGCAGCTTCTCTGGAAACAAAGGATGTTGCAGTTTTAGCTGCAGCAGTTCAGACTTCATTGTCTCCAATGCCATTTTATGGCAGCTTTCTCAGTAAGTGAACATGCTGCATGATCAAGGGTGTCTTCCTGTGGATTCTTCTTCATCAGGAAGTTTGGGTTATTCAAGAAGTGAAGAACTACCAGAAAGCTTTAGTGTCTGCACAGCATTTTAATTAGTTTTGAAGGAAGTTCTAACGTAAAGAAGGGCAACATTTCCTGATGGATAATAAGAAGAAAGAAATCTGATGCACTCCCTGTGCATTTGCCCAGCTCCAATTTAAGGTCACTCTATATGCACCACATTATACCCCTTTGCAGCCTCCCTTTTTTACCCTCACCATCTATGTCAGTATGAAAATGTGAGAGGCCCTTGAGTCAAGCAATCAAAATCTAGTCAAGGTGGCCTCAGCCACTTGATTCCTGCAATATGATGTCATGATACCTGTATTTATAAACCTCTTCAGCAAATTGTTTGTGGTTAAAATGAAGAGGTCCATAAACTGGGATTAGAAATTTGCCTGCAAGAAGCTTACTGCTTTTGCATTGCTTATGCTGACAGTCCCCAAACTCAAGTAGTATCATACTCTCTGAAGAAACTGTCCAAGAGGATGGGCAATCCCTTTGGAGGACTTATGCTTACAATTTATGCAAAGAAAAATCAGTGAAGCCATCATTATCAGGTCTCAAACTTCCCGTCGTATGTACTATTCTGTGTTTCAGTACCCCAGTGAGGTTTCATTCTGATTAAGTTATGCATGTATGGGGAATTCTGTTAGGACTATGTCAAGATTGGAAAAAAGCCCTTCTGTTTGATCATCTGTTTTAAGTTACTTTGTTCCTAACAATCCCCTGCAATCCTCCCCAATATATACCTACAGCAATATGTTCAAAGGGCCCTTCAAGTAATTGCAAAATATTTATGTTCTTTATGGGTTGTCCTGGCTGATGAAAAAGACTGTTTAAACTCTGCCAGATGGTAAAAAATACTGGCTTTTGAACATTAGAAAAACATTTTAAAACAAAAAGAAAAGGCTACAATAATTAGTTCTTTCCATAATGTGAACTGTTGAATTTCCTGATTCTTTTAGAACATGGAAACATGAGATAGAAAAAAGACAGAAGTTACAAATTGCTCTAAAGAAGACATAAAGGCAGGGAAAAGCCAAACTCAAAGAAATTCCTGTACTGTAAGTTCCCTGGCAAGGACCTGAAGGTCTTAGGTCCTATCTTTGCCACTGTTTTGCAGAAGCACCGGTCATTGCAGCAGCGGGCCACAAGAAGCTATGATGTGACGTGCCAAGAAGGACTTTATACACTTTGTCACCAAGTCAGTTCTTTGAGTATAAGTTAGGCTAGGAGCATGCAAACACAGAGAATTTGACTTGCTGTCAGAAAGCTCTTTTCAGTGCAAGAGCATGGCTCATGATTTCCCTACAAGCTTACAACAGATTTTGGACTTGTGGAAGGCAGCTCCTGGGTGAGGCAAAAGCACACTTGGCACGGCTTGTACTTCCAAACACGCATAAAGGTGGAAGGTTGACTGACAGGGTTCGAGTTTGGGAATATAACAATCTGAGCCCTTTGGATGGGTGGGCATATGCCGTGTGTGCAGTGCCTGGAGGACAGCTTCTGCACAGGAGATAGCAGCAACTAGAAGTTCAGAGGGAGGATGAAGGTTTACTGCTTTGAGGTTCTTCTCCAGTCTGGTGATATTCCTCAGTGCTGAGTGTAAGGATCACACCTGTCACTGGATCTTAAAGACTCTGAAAAGGCTTTTGCTTCTTAGCCCATTCATAAACAGAAGACAACTCATTTGACTTCTCACCAGCAATTTTCTATGCTTCTGCAGTTTTCTAAATAAGCTGTGGAGCTTTGCTCTTACCAGAGTGACGACAGTTGCTACAACACATCTCAGAAAAGAACAAACCGCCATGGGAAGGGAGAAAAACACCTCTGAATCAGCCCCATAACTGGAAGATAAGTGAAATGACTCAAGGAAAGCACTCCTTCTTTCACTAATGTGATTACTGCCAAGCAACTATCCCTATTTAAAGAAACCCTCCAGTACCTTGCTATAGGACATAGAGCACATCATTATCAAAGAAGTGTGGCTTCTCAGCGTCAGGGAAGGCAGCCCCTTTTAGTCCCCAAAAGCCTTACTAGTGGTGGGAAAGCAATGAAGTCAGTGGGTCTTACGGGGCCTTTTGATAATGTATGAAGTTGATGCTCATTATAATTAGGAAATTAATTGAGAGGCAGTGGTTTGATTTGTCTTAGAAATTGCTGATGCTGGAGCTTTACCTGAGGATGGCAGTGGCAAAATGTTTTATTATTGTATGACATCCTTCCTTCATCTTCTTGAAAGAGAAATGATCTCTTTTTGATTTGTATGAGTAATTTATCTTAAGTACTGGAAAAGATCAAATCCCTCTGTATATCCTGAGAAACACCTGAATGGTCTGGAATACATACCACCTGAATGGTCTGGTATGAATTCCCTCAGAGTTTATGACAGCAGAATCTCACTACATCATTGAGGGGTGATGAAGCACTGTCAAAAATCCCTATTTGCGTCTCAAATTACTTAGTCTTTCTCTTAAACCCAGAGAAACCTATTAAAAAATATCAGACCCAAATGTGCAGTTACTGCCCACATTTGCTCATTCTTCAGAAGGCCTTTTAAGGTCATTTGGATTTTCAGGAATTAAAAACTCTTTGGAAAACATATTGGTATATCATTATCCAGCTTTCTTTTGTACCTACTGATCCTTTTCACCCCTTTACTGCTTTAAATAGTAAATGTTTCCTTACTGCTCAGCATTTCTTGATCCAAATCATTGGATTTGAGCCCTAAAGGACAGGGCTCAAAGATGCCATCTGGACAAATGCTTAAAATTTGAACTCATTATTAGAGTTGAACTAGGATTTTTGGAGTAAACCAGGTATGCAAAAGCAGAACCTTTTAGAAGGATCTGATAGTTTTAATAAAACTATTGCTAGGATATTTTGTGGGTTCAAACAGAACTTCTAGCTGATGAGACATACTCATTCACAAGTAACTGAAAGAGAGAAGATTGCTGAGGTGCAGCAGAGCAAGTTGGACTAAGGATTTATTTACCTTTTGTCCTACATTTCAAGAAAAGTTCTCCTGAATATCAGCCGCAAGATGTTCTGAAGTAGGGAATCCCTCAGCCTCTCCTGTGGGAACTGTCTTACCTTAATTATTTACATAAACAGGGAGATAACACATTTCAACAGAAGAGAGAGGTCTAAATTGGATTTTTTTTTGTCCTTGTTGTTTTAGAAGCTCATTTTGAAGTTGTAGAATTTTCAGAAGTTTCTAGAAAGAGAAGATTATTTTTGAGAACTGGTGATCTTGTCCTTGGGCTGAAGTAGCCTTGGAAAATACATCTGGAGGTTAACAAAGTGAGCTGGGCCTATTCGTTGTTTACAAAGGAGAGAGAGAGAGAGTCTTCTAAGCATTTGAGGTGGCTGAGATCAGCCTTGGAAAATTCTTTAGCATCCTAGATGAGACTGGATCCTAGATGGCAGGGATTATGAACCCTGTCCCGGTCAAATAGTTTGCAGCTAGAGCTGCAGCCCTACAATGCTCAGCCTGGGAGGTAAATAGCTTCCAGTCTCCTGAAGTCACCTGGACTCTCTCGAATCAGCCTAAAAGGATGGTCTCCAGCAGGAAATACCCTGAAGATTAACAGATGGAGTCTGTACAGTGGATCCTGGTGGTTACTGAGGACTGCAGCAGGCATCTAGCATGCCCATGATTGATGCCAGCACCACAGGGATATTATTAAACCTGCATGCCAGATGTGTGGTAAGGCCACACACCTGAATCTCCTTGAGAGGCAGGGGATGATGCTGGTGTGATCAAGTTTGCTTGCAGGCAGATCACTGGGTCTAGGATGGGTGCTAGGGCTTCTTTACCCCTTCCTTTGCATTATTGGTAGAGATCTGTCCTATTGATAATAGCAGAGGGAGACACTGTCATTGCATGTCAGTGTGATAGCAGGAAATGTGCATCTCTTGCAACTGCAGTGCAGCAGAAGACATCTCTGTGATTGGCTGTACAGCTGTGTCTAGGGTGTCTGATGGTGTGGCTGTCCTGGCTGTCCTTTGCCAATGTGGCTGGAGTTTTGGTAGAACAGAGGGATTGTATTTGACTTGTGGAGGGTGGGGAGCTGCAGTGACAGGAGATGGCAGTCAGTACATATTATTTTCTCTCTGAATATTCACCTATTCTTTTTCAGCCACAGCAAAACTGACAGCACATAACAAACCTACATCAGAATCCTGCAGGTTTGCTGAATCAAGGATCAAATGTGAGCAGTTTTTTAATCATCTGTGAATAATTCAAGACTAAAGCTTTTCAGGTCCATCCCCAGGCACATGTGACTTGTTATCATAAAGTTATTCAAGTCTAGGAAGCTCTCCTTAGTCTGAAAGCTATCACAGAGAAAGGATTAAACACCAGAGAAAGGAGGTTCAGGAGGTTCTAGGAAGCTCTCCTTAGTCTGAAAGCTATCACAGAGAAAGGATTAAACACCAGAGAAAGGAGGTTCAGGTGGCATTTGAGTCACAGTCAAAAGCAGCAAAAGCTTCTATAAACCAATCTTTGGTAAATCCTAAGTAGACAAATAATGCTGATGTCTTCCTTAGTCAACAACTGCTTTTCAGTTGCCTCTGTTGCAGAGAAGGTAGGTGTTTTGTTGAGTGAAAATCTATGTGCAATTCTGTTAATGGCAGGGGAAGCAAAGCTCCAAACAGACAAAAAAGACAGAAGAAAATGAAGAAACAAACAGCCACAAGACATGAAAGAACATTAGGAAAGCTTTATTTCCTGGTGCCTGAGCCAGTCCTCAGTGAAGATGATGGAAAGACTTGCTTCATTGCAGCAGCCTTTGAATGTTGTTAGCTCCATGGAAAACAGGCTATGTTTGTTTTCTGGTTTTTAGCTGCCACATTGTTTAAAAGAAGCTTATTTATAAAGATGCCCTGCACCCATAAATTTATACTCATGGTTTCAGATGGATGTAATTTTTCATCTTGCTTCTGCCTGTATGTATGCAGTTTTGACTGCATGCATTTAATAAATTGCTGTATTGCATTCCTGATGTGGTGTCTTTGCAGCAGTAAAACAACATTTCTAAGTGTAGGTTGTGTATAAGTTGAAATTTATGAAGTCTTTGGGAATTCCTTAGAGTGAAGGCTTCTACAAAATTTTTTCCCCTCACTGTTAACCTCTCTAGCCTGGCTACCCTGAATAGCCCAACAAAAATTACTACTGGGATAACTTTTTATATGCATTTTTGAGCTCTCAGTCCATCTTCTTTCCCCATTTATCTATTTGTGCAGGAGAATAATATGAGTTGGCAGGTAATTTGAAACTGAAATCAACCCCCCTAAATGGCAAGATTTTAGCACATCATTTCAATTTTTTGAAAAAGATCTGATTTTGTTGCAATATATACCTCTGCAGCTATTTTAGGTTTTCCCTATAATGTGATCCATAAAACTGAAGATATTTTAATAGGAAATTTAACAAAAGAAAAATATCTTGAGCTCTCTGGGGCCGGTGTAAATGTGGTGGGTTTATCCACCTATTTTATTTTATCTGCTTTTTGTATCTGTCTTACCAAACTGAAACCCCTGCTTCCTTATCTGTTATAAATGAGCATAATACCTTGGGGCTGAGTTAGTTCACACTGGGGATGTCTGGGGAGTTCGTTCCTAGTCACACCCTCATGGAGCCTTTGAGTCTGTGTGTGTGCAAATGCCTGAGAACAGTGCCTCCTTTCCATGAACGAAGATGGAAAAAAATACCCCTGTCCTTTTGACCACTGCCTGATGGTAAATGAAAAGTGTGAGGAGTGTAATGAACTGTTTGAATATGTTGAAAGGCTTTTGAGACTGGAACCTTTTGCTTAGGAGTCCTGCCAACAGTCATACAGAAGATCCTTCTCCATTTCTCCAAGTTCCTGTATTCTCCCTCCTTATTTTATCTCCATCTACAGCAATCTGCTTCTCACTAACGTTAGGAAACAAGTCTTGAGACTGAAGCACAAGATACTTCTGATTAGCTATGCAGGAAAAATAGACACTCTTAATGTCTGTCCCTCTATGCATACATGTTGGCCTGGTCATGCTCAGCATGTCCACAACACTTGAAAGGATGACCTTGTTAAGCAACAGCTGTACTCAGCCAGTGGTCTTGAAACAGCATCTGCTAGGAGAAGGCAATTCTTCTTCATGCCATCATAATCACAGGAATGAATTGCAGTTGTTCATTCATTTGGTGGAAGATTCTTTATTTTAAATGCCATTAACAAGCCCAGACTCAATTAAACCCAGTTTTCCCCAAATGGTCATCCGTTATGAGGCCACTTGCTCCCTATCCTATCGCCCTGCAGCTTTTGGCTGTACTTACAAGTGCTTGTTACAAAGACCTTCACGCTCAAGAGGGCACTGCCATGCTCCAGTGTTGGTACATGACTAATCAGTGATGCCACTCAGAATTCAGCTCTGAATGTGGTTCAACAAGATGTCACAATTGCAGCCACTGTCTCTCCACTGACGGCCTGGCCAGTGAAATAGTGCTGTGAGTGCTGAGGTGCTATGGGCCAGCTGTCTCATTTGACCCAGAGCTACCTACCCCATCATCTGTGCATGTACACTGCTGCAGAAAGGCAACACTGTCCTTCTACCACATGTCCACAGAGGTGACTGACACGATTCTAATTAGCTTCACAAGGGGAGGAAGACCATAGGTATTAGTTCCTCCTTTCAGTGCTCTCTTTTATTCCTCACTGCTGGCTAGTCTCAGATAGATGGTGCAGATGCTACCTCTACTTTATAACACCCACAGTCTTGGAGAAGACCTGTAGGAGTTGCAGAACAAAAAAAAAAAAAAAAGGATTGCATAGGAGAATGGGGGCATTTCAGGCAGTTGCGTAAAATAATTTAAAATTCCTTTGACTTGGCTGCTACCTTCCTGACTTTGACTCCGATTGCTACCTCCCAGAACACAGCTTCATTACTGAGCTCATTTATCCTCATCTACCATTTCTCAGCTATAGCTTTTCCTCTGTAAGTCACAGGCCATTCCTGGCTCTGCTGAATGTATGCTGCAGGCAGCTTTACAGCCCAGTGGCACTTCATCTATTCTGCTGATTTCCACAGGCTACCTAAATTCCTCAGAGTAGAAATTGTAACTTTTACACAGTAAGTATACTATACATCTGTTTCAAGTAATTGATCCTAGCATGCCAACTCCACCAAGGTGAGACTGTACCTTCAGGAGTGTTGTGAAGGTGGGTTTTGTCCGTTCTCTCTCAGAAATTTTATTTTCAGTGTACACGCTATGAGCAGCAGCTGACTGGGGTGCAGAGCTATAGTGTGTTCCTTGTTGATGCACTCAAACTCCCTCAGCTCTGCCAGCACTGGGCGGTTATGCTGCCAGGTTAGTTTTTGTGAGGTGGTAAAACCAGGTGTCCCTGTGTGTTGGGTTACTGGTTTATTCTGGATGTGTCAAAGAAATGCACGGATTGAATTGCCATTTTCTCTTTCTACATATGTGTTTTGGCTATGTTCTAGCATAGCCTGCAGGCCTTGCCTGGGCAGATATGCTGATTTGCATCTAATGGCCTTATTCTGAAATTCTGATGAGGATAACCTATGCTGTATTGTGTAGCCTTTGTAGGAGCCATTTTATGCAAATACTGTAATGATTCCCCTGGAATTCTTTGCTCTTAAATTGCTCTGAGGTGTGTGTTAGACTCCTCAGGTGCCAATACAACCCCTCTGCATTCTTTAAGAGACACCAAGAGGAATTCTGTAGAGTAGCTCAAATGGATACATGCCCCATGTTGATGCCACCTCATCTTTAGCAAGGCTGCTAAGTGGAAGAGGCAGTGGGTGGTTCAGCAGATGCTCAGTGCTGAACTCTCCAAGCCTCAGTTTGAAGACAAGAATTGAAGTAGTTAGCTTGTATTGTTTGAGGAATGTAATGTTGCCTCTGTTCATCTTGATTTTCATGGACTGGAGCACTACATGGTGCCCCTGAGAGGGCTCACTTACAAAAAATATCCTCAGTGCCTTGAGTTATACTTCTATGCATGGTTTGAATTGCCCCAGTTGCATCATCCAGCACAGCACAGAACCTATTACATTTGAGAGCTTTCTCTCTCAGGATCTACAACTGATCAGCTTTCCTCTATATTATGAAAGGGGCTCAGCCTGTTAGACTATGAGATAACATCTAGCATACGCCCATAGAACCAAAGCCCTCTCAAAATGCAGCACATTGATAACATTGTCTTCTAGAAGGCAGGAGACTCAGCATCTTCCATTGCTGGATGCCATTTCAGCCCACGTTGCCCAGCTGCTAGGCTGTTCCCCTGCCCACTGCAAAGCTTCACAGGGAAGTGGTAAAGCCTTGCCTGGCAGGGACAGGTAGCTCCTAGGACACTTAGGGGAGGGGAGAGGGTGCACGGTAGTTTGTACATTTTGTACATTTTAACCAGTTTGTACATTTTAACCAGTTTGTACATTTTAACCAGTTTGTACATTTGACTGTTTAGTGCAAAATGATACAGCTTAAGATATCTGGAGGATATTTCCATATCCCAAATTAGTTGTTTCTTGATGAGTTGAAATCCTGGTGTGGATTTGACAGTTGCCTAGAAAAAGCACCTGAACTGTCAGGTCCCATGTCTCCTGCCCATTTGGCTTCAGCCATGGATGGCTGAATGGCTGTTTCTACTTGATTCTGCAGGTGCCAGCTAGGTCACTCACAGTTCTTACACAGGGTCCCCAGAAGAAGCTGCAGCTATGGGAGACCTGGCTTTCTGCCAGCAGGTGCTGCTCAGTAGAAGCTGCAAGTACGTGCAGCCTTCGCCCAAGTGCCTGAAGCGAGAACTGGTCTCGGGCAATCAGAAATTGCTGCAATTTCTGAACTGTAACAGTTTATTCTTTATTTACATCTCCTGTCAGAGTTAGTACGTGACATAGCACGGAGAAATTAATCTCCTTCAACAGATATAACCCCATTTTGACAAAAAAAAAACCAACCCATGTGAAATCTTCAACTCTAAAGACATCTGAAAAAGGTTCTGCTGATGGAAACAATGGGTGGTAACAGCATTCAGTGAATTTATTGTTCCAGTGAGTGATTTTCAGTGCAGAATTTCTCAGAAGAGCTGCAGTAGGTAGATTTTTCTGTGACTTCATATGCAGTTGGAAAACACCCACTTCATCTTGCTTGAACTGTTTTATTTAAACTCAATTGGCTTAATCCCATGGCAGCCAGGTTCATGTGATATTTCTCCATTAGCTAAGCACTGCTGGATGCTCTAGCACAATATGCTTTACACCAAGGAGTGAAAAACACAGAAGCAGATTGTAGTGTTGGTAGCATTCCCTGGCATTGCCCTTTTGTTCCTATTGAACATGGCGTTCTGCCATGGAATAGTAATGAGGCTCCACTGACAAGAGGTGACATGACAAGCAAGACTGAGGTAAGGGAAACCACTTTGACTTCATCATTATCCTTGAGCTCCACAAACTGCCCTTTGTTGCTTGGCGGCCTGATGCCCACACATCTTCATTCTTTTTCTGGCTCTTCCTTGCCTTATTGATTCATTCTGGGTGAAGAAGCTCTTATAAAAAAAGGCAAACACCTCAGCATTGCTTCTACATTGGGAACTGCTATTTCAGTTGCTAGGGGATGTGCTTAGAAAATAAACCCAACTCTTAAAAAACAGTATTTCCATTCTAGGCCATCTTACCTTATGCTGTTCTGTTGTTTCAGCTAATTTTCCAAAGAATCCTACCTCGGTTTAGTTTTTCTATCTAATAATATCTAGGAGGAAGTCTTAATTAAAACTTTAAACTGCTTGAGAACTAAATTCACATGCATGCATACATCACAAGGAGCCTAAACTGAGTCACTTTCTATGGCAATATGTTGCCTAAGTTCCTAAAGAGGAAGAAAGAGGAATGCCACAGAATCTGAGGGAAATTGTAGTGCAACTTGTGATTGGCTCAGGTCAAAGTAATGTAGTGTAGGTAAAAATGTTTGAGTAGAACACATCAAATAGAGTCTTACACTTCAACAGTATTCTTGTGAAAATCGTCTGATATGTCTGGTAAGAAAATCAAATGGGTCAGCAATTTTTCTCTGAATGAGTCTCAAGCATATGCAGAGAGGTTATCCACTTACAGGTTCACGCAATAGCTCAGGCAATGGAAATCAGGGAATCTAGATGGAGATAAAAAATGTTAATTAAATAAGTGTCCCCAGATTAAAAATTTCAAAAATACAGATTCATATAGATGTGTCTAAGGTTAAGTGGAATGCAGCATAGGTAAGAACTGAAATAGAAGTCCTTGGAGTGCATTAGGTAAAGAACAGTCTATGCTTGCAAGTAATTTTAGCAGCTAAATGGCTCTGCTCATTCTCTGATACCTAATGATAATGTCTCCAATTTCACACATTGATTTTTAAACAATGCGTGTCAAAATAAAGTGAGTTCTGTAGTCAAATTAGCACAGTCACAGGTTTGCTGCCTTCTCCACACCTCATTAGAAACACCACACTGTTGGAGCAAGCTAATTCCCTTGTGCTCAAGGTGACTGTTGGAGTGGAGCTTGGAGCGTTCTGCCCAGGCCATATGCAGGAAGGACCAGTTGCTTGTCAGCCGTAGCAGCTATAACACAGCACAGCCCATCCTCTACAAAATGTTCCATTCTCCCTGAAAACTTCTTGAAACCTCTAAGCTCTACATTACCTCGCTAATAAGAGACTTCTCACCAAAGCATCTTCTTAGTGGACTTAGTGGACTCCAGACAAACATCCTTTGAGTTTTTGCGGTACTAAGTATTAAATTAAGTGTGGTTTTAGTCAGAAAGTGGGTGGGAGGAAGAGCAAAGGAAGTTAGTATTGGCAAAAAGTACAGTATGGACAACCCTGGAACCACTAATTCATGTAAATTGTGGGACAAGGTCTGTGAGGAGGAATTTCCTCTCTGTCTCTCTTGCTCCTTGGGAAACAACACAGGGAGGGAAGGAGAATTCAGGTATTATGACTCCGAAACCTGCTATGGACTTTAGCCTCTAGTACACCTGTGTAGGGCCCTACAGACGGCAGTAAATTTACTAAAGACAGACTCTTGAGGCATGCCTGCTGATCAGTTCCCTGTGTCTCTTCTGTGCCTGGTAAGTGATATAATAAAGTATAAAGGGACACATATTTTATGTGGTCTAAGCCAGATACAGCTATTAAAATCTGGCATGTGTATGTCTGCATGGCTAAATGCTACAGAAAAAAGGGTCTGCAGTGTGAAGCAAATTGTTTCATTGTGCTGAATTTGATATGACCTTGGAAAACAGTATCTGTGCTAGAAGAGTGTAATCCAAGTCAGTGCCAGGAGTATCCACGATGGAACTGAGATAAAACCTAGGCTGTGGTTTTTTTTTGTTGCTTTCCCCTACATATTAGGAAACACCATATGAGGAGAAATTAGGGGGTGGTATGGTAGGATAGGAAAAGAGCCCCCAGATACGGTAATTGGACTGAACCACTGTGTCAGCCCAAGAAAGAAAAGGGAGGAAAAAGAACAGCTTCTCAGGTATCTCCATCTACCTAGTCATATTCAGCTTCTGGGCTCCTCAAGGTCTTGCCAGCAACAGCTTAGATATTTTTCCCAGAATTTTTGAGCTATTTATTAAAGGAATGTCGTTGTCTTGGTTGAGAAGCCCCAACAGGCCTGTTCTTTTACTCATGGACTGCCTGGAGAACAGAATCACCAAAGCCATTGAGGGCCAGGAACTGTTTTTCCTGGTTTCTGTTATGATGCTGACAAGACCTACAGCTGGCGGGGGTCCCTGTGCATGTCAGTGAGGAAGTTGGCAGTTACTGCTGTTTCTGACTGCAGGAGATGCTCCTTTCTGTTCTGAGCAACAGGGAATTCACGCTGTTGAGGTGGTGGTGTGGATAGGGATGACATTGCTTCTATACTTGCTTTGGTACTATTAACCACGCTCCTTTTTTGGTTTACTCCACAGATATTATGTGGGAAAGAGATCCCCCGCTGGGTGAACCGCCTGGCCTACTTCAGCTCCTGCATCCCTTTCCTCCAGAGCTGCCTCCCCAAGGAATGGCTGACCCCAGCAGCCCTGCAGAGCCACATCAGCCTTGGTCTCCACAAGGAGGAACAAGGGGACACAACGGATGAGGAGTCCCCCTCCACCTCTGCAGCCCCCTCAGCCTCAGGCACTTCACGAACCTGTAGACATACACGGGTCTAGACTGCCCAGTTTGCCCCTAAATAACATCCCTGCTCTCTTGTTGTATTTATTTCTCACACCTTTTCGCACACACTGGTTTCTCTCTTCAACAGACAATACAGGGGAGGGAAGACCCTTTCCGATTCAGTCCCTTTTCCAGGGACTGCCACTACAGTTGCTTGGCAAAATGACTGTGAACCCCAACACAGAACTGAGGACTGTGGTGACTAAACTGTATTCTCCTCCAGGGGCCTCCATGATCCTTGATCTACAGAGAACTGCTGACTCTCTCAGGCATGAGAGCATGTGTATGGGCAGAGTGCACATACTGTGATGTTCCTTCTCTGGAACTGTTTTATCTTTTTATCTCTCCCTCTACCCATTTTAGACCAGCAGTCTCTTCTCTATTTTGGCTGGGTTTTCCCTTCCCCAGTGACAAATCACCTGCCCACACCCAGTGAAGGAACCAGAGCCAGAACTCAACCTTCTCATCTCTCAGACCAGCAACAAACTCCACTCAGATCCAGCCCTTTTGTAATTATCAGGTTTCTAACTCATGTGAAGGACAAATGAAAGGTGCTCCTGTTCTACAACCACCTGTTTTCACTACTCAAATTTAAGAGCTTAAATGATTGTCCTGCTCTTGAAAATAATAACAAAGAACCTAGAAAATGAATGTGTTACTGTGGCTTTTCTTTGAGGTCAAAAAGAGCATGGGGCTGTGGTGATTAGAGGCAGCTACTAAGTAGATGCAGAGATGACTTGACCATATTGGTGCTTTTTGGCACAGATTCTTCTCAGTTTTCCTAATCCTAGGCTGTGCTCCCAGTTTCCTTTTTTTCCCCCCAGATTCCCGGGGGAATCTCTCTCCTAGCTGACATTTGCTGGCTGTATTTGGGGAAATGGCCTTCCTGAGCACAAGGAAGAAGAGAGTGAATCTTTTGGAAGGTCAGTATTTCCTTCAGATTTTCCTTCTGCACTCACAGACATAAAAATATGGCTTCAGAGCCATCTTTCCCTGGCCTATTTTCAAGCCAACCCAAGAAGGTGAAAAACAAATGGTGAACCCAAAGAATGCCAGCCTGTTCCTTTCTCTTCCCTTTTTGGAGGTGGAGGGGAAAACTTAGGGCCACGTCTGGAAAGCACAAATGAGCCTTCCAATGCATGGGCCACCATGGTGCCTTCCGCTGTGTGCACTATTTCAGTGGAATGAAAAATGGATACAGCTGGCTCACTGACCTCTCCAAGCTGTCTCCTGACAAGAATCTGGTCCTTGGATGTGTTTATGCTAATTCTGACAGCTGATAAGAAAGCACAGAATGAGGAAAGAACAAGTACACTAACTCTTCCACTCAATTACCTCACTAGGAATTCTAGTCAGAAGGGGTAGGAAAGAATGAAAGGGGAAATCCACGTCCCCTCCCTCCCTTGCAACTTGTCTTGGCTGCACAAAGGAGGATGAAAAAGGAACAGGCACTGTGTTGAGAGGGAGTTGCCATTTTAGAAATGGTGTTCTCAACAGCTACTACCCTGTCAGGACTTCCATCCTGGACCCAGAGGGAGCTACAAGCCCTGAAGATGTTGGTTGTTTCCTTTTTTTGGTCACAAATGCACGTGAAGTCCAACCAGCTGTTTCTTTAGCTCAGGTATACAGGAGTGTGTGCTTTCAGGGCTGAAGGTCTCAGCTATTATGTACATCATGTCTGCAGAGACAACATTTAATGGTTTGTTATATGTGCATGCCCTTAGTGAAGAAGAAGGCTCTGGAAAGATCTACTGGATGGAAATGTATCTCACAGGATGGCCTCACTCCATTGCCTCCTGGAGTGATGTGTGTTTAGGCAACAAAACCTTAACAACATGCCTCTCATTTTCATCCTCTGTACAAACTGCTGCAAGTTCTATACTGAACTAAAGCATTGTTCCTTATTAACCTTGGCTACCCACAGCCAATGTTGCATTGTGAGCAATTCTGCAGCTCCTGGTAACCACTCCAATACCAATCTTGATTAGTATGGCTTGTCCAGGGATGTTTAATACAATCTCCATCATGCTCTCCATGCCGCTGCCCAGAAACCATATTGCACATTGTACTGTTTCACTCTGTATTCACCTGCAGTCATGGTCATTGCAGCATTGCAAGCTTCATTTGTCTGAAGTTCCCAGGGTTTCTGCCAACAGCCAGCTGCACGTTATGTGCAATGAATTTTAAAGGTCCTTCTCAGGGG
The DNA here is from genome assembly GCF_015832195.1 of Motacilla alba alba. NCBI lineage: Eukaryota > Metazoa > Chordata > Aves > Passeriformes > Motacillidae > Motacilla > Motacilla alba. The sequence continues at coordinate 28,035,841 of NC_052020.1, forward strand.
GAAAGTGAGAAAAGGCTTTCCCAGACCATTTGTCTAGGCCAGAGCAACTGCAGTCAGAAACACCTTGTTCCCTTTGCTGTGACAAAAGCCAGCCAGCGATCACCCTTGTGTTTCTGCTCTGCACCTTCAGATGAAACATCATGTATACATCTAGGAGATGGGCTGCAGAGCCACATGTCACACAGAAAACCCTCTTACAGTACTTCACAAAGTAAAAATGCTTACCTGGATGAAAACCTGAACAAGAAAACCACATTTAGCCTACTTGGGAACATAAATATGTGCTTGAAATATTTGGAACAACATTTGGGGCAAGCTGTGAATGTCATAAAACCCCCAGATGTTTGCTTACCCACTTTTATGTTTGTCTATCTGTTTATGACAGTATGGGTCACATCAAGGAGGCATCAAACCTCTGCTGTAAATCAAACCCAGAATATATTCCAATCATCAAAACTGCTTCTCCCTCCCCCCCTCTGTTCAAGGTGACTGATCAACCAATAATGAAGAGAACAAAGCAACACTGTGGAAATAAAATATATATTGATGATGGCTTTACCTCTGTAATTTAACAGCATTTTAGATTATTAAACATTAAGACATTTTAAAATCCTAATTTACCGTTCATCTCTGGCACCGCGTGTTTGTCTTAGGCATTTCTATTATCCTTCCAATTATTACAAAATTGTTTTTATTACATAATTGTATCATATTTGTATTTAGTTACACATTTACTGTCTCTTGCTGCTTTCTCTGCATAACACCATGTGCAAAATTTTAAATACCAACAGCAGTTATCAATGAAAACAAAAGAACACATTATGAATCTTAATAAGAACGCCCCATAGCAGTGGAACAAAACCTTTCTTCTTACAGCCAGGACTTTTGGTGTCCTTTTAAACGCTGGAATGAGAGGGCACCAATTCTGCACATGGGCATCGGCAGCTGTGGGTTACATCTCTAGCAGTGACCTAATACTATTCAGGTGGGACACTAAGACTGGAGGTGAGGTTAGCCTAACACTGGAATATAAAAGGTACAAAACAAACTGTTGCTAGGGAAGGCATAAAAGGAGGGAAGCAAGCAATAAGCTCTTTCTCAGCATGCCTTTATCTATAGTAGCAACTTCCTTAATTTCATTACATTATTCTTTCTGGTCAGTTGTCTTCCTCTTCACAAGTCTGTGATTTAAGGCCTATTTTTCTTACTCTTTAGAAGGGACATTTGTGCTTTCAGAGGCCCTGGTGTGCTGGTTTCCCAGCACTGAGCCTGTGCTCTGTGATGAGTTCATCCCAGGCTCAGCACAGCATGGGGATGGACACTGACACACCTGCTCTCTTGCTCTCACTGCTTCCAACTGAGAGTTTGCATCTTGCATCTTGAATTCAGACCCATGTTGCTTCTGTGTTACTGAGGTACTCAAGAAATAGTCATTTCCTGCTATGTTGTTTCTTATTCTTCAGTTCTGTTTCTTTCTCTCTAGACTGGTAGGGCTCTCAGACAAGTTAGTGGATATTGGATTGCAATAATATCAGCTTATCTTACTATATGTGTTTGATTTTATTCTTATTTTAGTTTGTATATATGTGCTATCTAATTAACATGGTCAGAAAACTTTATTAAGTATCTCCACCACTTCCTTGATTAATAGAGAAAACCAAAGGAAGGGATCATCATTGTTCCATTTTCAAATGTTTTTAAATTACTCTTCGAGTTGAGGCAGCAGGTGCCTTGTGCCACTTTGTCCCTGCCCTCCATGCCATCAGCAATGACTTGGAATATGAAGAGGCTGTGCAGTGATTCAGAAGTATGCAAAAGAGGACCAGACAGTCTCCTGTCTCCACGCGGCGATTGCCACAGGCTACCAGAACAGGGCCGAACCTCTGGCTCCAATAATATGTAAAAACATCGCAGCCTATGCCTGGGGAATGGGTGCTCTAGTCTGTAACAGGTCAGCGCTCCAACACTGTGTGGCTGTAGCTGAGGCGTGCTGGGGTGGATGGCACCCCACATTTAATTCCTAGCACGTACCGAGGATATTGGCTCTAAATATCAGTGTAAGGCTGTTCACTAGCACTGTTGTAGCCAACTTTGCTTTTAAAAGGTTTTTTTTGGTTCATTTCGATTGGGACAAGGGATAACAATACAGAAAAACAGATGATCACGGTCGTCAATCTTTTACCCCTAGGAAAGCAGGCTACAGAATGAAAAGATGCAGCTCCTGACTAGGCCTGCTCAACTCTGTTCATCAACGAGCTGTGAGGGGGTGCGGAGGGGCTGTGAGCGTCGGGGCGATGTGTGGAGGGAAGGGGGCTGGCCTGAGCCGATGCCCAGCGATGCCGCGGGCGCTGCCCCGCAACCCGGGCCGCAGCGGAACCGGCGTGCCCGGCCGCGGTGCCGAGCGGAGCGGCCGCTGTGGCGCCGGAGCCGCGTCCCGCCGGAAGCGCCGGGGCCGGGCCGGAGGCGGGAGGGCGGCGCCGGGCCCGTGGGGCGGGAGCGGGGGATGGAGAAGCTGCGGCGGCTGTGGAGGGGCCGCACGATGACCTTCGGGGTGCCCCTGCTGGTGAGCGGCGCGGCGGGGGCGGCACAGCGCGGGGAGGCCGCGGCGGGCGGAGCTCCGCGGGCGGGCGCTCTGCTGTCCCCTCCTCGGAGAGGAGGCGGCGGGAGCTGTGTGCTGCTCGGGGCTCAGGGACGCGGTTATAAAACATAGTCCTAAAGATATTCCTAACTGGGAGCTGAGGAAAATGCATTATGCATTGGTTTTGTTTTGGGTTTAGTTTTTGGGTTTTTTCCTGTGAAACGCCACTTGTGTTTCTTGTTTTACTTTCTTTAGCTTTTCATTGGATTTTAAACTGCAGTGGCACTGTTGGTGTGATAATTTGTGTATCTAAATAAGTGGAAAGTTTTTGAGTGGAGTGAGTTGAGGATATAGGTAGCAGCTCTGCTCAAAGTGGTGAGCGAGGCGTAACTTTTTATAGTAGAGCTTAGGAGAGATCAGTAATGTCGAAGGATTAAAACAAAATTGTAAGACTCTGTTACACACACTACCTCTGTAGATAGTGCGCATTAGGTTGCACTTCTCTGTCCTAAATACCTGTGTTCATAGGGGAAAAATGAAAAAAACACAGAGGCCCTCATGGATAAAAACTCAGCACCAAGGCCAGTGTGGTTTCTGTTTGTGCAAATCATGTCTCCTTATCCATCTATACAGTTGGTTTGCAAAAAGTAAACACATTTCAGGGTGGATAAAGAATAAGGCAAAGGGTAATTCCAACACTTTTATAAAGCTACTAGATAAATCACTGCCACCTTCCTCACATTTTCAGCAGCATGCCTTGGAAAAATGGAGTGGACCAAAGAAGGACATTGACACTTGTTAGAGTTAAAAGAAGTTTAAGGCCATTATTTTAAAGGGATCTTACTGATGTTCTATAGTAAGGACATTCATTAAAGTTATTAATGAAGGATCTTTTCTCAAAATATTGATGAAGGTATTTGTAAGAAATGGAAACAGTTAAGCCAAACAGACAACAAAACAGTGTGATAATACCACAACTGCATGAAATCATTTGCATCAGCAGCTCTATTCCATGCTGTTGCACACAAACTCTGCCTACAGCACCTTTCTTGAGATGATCATGCACACTGTTACAGCTCGTCAGGTATCCTGCTTGCATGCACGTGTACCTGGGAGGCTGTCCAGAACTGTGCTGCTTTCATGCTGAGACCAAAATTATTTTGGTTTTGGATTTTTCATGGATGAGTGCTCTGACAATATTCTTCAGTTTAATAACACCTTGCTTAGATGTTAAAGGTTGGATATGGTTTTAGCTTATGATGCTTTTGTTTATATAATTATTTGAAGCTTGCTACTTTTCTTCCAGAATCAGGGAAGATCAGGCAGTTTAGTATTCTCTGGCACAATTTTAACTGTGTGGAAGGTCAGGGGAAAATACTATGTGATTAAATAATAGATACTTAGAGGTGGCAAACTAGTGAAGGAAAAAAAAGTCACCCCTGCTTTTTAATAATAAGTATATCAAATTAACTGGTGTGGTAGGTGAGGAGATTCAACTGATACTCGGGATTCTGATTTTGATAAAACTTTCTACATTATCTTCCCTGTGAGGATTGCATTTCAAAGAAGTCGGGCAAAAATATGTTTCTTATCTTTTTAGTTCTCAAAAGGATTAAAAAGATACTATAAAATGTAGTTACCACATGCTTGCCAAATTAAAAGGTATCTTTGGAGGTAAGGTAGGTCCCGTAGAAATAACGTGGGCTGTGTTATTGTGAAAAAAGAGAAATGTCATTACAAGATGGAGGAACTTGTCAAAAGTAGAGTAAAACATGAAACAGGATTCTTCCTGTGTACTCAGTCCTCAGCTGGAGTAACTTTTTAGCTCTGTGGTGCCATTCTGCCACGGTGCCGTGTGGAGGTGATGAAGATGAACTGTCAAGTCTAGAGGAAAGCAACAGAAAAGGTAAAGCTGACATTCCACCTTTAAGGAATGCTTGAAGAAATTGACTTAGTTTATATTAGAAACTTCTGCGAAGTTCTGTACCTTGAGAGTGGTGATTGCCTTTCATCACTTGGGAAAGTACCCCCAAAACAGATGATTGTGTGTTAGGAAAATGCTGCTGTTTTTTAGCAAAGAGCACTCTGATACGTAATGAGGGTTTCTAAGATGAGCTTGAACAACCAACTGGCAGCAGTGGCATAGATTGTCTCAGTTCTGCTTCAGTGCTGGAGCCAGGACTTCAGCATCCCAGGGCAGGTCTGTGGTTGTACTTTTGGCCATCCCCACTGTTTTTGCAAGACTTTCCATAGGTCATTGCAGGAATTTTTAAGACTGGTTTCTTTGACTTTGTACTGCCTAATTTCGTTCTGCTCCTGTTGCGACAGAGCTCTGTCCTCCAGACACAATATTATATAGAGAAATATTCTATTATATTTCTTTCCAGGGTTTCATGTCTCCCTGCCTTAAAATTATTCTCCCTTGTGAATACTTCAGAATGTTTCTGACTTGCTGCCCAAAGGCTTCCCACGGAGTAAGAAAAAGGAAAATTCATGCAATTGTCAGTTACCCAGCTGTCTGTGAAGCTCTGAAGGCACCTCTGAAGCTGAACAGAATTGTGCTAAAAGATCAATTACAGCAAAAATGACAGTGAATCTAGGCAAAGAATCAGAAGGTGCATGCCTTTGTAATCCTTTCAGTTCTGCTGAATTTGTTAATAATACTGAAACCAAAGGTTTCTGTTAGATTATTACATTCTGTGCATAATTTTCTTCTCTCTAGACTGATGCAGGACTGTTCTTCAGTACTGCTGAACATTTCATCAGTACTATGTTTGCTTTTTTGGCAGGAAAAAACACATGGCTTTCATATCTTGCCTTTTTATACTGTATGTTTGAATGAAAAATCCCTGTGCAAAAATCGCTAAGGCTCCAAGGTCAAAGAGTTCCAAATTCAAAGAAAATGGGTGTCTCATTACACTCTCCACCCCTCAAGATATATCTGTAAAATATTTCTTACTTTTTAGTGTAAATTATTCTGGTAGTTTTTTATTTGTTCATTTGGTCTTGGGGCTGCTAGAATATTTCAGTGGAGAAGGAATTTTCTTGGTTGATCTTTAAGCCTCATACTGGCAACATCTTTCAGAGCAAGATGTGTAAATCGCAGTTTTCAGTCATTCTTTCTCAGTAGCTGAAAAAAATGTTTCTTTGTGAGTACCAACAAAACTGTAGGGGCTAGGACTTAAACTTGCAGGAGATCTTGATTTGTGAATTTTTCTGTAACTTTGTAAACTTTGCAGCATGCAGGAGACAGTGATGTCTGGTATGGAATACTGCAATGGCTTGACTGCAATCAAGTGAGTAGTCTCAAAGCATTTCTGAAGATGGTAACCTCTGTGTAGGTGTTGGGATGAACTCCAGCAACCTTACAGGTGTATCTGAAATTTGCTGTGCAGTAGAGGGCAGTGCCACCTCTGTGGTAACTTAAACATCTTTGTCACCTATATTGACATCTTTGTTTGCTGTTTTGATTATGGGAACTCTTTCCTTATCCCATAAAGCATAACTTACAAGTCTTCAGCATTCATGGCTCTATTATAAAAGGAGCTTCAGTTTCTGCTGCTTTATATTCCACAACCAACTCCACCCAAGCAAAAGGGATGTGTTTGTCAATGTCATGTTGCTGCAGTGATGCTTCTGTAAGATCCTGAGAGAGCAAGGCTCCTTGGCTTGCTGCTGGTGCATCCAGCATCAGACCTTCCTTATGGGACACCAGACATGTAAGGTACACATGTAAGTGTACCTCTCTGGTACACTTGGAATATTTGAAGTCTGCTGGAAGTTATTTTTTTTCCAACAGGTTTAAATGATGGCTCAATATCATTAAGGAAAAAAGTTTGGATTTCAAAATTGCAAAATAGTAACAAATGTAAAACACATGTTAAAAAACCCCCTATATGCTTCATTCATATGCTCACAGAACTTTCCAAGATTTGCCTTTGTGGTTGTGTCTCCACCTGACTCTAGGCAAGGATTTTTCAAACTCTCCAAGCTGCAAAATGAACATATAGTTGCAGTTCCAGTTCTGTCAGTATGTTACAAGGAAAAAATTATGTTCTGAGTATCTGAAGTGACATTCTAGCAGAAAGAAAATATACTCTGTGGTTCATTTGATGATTTTTATTGCACACCTAAAATAATATTGCACTGTGTGTATAGCAAAGCAGATTTTCAGATTTGCACTATGTTGCAACATTCTCCATACCTATTGTTGTAGATTTTGACTTCTGTTCATTTTTCTGGGGTTTTGTGGGGTTTTTCCCCTCATCGTGTAATGACTGCTTTTGCAAGTACCTTGCTTCTCCTTCTGGATCTTATCTTTGGTGCTTTACATGTCATGCCTAGTATTACCAAAGGAGAAGGTACAAGTAGCTTGGAGCAGTGAAAGATTTTACTATGAATAAATATTATTTTAAAATCTTTTTCCACTAGTGATTATTAGCACAGACTGTACTACAATGCCATCTACTCTGCTGCCTTGGACAGTGCATGTTTACTTTGATAAACACTTTGTCAAGGGATGCCAAGAATGCATGTCATGTACAGGACTAGGAAAAAAGGTCAGGTTAGAACAAGTCCCTAACGATGCTGCAGCGATGTGGTCAGTGCTTCTAGGTGCTGTTAGAGAAGGTCAGTGGCATCTCAGGCTCTCATTGATGAGCCAGTTGTTTTGACAAACAAAAGCAAAACAACTTTTCCAGACATCAGGATGTGAAATTACATGTCCATGGATTAGTTTTGTTCACTGGTGTGAAGTCAGGGTCATGTGGGAGCAAGGGCTGATGCCCAGAAATGTTTTGCAGATATATGAAGTTTTATTTTGCTGTCCTGTGAGTTACTTAAAGTGAAAGTTTGCAGGGTTAATGGGTTACATTTTCATGGATTTCTTTAAATTCAACATTTCTGGTTAATTTCATAAAAAACCTTTTCTATTTGGAGTCCTGGAGTGTGCTAAATACAAGGCAGACTTTTCCCCACAGATTCTGGAGGATCTGCCTGCAAAAAGATGATATGAACACTAGAAATACGAACAGTTTTTCTTGGGAGTAATCATGATTCTGAGATCTTACTGTTGCTATCAGTGTCTATGAGTAGAAACTGTTATTACATTATCTTCTGATATTGTTTAAAGAAGGATTACTGCAATCAGTATTTTTCACTTTTAGATATGTCAGTGTTATTGCTAACATCTTTCACATTATTGCCTTGAACAATTCATAATACTGAGTTGCAGGACTTTTATTAACATCTATTCATGTAACTTCACAATAAATTTTGACATATGCAGAACAGTTGATTTAAATGTTAATACATTTTTGAGAGATGAATAGAAATTAACATTCATCCATCAGAAGATAATTCTGACTTCTAGTATTTGTAGATAAATTGTGATTGCCTGTAAAAGTCACAAGTATTGCATTTGCAGCCTAGAGGAGCAATAAATACAAAACTGTTTTTATAATTGAAAAGTTGTTGCTCTCAATCAGTGAATAACAGTGTTGCTTTTATGCTTCAGTGACTGGTATTATACACGTTGGGTCTCTAGGCCTATGGTGAGACGTGTCTTCAACTTTGGCTGTGCTTCTGCTTTGCATCTCCTGTTCATCTGTGTGTGTTTGAATCCACAGTGTGGAGCTGTTCCAGACAAAACCAGCCCTGGAACTGTTAGTGCTGGTGTGGAAGCCAGAGTGTTCAGCCTGAATGGGCTTCTGTGGAGTGCAGTTTGTGCAGTCTGAATTAGCTGACTTCCATCTTTCACTTGACTGTTAGGTCTTAACACTTCTGAGTTCTCCTTTTGAATCAATGCTTTAAATTTTTCATTTTCAATCTTTGAGAGCAGTTTTCCAGATATATGTGACAAACAAATAGGTACTCTTTAATACTTCCCAGTTTCCCTCTGTTTCATTTCAAAATATAAAGTTTACATTTGCATCATTTAATGCTGTTAAAATGGACTAATCTGGCACTTGGGGGGTCTGAGGTTCTCTGTTGAGCCTCAGAAGTCCAGATTTGCCTGTTTTCACAAGTGTGTGTTTAGTCCTGCCCCAGGTCTCCCACTTCTTCAAGGTGTTATGATGGTAAAAGTGTAAGATTCATGTTTATTGTACAGAATGTTTAGTCTTCATTCCTTTTCCAGGGTTATCAATATGGAAATAATACTTACTGTGGTTTCTTTTTATGGTCTTTCATGCAGGTTTCAGTTTATTGCAGTTTTGATCAGGGCCTAACACATCACAAGAATACCAGCTTGCCACAAGATGTAAACACTTTCTCGTTGTAGTTTACCTTGGCTAGATTTGAACCTGTCAGTTGTGAAAATGATAATTTTAATAAGGAATTTAATTTTGTTTTTTAGAAGCTTATGGAGAAAATGAAGGTGGTGTTCAGAAACTGAAGCTCAGCCACCAGGACAGACTTGGATTTCAAACAGCTGCAACTGAAATTCCAGTGCAGAGTGAAATTCCTTTGCTGTCTGACCAGCACAAGCAACGTGTGTAATGCAAAATGACAGTGCTGTGGCTGAAAAGGCCCTTTTTTGCTCATGTTCACGTTGAGGAACATATGGGAGTCTACCTCTTTTGCATTATTCTTAGATTGGTTTCTATTACATGCATTTTCTTTGGTTTAAAACCTATTATGAATTGGACATTTCACACAAAATTGTGAATAATAAAATAAGGATAACAGAATAACAAAAGTTTTGTTTTCTCATAAGACACTGAATAGTAAGATCAAAAGGTTATGGACAGGATTTTTTTTTGTTCTCTGGCACGTGGCCATTCATATTTGCAATCTTTAAAAGCAAAGCTTTGAACATTCTCTTACTGAGCCAATTAACCTGATACCTTGGGCCAAGTTTAATATTCTGCACATGTTCTACATGCTGTGCAAACTACACTCTGCTTTATCAGTCAATAACAATTGGCTCCAGTTTATACCAGCAGCTGTGTCCTGAAGGCCAGCACGGTATCCATGTGGTCATCTACTGCTACATTCCATCTCTTTTTGTGTGCAGTTCAGCCTTTCTACAGTGTGAGATTCTAGCATATGCATTAAGTCAGAGCATTCGCTTACTTGATGTACCTTTGAATGAAATAACTCCTGATGGATGCATGGGTTTGGTTTCTGTTTTCCCCCAAAGGAGACCTCTGATGTGAACTTAAAGTTATTTCCATTTTTTGTAGACAAGAAGTAAAGGTTGACCCTCTTTTTCTTCCATTGAGGGTGAGGAGAGGGTTTAGTAAGTTTCTGAGAAGACGTTGCACTGTTTTTTCTCTTCTCCGCAGTTTCAGTGTTAGAGCCAAGTGCAGGAATGGCTGCGGGAAATAAACTTCTGAGAGTTAGAGCTGGCAGAGGGGGGCGCTTCAGGTTAAGATGACTTGCCTGGTCTTTTCCTGGGACTGGCAAATTGCCCTGCTACTTTATTTAGGGAAAAGAAAAGATACTTCACTCTTTTGGACTGCCAAATTGCCATCTTTCACCGGTCTTGCGCTGCACAGCTGACAGTTCTTTAAAAAGGAACCCCCAAAACTCTCTTTGCTGTGATCACTGCAAACTAAACTAAAATAATTCACTATTGCTCTAGTTTTGAAGCTCCTAATGAATAGCTGGAGAGTTGTGTAGCCGGAGTCTTTAAGAAGAGGTTAGAAAATTACCATGTTCCTTCTTTGTATACGTATCATAACATTTTCTAGCACCACATGATTTGTGTTGCCAGCACTAAACATTGTGATTTGGTTAATTTAGGGATTTATGACTTTGTAACTATCTTTCACAACTGGTACTGTAGTAGTAGTGGCTTTCTCTAACAACAGGGATGCCTATAACATGGCATTTTGCTGGTACTCCCAGAGAAGCAGTTTCTTATTATTTTGTTAACCCAATGAAGTGAAGTTGGTTGCTTTAGATTATGCAGGAAACTAAAAAAGGGATCTGTTGTAAGTCCTAAGTTCTGCTGTTATGAACCCTCAATGACCACCCACTGTAGCTGGTGACAAATACAAGTATTTCCCATCCTAAAATGTGGTTCAGGGGATCAGTTTGATGCCATCTATAACTGATTGCATAACATACTTCCCAATGGAGACATGAACAAATAGAATTTTTAAAAGAATGTTATTAAAGAGAATTTTATGTCATTTTTTTACATAAAATGTTTATTGAGGTTGCTGAGTGTATGTGACAGATGGTGCTCTTATGTCACATCCTATCTTTCATTTTGTTTTGGAACATGCAAGTCTTCCATGCATGCATAATTGCATTACAACATTGTAGGGGGTTTTTTGTGTATTCACTGGAACATAAAGGAATAATCCAATGTGGGATGTTTATTGGGGGTTGTGCTAGCAGTGCTATTAAGCTGTTTGCTTTGGTGTTAAGTGCTGGCTAACTAGTATAGTTAATAATCTTTTCCTCCCTAAGTTAAACTTCAGGTGTAAAGGAAAAAATGAGAAGTTACTATCATTTCATCAGTCTGCTGAGAGCATTCAAGTAACAGAGATAAACAATGTTTGCTACATAGTGTTATTTTCTCTGCCTTGTGAAGCAAATAAAATGAATAGTTGCCTCACAATAAAGAAAATGCAGGTATATATGAACTTTGCAGCTTGAGTATCCTTCAGATGCCAGTGCCTTAATATTTTATTATGTACATTAAGTATCTGTATGATTCTAAAATTGTAATGAAAAAAAAATTCATTTTTATTATATATGACATTACTTTTCTCTCTTCAGTTAACAGGAGAGTGAACTTGATCCTGACTTCATTAGAATGGTGCCAACCTAACTTATATTTATATTACATCCTGAATAGCTTCTACTGTCTTTTTATGCCTGGACTAGTGGATGGAACACACTGGACTTCACTGTTGCTTTTGGGTTACATTGGGCAAATTTGTACACTGTAGTGCTTTTTTAACTGAAGAGTGTTTTGCAAAGAATGTAGAGATTATCTCTGTTTTACAGTTTGGGGAATAAGAAAAGTATGTGAGACATACAGAATATGCAAAGCAAACAAGCCAGTAATGGTGCTGGAAATTTTGAGTCTTATCCTGCTTCTAATTATTTTGCCTGGTGATTCTTGCTGGCTCACTGTTGTCTGTAAATACAGCCACCTGAATTAAGGTAGTGAGTGCATCTTCCCTCACAGTGCAACAGAAGAGAAAGGAAACAGTTAACGCCAAGACTAGTAGTTCTACTCCATGCATTGTCAGTCACTGGGTCCTTTGCTACCTTTAATAGTATTACAGTTGCATAAATTCATTTATACCTTGTTTTATTGGCTTTTGAACACAGTTTTCAAAAAGATAATTGACTGAATAGCTGTCCATTGCTGCTCTGGCTTGCGTAGATGAATGCAATTCATGCTCAGGGCTGTCACCTGACTATATTGACATGCTGTTGGTTGATTAAATAAGTGCTGAATATGACTGATTCTGGTCTGGTTTTGCAGTAAAGTCAGACATCATCTTTGGTTCTTTAGAACATTGGTCAAGTGGGCTTGTAAACATGTTGTTTATATTCTTTGTGTGTATCCTGTATTTTGGAAAACTGTTTAATCTTATTCCTAGCCTTTCCGCATTACGCTGTGTAATATTTCAGCAGCATTTGTACTTTCTTACAGCATCAATGTGCTTTGTCTCTGATGGTGCTTAACTGGTAAGACAAATCAGCCATTGCAGTACTGGAAATTAAAAGGCAACTGTACTGGTAATGCCTGATAAGCTAAATGTGCCAACTTGTTATGCTGCTTCTAGTGTATGAAGAGCAAAGGTACATCACAAACCAAGTGGGTTTTTTCCTCTTGGTACTACCAAGGTGTTGTGAGTAAAACTGCAGCCTCAGGCCAAAACCTGAATTCCAAAACAGGAAGTGAGAGGTGCATGTATCAACTTCTCTACTGTGTGTAGCTGCAAATATAAAATGTACTGTGTCGTGGATGGTTGCTGTCAAACAAGCGATAGGATGTGATGAGACAAAGTGAGTAGCACGTGACTTGCTTCATACAACAACCTGGCAAAAACTTGATTTTTCGTAATTGCAGTCTACAGAGTTTTCAAGCTAAAGAATGTAATATTTCCTCTTTAGCTTGCAGCATTGCTTTGTAAGCCAAAGTCTTCCAATTGTTCATATCGCATCTCATAACAGGATATATTCCATGCAAGTTTGTTGTTGGGCAGATTAATTATTAATTGATGTCACACGCGATTGCTGCTTTCTGCCTGGTTTAATAACTGAACCATTTCTAGTGCAGTTGCTTTTGCCTTGCCATAGACATTCTTTGACAACATGCTAATATAAAAAAAAGGCAATAAGCTCTGGTTTGTAACAGCCATAAACTTGTCTATAGCATTTTAGATTTGTGTTTATTAGGACTTAAAGTTTATTAACACAGTGGCTATAAATTAACATAATACTTGTTAGGATTTAAAGAAGATCAGCTAATGAAAATTTATGCTGAGGCATCAACCATGTTAAAATTCAATTACAGTCTGATCCTTGAGATTTTTAGCATTATGTGCTACCATATCTTCATCTTTATTCATTTGATTGAATAAATCTTGAATAATGTCCAAGTTCTTTTTAACCATTTGGAACCTTTTATTTTCTGCTTTCTGTTATTCTTTTCTTACCAAAATACTGACACAAGGAAGACTTTTCATTAGTTTTTTTTTATTCCCTATTGAGTATTTTGATGATTCAATATCTGCAAGATCATCATTAATCCCTTGAAACATTTATGGCACAAGTATGATGCCATCTAGTTTTTGGCCATTCATATTTATAGTTGCTGGACTTGATACCATATGATGATTTTCTGATTGGCTTTCTGACACTAGTGGTCTGTGGCCTAGCAACTGGGTGTTCATATTGCAAAATTTGTGTCTATTTTTTTAATTGTCAGCTAGATTTTAAGGCTTTTTGAAAGGAGCAGAAAGAGGCTCTGGAGCTTTTAACTCCTGGCTGTTGATGAAGGGTTTCTTCTTCTTTGGTTAGAGCACATCAGTTCTGGGATACCAGTCTGTACCTTAGCGTCAAAGTGTGTGTGTGGAGAGAGTGTTCACGTGGTTGTGAGTAATTTTACCTGCCTGGTGGGAAGTAATGCAGTCCTGCAACTTTGAGAATGAATAAGTGTAGAAGGCAGGTTTTTGTTTCTAATTTCTAATTCTTTGTGGCCACAGTGACATGAACTTCCACTTTCTGGAACGAACATGCACTGTGACTACCTGCACAGCATAATTATAACAATTCTTGGACACAGGCCATTGCTGCAAACCTAATATGTAGTAAGAAATCAGCCAGCAGTGTGTAGAAAACAGCAGTTCGGCTGCAGCCTGTAATGAAGGACTGTAACAGCAAAGTTGCATGATGAAAGAGGGTGGTGGTGGTGGGTTTTGTTTGGATTTTTTTCCTGCCTTCACTCAGGTCCTTAGAGCTTCCTCGTGCTTCCACCTTCCTTAGATGTGTGTCTCTAGATGTGAAGCCTTTTGGCCTCCTATGCATCTGCATTAACAGAGAGCTGCAGACACTGTGAGGTCGGAGCAGTAGCAAGGGACCTGACTCTTACACAAAGTAGCTAGATTTCTGAGCTAATTTTCAAGTCTCTTCTCTTTTTAAACAATACTTGATCTTTGGATGGTCTGTCCATTTCTAATGGTAAAAATACATACACAGTTTTGTGATAGCACTCTCTCATAAGAAAGAATAATATAACGATTTCTTATGTGGATATTAAGTCCTCCTCTTTCTCCCTTTATTATTCTTAAGCTTCACAGGCGTGGAGGAAATTGCAGGATAACTAAGGAGTAATAAAAGGATAGGTGTGCTGGATGTGATTTCTTAGCCTGGGTGATAATATGTTATTGAACTATAGCTACAGTCATGGTCTGTTCAGAAGCTTAATTAGATCTGTTACCCACAGACATCAGAGTAAGTCAGCGTGGCATTGTTACTTCCCCACAGAGTTTGAAAATTTATGAGAATAAAACCTGTGGCAGTGAGGTAAAGGTTCCTTTGCTGCCGTTATGTCAGAAAACCACATGGGGAGGGAAAAGAAGGGGTAAGAGGAGAGGAAGTCCCTGGAAAGTCTTAGTCATGTAGCACCTGTCTTTGTATGAAGGAGGAAATGTGTGAAATCCAGGCTCAGAGAGTGGAAGAAGGCACTCGCAATTATTTTCTAAATTATTATTTTTTTTCAGCTCCTGGTGTTTCTGTTGGAAAAATAGTAGAGTCCCTTGGTAAATGAATTAGGTCAGTATGCACAGTATTTTTTGTAGGTGTGCGAAGCGTTCTTTTCTGTAACAGTCCTAACACATCTCTCTTCATTCTGTTTTCAGCTCTATCTCATTGGAGGATCTTTTGGACTCCGTGAATTTACACAAATAAGATATGATGTTCAGAAACTACATGGAAAGGTAGTTTAAATTATTTTCTTTGCTTTTCATTTCTATATGCTTACATGTTGCTTTTAAATAATTGATAGGACATACAAACTTGGTGTAGGGGATTTGCCTTTCACTGCTTGGCGCTGAGCTACAGCTGAGTCTCACAGGCAGTAGGCAGAGTAGGTGACAATAAAGGGGCCGACATGATGATGAATCCTTTGCCATCCGTGAAAAAATCAGCATAAATAATAGAAACATTTTGTTTGGTTGGTTGATTGTAAGTGGCAGTTCTGAATCCTGAGAGGGAAGTGCAGCATGTCTAGAAGGAGGTTATTACAGGGGTACTGTATCCAATTTAGACTAAGAAAACTGATTTTTTAAAAGGTTTGGTTTTCAAACAAATCTTGGCAGTGAGCTTAAAATGTTAGATGGTTTCCGGGGCTTGGCTGTGCATTGACTGAGACAAGCAGGTACCTTTGACATTGTGCTACATCCTGTTCTTTAAGCCTTGTGAAGGAAACAGGAGCTAGTCTTTACCCATGTGTCAGAATATCCTGTATATAAGAAGCCTTTTTTTAAATGAACCTTAAACCTTCTTTCTGAGGGAAATGGCCTGTTTATTAGTGCTACTTACCCCTCCAAGTGTAACCCTAGTTCCAAATTGCATATGAAATGATCTGAAAGGAGTGTGTCAGTTTAGCAGAATGTAATATTGGCTTGCTTTCCTTGGCTTGGTAATAAGCAGGTCTGCTATTGCAATGCAGAGAGACATTCTGGTCTGTCTTTCTGGTTTCTCAGAAGTGCTGTCTTGCAGGTTGTACAAAGCTGTTTTAAAGACTCTGTGGAACTTCATAGAAAAAAAAAAGTTGTGTAGGACTCTGAATACTGTGGCTTTCTACTGTGAGATCCTGAGCTGTTTAGAGTCAGGAGGAAATAACCCTTTGTTTTGTCTTAGACACTTGTGGACCATGTAAATTAATTTAATCATTCCTCATTGTTCTCTGTGTTGCATACCTGCCTTCCGTGCCCCATGTGACCCACTCCTGCTCAGAACTGTACATGACAGAAGCTGTAGATCAGGGAGAGTAATCTTACAAATCTTTTATCTAGTGCCGTCTTCTGGCACTAGAGAAAAATGCTTTTTTTCTATAATTTCTATCATTTCTATTCATTTTCTGTCATACCAACTGGTCCTTTTAGGACCAGTTGGAGCCTTTTAAGTTTTTCTCCAGCCAGATGGGGATTACAGTGGGGCAAGAATTTGCCTGTTGTGTTTCTGTTAGTTTTTGGGTCCGATTCATACTCAGTGTATTGCATTTGACCCCCATGATCGGCACTGTGATAGCAGCTCAGGGAAACACACTGTTAATAGTTGTGCTAATTCAGGTCTATGTGACTCTTTCTCCCAGCATTTATAATCAAGGGAAGCATTACTGAATTAGTCAGTTGTACATGAAAGCTCTGAGTGGAAGCTACTTCACCCTGGAGTTGTTAAACTCCGAAAAGCTAAAAGAGGCCTTCTGGTTTATGCTCTAACCAGTATTGCTTAAGTCTGCAGCATCTCTTTTGTGTTTTCTTTTTCTTTTCCTTGCAGTTTTATTCAGAAGTCGGTGACTTTGAAGTAAAAAACAGTGCAGTATTGGCTCAGAGCTAGGAGCACCAACTTTGGGCTTGTTGTAGATGGACAAATCAAAGCAATGTGTTTCATTCATTTCTGCTTCTGTATCCATAAAAACAGAGTTGAAAGCCATTCTAACTCACTAAATAAGACAGCCAATGAGACTTGAATGTATTTTAATGGATAAAAAAGTCTAGTTTAAAATGTACATGGAACTCAGGAAAAGAACGTTAATAGGAGTAATTTAAAAGTATTGTTAAAGTCCTGATGCTTTTCTTCTATAACACAGTTGTAGTGTTGTAAATCCTTATCAGAATAGGGACAGATGGACTAGGGCTCTTACTGGGGGATTGGACAGTTACATGCAAAATGCAATAAGCAATAAAAGAAATAAGATTTTTTTTGTTACAGCTTCTCTTTTAGAAGAATAAAAATATTTAATTAAATAACAGTTTCAATACAAGGAGTTCAGAAGACTTTCACAGAATTTAAATTAATTGTCATAGTCCTACTGTCAGAAAAGGTAGGATTATTATTTACATTTTACTGCTCCAAAAATGGAGGTAGCACGAATCCTAAAGCAGGCCAGAATTCATAACACCCAAGTGCCTGTCATTTTTGATTATATTTTAAGGATGTGCAAACTCCAGTATGTCACCTTTTGTAAGCATGATTCCCGAATGTTTTCTTGCTAATTCAACTGCTAAAAACACAAAACTTAATCCTTTTGTGGTAAATTTCTAATACATTTCAGATGCCAAACTATGATCCTTTGCCTTCAAAAGTACCTGTTCTTTTCCTTTCTCACTCTGAACTTCACACTGTGCTTAGAGGGAAACCACATTAGTAAGCAACTTCTCAGTCAACAGTGATATTCAAAGGCAGCACTGCAGTGGAACTGCTGCTATGTAGTCTGTGTTTCAGTGACTGAGGGGCTAGCTTCCACTTTGGATTCTTGTCCCTTAATGAAAAAAGGTGCACTAGTAATAAAGACTATGTTATTGATGTCAAACTGACTTTTGAAGAACATTCCCTGATAAAGGTATTAAAATTCAAGAGAAAATGATGGTTTGGACCTTTGCAGGAGTATGATTTGGTTGTGATGCATTGGGCTGGGGTAGCATTAGGATTGAGAGGGAGACAGAGCCTACAGCTGTAGGTGGAGTGGGGCTGAGAAGGGGCTGCAAGAGGAATTGTGTCCTCTTGTTCATTTGGGCTGTGTTTTGAGATCTTGGACTGCAGCTCAGCCACCGCAGAGGATAGAGAGGCAGAGCCTAGAGCTGCAGTTGAAGAGGGGCTATTAGTATCTAAGGAGCAGATAGATCATCCATTTAGTCCATCTTTGAGTATCAGGACCTCTGATATGGCCATCTCTTTTAAAATCGAAAAACCTTTTTGGCTACACTTTTGTCTTCTCAGGATACCTAGATCAGTCATATTCCCTCAGCACAATGAATGTCCTGCGTTTGAAGGAAGCTTGCTGAGTCTCTTACTGATGTAATGCCTGTTTATGTTGCTCAGAATTCTCCTGAAACTAATCGAGGATTTCTCCATTATCTGTTGTTGCCAAATATCCATTAATGGAGAAATCATTAGGTTAGGTAATTGTTCACTTTCTGGGAAGAATTTATGCAAATCAAAATTGGTTACAGAAAACCAGGTATGCTTATGGGAAAGCCACGTGGAATTAACAGAGAAGAAATTAGTAGGTTTGTACGGGCATTTTTCCAGATGCTTAATTCATAAATGGAAGACTAGGCTCTTTGTTTGTCTTTCTTCTTGTGTATGCAATTGGAGATGTTTATTTAATTTATACTTTTTTACTGAAAGTGTAATTTCTATTAAATATACAGAAAATGTTTTTTCAACTATATAACAATCAATTATCTTTTATATACCGTGCACCCATTGTTGTCATTCCAGGTGTTGTATAGACTTGCTGATTGAGATTTAGTTTTGGATATAAGAATCTTGGAACATGGGTGTGGTCTGTACTGCTGGCTAATAGCTACTGTAGAGAATTGAAGGGTAGTGATATATTAACTATCTGGAAAAGTTTATGCTTTCCTCCCATCAGCAAACCTTTTAGAGTAAGAGTTTTTAAGCTCCAAATTGAGTCTGTTGAAGAAGTATCATTGCAAGGCAGGTTCTCAGACTTTTGGGATGGGATAGGACTGAATGAGTTCCTCCAGGGTAATGTGCAGCAGAAGCATTTCTAAGAAAGCTGGAATCTCTTTACAAGCTATGAAGATCCTGTTCACTTTTTCTTTGTCCTGTGCAAAGTGAGTGCACCCCAAAAGTAGAATGCTAAGAAATAATACTAATGTTTTCTGTCTTAGTGAGGTAGAAAGTAGAGGTAGTAAAGAGTCCAAATGATAGAATTTCAGTTTCTCCTCCATGAGTTTTACCCTCAAATTGGTTGTTGTGCATTTAAATATGTATGATTGTTGCAGTGCATTCCAGGAATTAAAATCCAGATGAAAATAAAGGTTCCTGACCTGTTCTTTCACCATTCTCTATGAGCAATAAGCCTGTAAACCCAGAAAGGGCATGAAAAGAATGGTGGGGGTCGGAAGCATACTCAGCGCACTAGGAGTGTAAAGCCTGCTTTCTGCAGACTGAAGATTGCCTTTAAAATTTCTTAGCTAGTGTTTTTGACCAGTTGACTGGCATGTAGCTATCCATGAGGTATTGCTTATTGACACCTGCAGAGTGTTAGTGTTGCCATTGTGAATCTTCATTTATTGTATATTTGCTTTGTCTTAAGGTACTTGTTCAAGAAATTATGTAACTGTGAGGATCTCGGCTTTCATTTTACAATCCTGGACTTGAATTGAGAAAAAGAGTGCATGTGGTGTGTAGAAGATTTTTCTGGAAACCTTGCTGTCCTTTGAAAAATGAAAGAAGAAAGTTAACATGATCACTTATGGCTCTCTGACTTTTCTGATTTACAGCAGTTCTCATAGTGGGGCTTGATAGTGGTAGAAGCACGTCGGCTGACTGGTTGGTTATACTCAGGATTACAAGTTTAGAATATTCCTAGTTGGTCCCTAGTGCTGTTCTTTTACATCGTGTCTTTAATCTCACGAGTGGGTGTCAGGAGACCCACAGCAGCATGTGATTTAAATAACACCTACTGATCTCGCTGGAAATTTTATATCCATCTTGTTCAGGTTCTCTCTTTAGCTACCTCCTGCACCACAGAGCTCCTCTCTGCCTATCTCATTTACGTAGTCTGTAGAATATAGGTAATTAATGCTGTTCCACTTTACACAGGAAATAGGAAAGTTAATTCATTCAAATAAAAGGAATTATTTAAATACACATGAGTATTAAAAAATTTCCTCAGATGAGATGCGTTACTTCAAGTGTTCTGGGTCAGGGTAAAATAGCTAGGAAGAAATAGGAGCAGAGAGCTGATGGATTTCCATGAGACTTTGTCAAGCAAGAACATATCAGGCATTTGCCTCAGAAAAGTCTAGGGAGTGAGTCAAGCATTTTCTCATTCTTATAAGTGTATAGTTAAGAGGTGTTATCTGCCTATTAGAATGCCTTCGTGTTGCTGTCAAAACATTGCTCTGTTCACACATGCACTGCAATGAGTTTCACACTGTTGGGTCCAGATGGTTGCAACTGCAGCAGCACAGTGTTTAAATGAGGTTCAGCATCCACCCAAAAAGGGAGTACATCTGCAAGTGACTGGACAAGGCTGTGCCTTATTACTGGCTGGCACATTCCTATTGCTGTCCTTAAATAAACTGCCTCAGGTATGTCTATGGGAGTTACACATATGGGCATGTCCTGGAGTAGTGCAGTAGAAAATGTCTGTTGGTTATTGCTTCCATTTTACTTGCCTATAAAGTCCATCTGGACAGGATTTCTGTGCCCCAGGAAAAGTTTGGTTTGTTTCTTCAGTTTGTTTGTTTCAGAAAAAAGAAGCATTACAGAATAAAATGTAATTTCAATGTTTAGTGTAATGTTGGTATGGTTTATGAATAATGTCATGTTTCTATATGTCGCATCATTTTTTCCTTTAAATAATATGTTTCAAATGAGGTGAAAATTCTAAAACAAAATCACTTAAACCTCTGAATATGTCTACAGTTTTTAAAATTACACAAATAATATGATTTATTTTTATTTAGATTTGTGGAATGTCAGTGGATTGACTCCATCACTACACATACTGTGAGCTACTGGATCAGTCTGGTTTACTGCAAGCTGACTTGTTTATCTTATTTGAGGACCTGCTTCTGTGTTAAAAACCAGTATTTGCTCTACTTGAAAGACTGCCAAAGATGCTAAGAATTTAACTGAAATAGGTAGCAAGACGAAAAGTGTTTTCAGTTTTCTTCCACAAACTTTTCTATTGACTGAAAACTGCAAGATATACTTACTGCAATTCTTAGTGGATAAGTATCCATGTTTGAAATCCTGTTACACCTTGGTGTTCCCCCAGATCCTCAGTCTGACCAAAACTTGATGGACTTCACCATTTCAAGGAGTAATGTGGATAGGACAAGTCACTGTGTTTGGACTGGATTGGCAAAGTCCACAGTGTTCTAATAACAATTAATGGACTTTATTGCTACCAGCCCAGATTGTCTCATGCACTCAATTACCTTGTGTGTTCTGCGGGCTTTCTGCTTTGTTTTATTCCAAATGGATTTAGATGGATTAAGACTCATCCTCTAGGCTTCCTGGTGTGCAAACCCCCCTACCAATGTTAAGGTCAATTTAAATTACCCCTGTTAATACTTAAAAGACTCTAAATGGGTTCTTTGTATTATTAAAGATAAGGAAGGGAAATTTCAGTATCTGCTCAGCTAAATCTAAATGTATGTTTGTGGTGCTGTGCACTATGTCAGGGTTTCATCTTGCTCATTTTTCCATTGTCTTAAGTGAAATGCCTAGTTTGAGATAGCTATCCAGGTAGTCCAGAAAGGAGGTTTGAGAGGAAATGCCCCAACATAGGTTTCATTTAGTTTTAAAGTAGATACTTGAGAAATATGTTGTCCTCTTTTGATGGATTAAAAAATAGAGATTTAATTTGAGATTTTATTATTACCCCATTGCAGTGAGACAATTACCTTCCGTAGTGTATGAATATGGTTATATCTTATTTGTGAACAACAGGTGAGATAAACCGCTACCTAACTTCAAGGTGCGGACAATTTATGGTTTTGTATATATCTTTAAGTGGGACTCTAGTTTCTCAGGGAATGCCCTTCTGCAGCTGACTGGAGGAAGATCCTAAGTAGAGACTTTATGCTTCAAGTCAAAAGTATAATTAAAAAATTATATTTAATTAAAAATAAAATTAGGTGAGATGAAGCCTGCCCTAGATACTCTTTTGCTGGAGCTTCATTGGCAAGCTAGCAGATGTCTTGAAGGTAGAGGAACTCTTATTTAATCTGTTGTTTGTGCCTGAGGCATTCCTGTATTCTGGAGAATCTGATTCCATAGGAGCTTGTCTTTAAAACATCCTGCTTGATTTAAGTGTAAACAAAATCAGAATATCTTCAGTTGATGTTTGGTGGAATATTTTGGATGGGAAAGGTATCCTTTCTAAATGTGTCAGCCAAGGAATGTGGAATCATTTTAGCATCTGTCACTGAACTTGGCAGAATAATCAAGTCTTCTCATCTAGCATGTTAGCATTTATTTATTTATAACTGCATCTTCCTGTGTTTAATTGGTTTCAGTAAGCTGATTACATAAGCACAGCATGGCAAGGAATTGATGTTGGTGATTATTGTTTTCTTCTTTTTCTTTTCCTTAAGCAGGTCAGGTTGGCCTGGTTCTCAACTCTAATGATAAACTGGCTAATTTCCTTGTACAAGTAGATTTAGTTGATTTTCAAAGACTAAATGCATTACTGAGCTTGGCCCTAGGTCATCCAAAAATTAAGAAAATAATACACTGAAGTGTTTGGTGCTATAGAGAATGTGAGAGGCATACATTTAGGATTGCTTATAGGTGAGAAAAAAAGTCTTTGTCAGTCAGTTACCTTTATAGCATGAAGCATATTTTACTAACTTAAAGCAGACCTTGCTTTCAGGCATGGCCTGCTTAGTAGGAGGGATTTGGAATTGTATATTTAGTCAGGCAGATTGGTTCCTTGTTGATGGCTAAACAGGTACCCTTACAGTGACTTTGTTTCTATTTGCAGGTGGAATCTGGACCTTTTTACGTTTTTTGATCATGGTTCAGAGCTATCCAAGGCAATAATTTCAGTCCTGCCATGTGGCACACAGTGAAAGGGGTAGCAAGAGCTTTTCATACCCAGTATTGTGGTGGTACCAGATGTTCAGATGTTTTCTCTCTCAGTTCACTCCAGAAGGATTGTATGGAAATGAGCTGTTTATCCATGTTATTCTTGGAGATTTTGAGATTCAGCTGCTAGTGTTCAATTCATGTTTTTGCATTGATTTCAGCAAAAGCTAATCCATTTTACTTGGGCTCAGATGACTTCTCTACATTGTCTGTGAAGAGCTGTCTGCTGAATTTGCTATGATACCAGACAGAAATGTATGTTTCATTTTTTCAGATGCTTTCATTTTTCAGTCCTTTCAGTTTAGCATATAAACCAGCATTTTTCTGTAAAAGGCAAAAACAGAGTAGACTTTGGGATTCAGTAAGGTTTTTGTTGCCACATTCTAAGGCTGACTCTGTATGTGTAGGTTTGAATGGTTTCCTGTGATTGGATCTGGCTAGACCAGGTGCTTATTGTCACCAAAGACAGCTTACAGCACTGTAGGATGACTTTGAGTTAAGATACTACTCACATTATTGAGCCTCTCTGTGATGAAATACAATATATACTGCAAATACTTAGAGTTCTTTGTTTTAAACAGAAGCATTTTTTCCATTTTTTACTTGATGATAGTTCTGTTGTCAAATTTAGATTCAGATGAAGAGAAGGCTGTTAACTGGAGAAACTCATTCTGATGCCATTGCAAGTGGAACTAATTTCAATACATAAAATGTTGGTAGCTTTTAGATATTTACATTTTATATACTACCAAGAATTCTCTTTGGTTTATTTAAATCCTGTCACATTGCCAAAATTAATTACTGGTATTTTTGCCTTGCAATTGAAGTGATTACAAGTGTGTAACTTAGCTTCAGGCAGTTTTTAGCCAAAACATAATTTAATATCCAGCTGTTTTTCCCAATGCCTCCCTCAAGCACCAGAAAACATCTAGCTTTCCAGACTCATCTTGAGAAGCCAGTAGCCATGATGTCAGCAGATCCCAGTCTCCTAGGATTTTCTGGAGCTCTAGACCACTACCATTTTTACAAAGAAAATGTTGAAAACCTTTTGTCCAGGCATGTGTCCATTTTAAGTGCAATTTCTGTCTAAATGGACCCTCCCTTTCTTCTCCTTTGTGTTTTGAGGCTTGAAGCCAAATGGTGCTGTTGCAAACTTCAGCTGTATGGCAATCTAAACAGAGCCCAAACTCGATTACAGAGATGTATGAATACAGGCTCTTTAGATACTGCTTAAAGAGAGATTACTTGTCTTATTAATATATAAAATGTATGATTAAAATATTTTGCATTCATAATTCCTGCTGATTTTAGTAGAATTGTTTTGTTAATATTGTATGTTAAACCCTTAAAAGGAAAATCCTTTGCTATTCATGTTTTAAACTTAATTACACCAGATTTTACCATTGCAACTTTCTCTAAAATACCCGTCAGAATGTCTGATCCTTTGACAGGTGAACATGTTATTTATTAAAAATCATGGCAAAATATCTTTCAAAAGAAAATATAGTGTGTGATGTACAAGTGTGTTGCAAAGACTAGTAATTTAAAGTATAATGATTTGGGAAATGAAAAGCTTTTTGTAAGTACAAAGTATTAGAATATGATATTTCTTCTTACTATAAAACTTCACTAGATGTCAGTGTAGAAAGTATTTTCCTTTAAATGCAATGGGAACTGTAGAATAAGGAGTGTTAATTTCTTCAACACATGTAGATTTTAAGATGAGAGTTATTAGAATTTGGTAGTAATTTATTTGTAGAAATGCATTTTCAGAGCACTGAAAACAATTTTGATGAGTTCGTACTGGATCCTAAAAATTGTTTCTGTTCAAAAAGACATTAAAAAGTCCAAATTTGTTTCAATACCTAATAAATTTCTGTAAAAAAAAAACCAGATATGTGCTGTAAATGAAAATGTTGTTTTAAAACATAATTCAAACCATTTTAAGGGTTAAAAGTGGCAGATTTTTGGTTTTGTTTTATATTCTTGTTTATTTTCAATGAGAAAAAATGTTAATGTATATTTTCTTGCTGTTGTTTTCTGGGAACTGGAGTTCTTTGTATGGGGGTAGCAAGCATGTTTTCACATAGTTCAGGATAGGGCTTAGGCACTAACTTACAGAGAGAAGAAAAAAATGCATATCTATTTATAGATGTTTAACTCTGATTAGGGAAAGCATTCCTAATCTTTTAGTGTGCTTGTGCATTGTTTTACCTGTGTTGTGTTTTTTTATATTATGTTTGAGGGATCAGATTATCTCTGTTCCTACATGAGAGGGTTGATTCTTTGGAGTTCTTTGGGAGCTGGGTTTTTTTGAGCATTTTTTGGTGTTATTTTCCTGAAGCTTCAGTGCTTTTACTGAAGGTTTAGTCTCCTACGAGATAGACTTTTCCCTTTAAATTAATTCCTTTGTGTTTCTGAACTGCCACACCAAGCGAAAAATAGGGGTTTGGATATTATACGGTGCCTTTGGTTTCACTTTGGTTGAAGTGAGCTGCTGCCAGGAACAGTTTACAGGTGAGCCTAATTGAACAGCCAGTGAGCACCTGGAATTCCTGCTGATGTACAGAACTAACGAGGACACCATCCCCAGTCCTCTTCTGTCTGATAGTACAGCACTGAAAAGATTCAGAGGAGATGAGCACAGACTGCTTCCATGCTGCCTTCAGCTGCCAATTCATGATTTCTCTCTTGAAGTTGCTTGCTTTGAACAGAAACTTAAATGACCTTTGTGTTTTTCAGAGGTACCACAAAGAGATTGATTCTCTGCAAAGTTAAGGATATTTTAAGGAAGCCATAAGGAAAAAAAAACCCTATAAACTATATTTAAGCTAGTTTTCCAGCCTCAACTTGCATAGTAGGTACACAACCATTAAAAAGGATCTTCAAAAAATATGACCAAAAAAATTGACTTTGTTCAAGTTGCATCCAAAGTTGCATTTTGGATTGTTTCTAGCTGTTAAGTATATTCTATTTAGAGGCAAAAGGGTGGAGTATTTTTTCCTAAACACTGGCATCACAAATTTACACCTTTTTTTTATACCAAAAGAAACATTTTTTGTACTGAATTTTGCTGTGAATTTAAATTTATGCTAGCATACTCAGAGCCAAGATTTACAGCACTAATTTGGTATAAATCATATAAATAAATGTGCAACTGAAAATCAAACTGGATGTGAAAGCATACCAAAATTAATTAAATGATGAGTACTTCCTGCTCAGAACTGAAAATTCTAGAGTCCTTGTTAGTTTTATTGACCTTATATGGGAGAAATATAGATATGCTTAAGTATTTGTTGAACTATGGGACAGTTTGGCCATCATATTAGCTTTTAATTCCATTTCCCATGACATTATCATATAAAAAGTCTGGTCCAGAGTTTGGGATTGTAGGTATTTTTTGATCAATCTGGAAGCAAGTACAAGGTTTGGATTTTGAGAGATCACTGGTGCACCGTGTACTGTAAGTCTGGGAACTGCTCCTGTAACAACAATTTATATTGCTCCTTTGGAAAGTCCACATCGATTTCTGTGTGAGGCTGGATGAAATGGTTTGTTTTTTTTTGTTTAGCTGTCTGTATTCCATGCAGAGCATAGGAAAAAGTCAAAGGACACAAAGCTAGGGTTTACATCTAGTCTCAGCTGTCTCCCCACTGTTTCTAAGTATTCCCATGCAGTCAATATTCTTGGATCGTATCCTATGCAGTATAGAATCACAGAGTCATGGAGTTGTTTGGGTTGGAAGGGACCTTAAAGATCACCTAGTTTCAGCCCCCTGCCATGGGCAGGGGCACCTTTCTCTAGACCAGATTGCTCAAAGCTCCATCCAACCTGCCTTCAAGCAATTAAAGGGATGGGGCATCCACATCTTCTCTGGCAGCCTGTTCCAGTGCCTTACCCCCCGCACAGGGAAGAAGGTAGCCTTATGTGTTTTTTGTGAATTAAATATTTAAGTAATGTAGTTGAAGGATTCGTTTTGAATGAAGTTGCACAAAAATGGTATGTTTTGCCTTGCCCTTCTCTGTTACCTAAGACTGTATGCCAAAGAGCTTGGCATAAGTACAACCCTTGTTGTACCTTACAACCTCTACAAGCTTTGTTCCTTTAATTTCTTAAGTAGAACAGCACTCGGCTTGGCTGTAGTTTACACTGCATTTCCTGAGTCCTGGGATTTATCCTCTCCTGTCTACTGCTTCTCACTCTGCTCATAAACCACAACTTAGAATATTTATGACACAGATTTCTGTAGCAATTTATGGGAGTCTTCTCAAGGAAGATTAAAGTTGACTGATCCACTCAGGATTGCTGATTTTCCATTTAGAGGAGTTAGGCATATGATAAATGTTTTCAAAGAAGATACGCTGTGGGAGAGCTAGAATTGGTGATTATGGTTTACTCTTAAGTTTAAAAAATGGGTGGGGAGAACAAATTGAAAAATTTCATATAAACAGTAATTTTGTGGACTCTTTCTACTGTGGATACTGCAAGAAAATTTTGTCCTATCTATTCATGCTGGGAAGGGCAGATGGAAAAATTAAAATCTCAATCCTAATTCATGTTCATTAAATTTAGGCCACTGTCTTCTCCCATTTCCAAAGCTGAAATCTTTTTCAGTGAGATATTATTTTGTGGAGGACAGGGTCGGAACAGAAACTCATATTTTAGTAAAAATAACAAACTAGTTTTAGGGTAGAAACATCTTCTACTGTTTTTCTGGAAATGCTTGCTAAAGGGAAAGTTCTATAAAACTTTGGCATACAAATATTTGGTCAGTACATGCCAGGACACAAGTATACAGTGTGCTGCACTGACTGATGTGAGAGGAGGCTGTTAAAAGCACAATCCTCTTCTCATGATGTGGCCGTCTCCTGACGGTTTCCTTGTGCAGTAACTGAACCCATCATTTTAGAAGATGTAATATATTCAAGTCTTGGTTTGCTCTAAAGCCCATGGCCACAAATAGTACATGGACAAATAAACAGTAATGGTTATAGCAGAGAAAGGCTGCTTGTGAAGATGGGCTGTTTGACTTTCGGATCCAGGCATATGTGTTCTGTGGACAGTTGGGATGTTACCTTGAAAATGTGAGTCAACTTGGTGGTCCTCTCTGAAAGCTCAACAGGAGTGACACTGCTATTCTGCTTTGTATTCTTGTGTTTAACAGAACCATATAATAATTTGGGTTGGAAGAAAATTTCAAAGGTCTTTTAGTCCAACAGTCCTGCAAGGAGCAGGGAGATTTTTCAAGTAGATCAGATTGCTCAGAGCTGCATCCAGCCTGACCTTGAATGTTCCCAGGGATGGAGCATTCACCACCTCTCTGGGCAACCGGGGCCAGTGTCTCACCATGCTCATTATAAAAAGCTTATTTCTTATACCTGGTCTAAATCTTCCCTCTTTTATTTTAAAACCGTCAGCCCTTGTCCTGTTCCTACACACTTTACTAAAAAGTTTGTCTGTCTTTCTTGTTAGCCCCCATTACTGAAAGGCCACAATCAGGTTTCCCCAAAGCCTTCTCTTCTCCAGAATGAGCAAACCAAGTGTTCTTAACCTGTCCCCATATGGAGAGGTGTTCCATGCCTCTAAACTTCAAAGTAGGTAGTGATGGTATTCTTTGGGCTCCCTTGTAAAAGAGCTATGCTTTCCTTATCCTGGAGCTAAAGTTAGTGACATTCACAAATTTCTCAGTTCTTCTCTACCAGTATTATTTGTTTCTGAGGCAAAATGAGCTGTGGTCAATGAGTATCAATACAAAATTGTTAGCGGAGAATTTTTTTAAATAGCAGCACTTTTAGGTTTATAATGGTACCAAACATACTTGTGTCACAAATCCTCTTTACTGAGATGAGTGTGTGTTTTTCACAGGGCACTGCAGGAGTCCCTGGTTTGGCAGGGGCTGCAAGCACCAGTTATTCCTGCTTTGCTATGTAATGATGCCTCTTGTCTGCGCCCCAAGGTGCGCCATTTTTAGTACCTAGAAATGCTGTCCAGGTTCTAATTGAAAAACGGAAATGTTAGCCTTAAAATGAGAAGCATCAGCCTCATTTCAAGTTTCTAGTTACTTACAGCCTCAAGTAGCTGCCTACTAAGATGTCTAAGAATGTTTCTGTGCTTAACCTCTATTACTTTTAGCTGTTAAGAATCTTTTTAAAGTCTGTTTCTTTGGGAACCTTTTGAAGTTAAGTAAGGGTAAATCTGAAGGAATAGTGGGAGTGTGAAATGGGACAAAATTCTAATTTGAAACCTGGATTCTTAAACCTTTTCTGAGATTTTTCTATATTGCACTTGCCCTTGCCCTTTCAGTTGATGTAATATGAGATAAGCCTGTATAATGCAAAATACAGAGAATGTTTTATTCATTTTTGCTGCAAGTGCTAAAAAGGAAAAAAAAAAAAAACACCCCAGAAAAAGAAAATAAGTAAAGCCTTTAAAAATTGTATTTATAGTATTGGTTTCAAAGCCTTGCAGACAGCATCTCATGAAGATTGTCTAAATACTTGCATCAAGTATTTCAGTAGTCTTTCAGTAAGAATCTAATGTGAAGTTATGCTGTAATTATACATGCACACATCTTTGAATTCTACATTTAGAGATAAACTCTGAATTTAAATGGATCTTAGAAGAGCAGCTGAGATTTTGCCGAACAAGAAGAGTCCTCTGATGTAAAGGAATATCTTTTCTGTTCCTTCCTGCCTCCTAAATAGTGGTGGAGAGGACACTGTCAGGCTGTTACGGCATTTGGGCTTTGTCTGCTGCCATCATCATATTTACTAATACAGATTTGTGTCCATAATTTAGCTGAAGATCTATTTGCCAGTGCATAGCTGAATACTTCTAGCTCATTTGGCAGTATGTGTTGGCATAGCAGTCATCATGGAAGCAAAATGTGTGTTTGTATTTGGATCTTGTGGCAGATGTGTAATACAACAGAGCTACTGCTTTGGCACGGGCACTTTCCTGGCTCTACCCCCATTTGAAGTGTTCCCTGGTTATGATCTGTGATTGTGGCTCATATTGATGTTTATCTGCCTCTTCAGAATGAAAATAGCATCGTTCTCTTTTCCTTTTTTTTTTTTTTGTTGTTGTTCTTGTGATGTTTCAAAGATAGCACAGCATCGTACAAACACAGTGGAAACAAAACTTTATAATGCGCTTTTTCTCAACTTCTGTATGGGTTCCTAAAACAGTTTGTAACCCACCTGCCTCATTTGGTAGCTGAAAAGCTGGGGTGTGCAATCAAGACATTAGAAAGTGCAGGTGACTGAATTACTGTGCAGGTTCAAGTATGTTTAAATTACTCTGTGTAAGTATGTATGTGTGTAGGGGACAAAAAAGATGAAGAGAAGAGGAAATACATACTTGCTCCTCTATTTTACCTTTTTTTGGTCGAACTTGGGGCAAAAGAATGAGTTTTGTGTAGTGAGCTTAAGGTGTGTATGAAGTTTGCCATCAAAACAGGGTTTAACTTGTCTTTTTGGGTAACTTAATTTCCCAAATAAAATTTCTGCTTTCAAAGAAGCAGCACTCTGTTCATTTTGCATTTACAGGGTATTTTTAAAAAAGAAATTTCAACTAGGCTCCTTCATTCTGCCATTTTGTTAATATTAAAGTTACAGCATCAAATTGGAGTGCTGTGTGTCAGTTTTAGCTGTCTTTGTGAAGGCAGAGCAGAATGAAGACAGAAGAAAGTCTGAAGACAGAAGAAAGTCTGAAGACAGAAAAGGCTGGAAGGAAGGAGAAGCAGCAGTAGCTTAACTGATTGTTTGCCTTTGCCTTACACAAATGTGGCCATGCAAACACCACATGTTAAACAAACACACTAAAAATTGATAAAATACAACTTGATAATGGAATATTGAACTGTCTTTGTAAGTTAAATTCTGGCTGTATTAAGTAAAAATGATGTTTCAACCATGATACTTTGCCTTATTATTGAATGAAGGGAAAATGTAGGATGAAATAAAACTGTTGCTGCCTTACTTACTGGAGCTTTTATTTCCCCTTGTCCATATGTGTGTTGTGAGAACACAAAGCCTAACAAATAGTGTTTGCATTTAGTTCTGAATACAGTGAGGTCCACGATCACTCTTCTCTCTGTGAAAGCAAGCTTCAAAGCCTGTCTGGCTGCCTAAAGACTTTTCATTTCTACACATGTGATGGATGGGTTCGCTGTTCTAATAAAGCATGGCTGTTGTTGGAGGTCGTGGTCACAGGAGAAATACAATCCATCTTTAATGAGGGGCAGTTCTACAGAGGCCTTGGATGCCAAGACAGAGATGGAGCATTGCATTTTTTATTTGATGTAGGGGGCCAGTGCAGAGACACTATCTTGTCTTACAATTTTTTTTTTAATTACTAAGAAGGTGGGAGCTGTATCTGGTACAAACATTAACCACTTTAGATATTTTGGCTTAGGTCCCAAGTGTAATGAATCTGGAGGTTGCAAATATGTGTATTTCTACGGCCAGATCGCTGATGAGGTAGGGAAATCAAACCTCTGGCCATGCACAGATGGTGTTAGACTTGCCTGTCTGAGCATCCATCCTTAGGAACTGAGGTCTCACAGGCTGCATGCTAACTAACTAGCCTGTAATCAAGGGGAACATTATGGCCTAGGGAAATTCTTCAGAGCAGTTCCCATCAATTCACATAGTAGATGAGTATTTTAAGTACCTCTGATAAATAGGAACTCGTGTTGGAAGAGAATCTGAAGGTGGATCTTCTCATTGGCCAGGCAAATTCTGTTACGTGTATGCCCTCCTTTTTGTTTCCTGGAGTACTTGCAGATGTTGGATGTTGGTTGTGGTGAGGGTTACTGGTTCCTTTTCATTCAGATCAAGAAGCAGCAAATTAAGAGTAACAATTTTTCTTCACTGGATTAGTTGTAGTTGGACAAGTGTACGAGGAATGTAGAATTACAGACATTGCCACTCTCCTTGCGCATTTCTTTTGGTTTTTAAGCTCTAAAAATGGGATTATTCTCTTGTGGTGAATTTATTTGGTATTTTAATTATATGGCCTAAAGACTATGTCTGAATACTGTGTATGTGGCTGTTTGAAAAGAAGGTAAAATGCTTTCTCTAGGCATGAAGAATGCTAATTATCTTTTTCCCCTTAACTTCTGCTCTTAGACCTGTGGGAGACAGATGTTATTTAGCACAGGGAGGGAGGAACATCACTTGTTCCAAGCTCAGAAGAAGTTAAAATGTGAAATGTGTCTGCTCTGGTTCATTGACATGTCTGTTCTCAGATTTGTTCTTTCAATAAGCATCTCTGAAAGGTGGCAGGAAACACCAGTACTGTCAGTACAGAATCAAAACTAGGAAAGAGCTGTGTGTTCACCAGAAAATTGGAAATTCAGCTCCTGCTTAGACTTTGAAAAGCAGGAAATATTGTATACCTATTCCCTGAACTCAGCATTCAGGAGTATAATATATTCCACGATCACAATTTTATCTTTCTTGTGCTTGTTTCATTTATTTAAGCGTTGTTTAGTTTAACAGTTTTAAACTAAACAGGTACGGATTTAAGTATCTAAGGTAATGCAAGTATCGGGCTATAGTTAAAAATGTGTTTTCCTTTGGAATTTAATAATTTGGCAGTTGACCTGTTTCTTTTCAGCCCAATTCTTGTGCTGTGTTCATCATCCTGGTATTGGAACAAATGGCACATAAACTCTTTTAGAGGAGAGGAGGGTTTGCATGTACCAATATTTAGTTTATTTGAGGTTAAGATTTCTTAAAAAATATATTCTTAAAAGCAAACATTTTTGCTGTATTTTTATTTGTCTTTCAGGTTGACCCAGCTTTGAAAGAAAAACTAAAACAGAACCCTGTGACACTGGAATCTGAATATGAGGTAAAATAAATTTGTTGCCTGGGGCCCATAACCTTGGCTACCCTTGATTACCCTGGCCACTGGTGGGTCGTATCTGTCCCTAACTAAAATTAGATCAACCATCTGCCTTTGACTCACTGATGTCCAATAAAAACAAGGTTTTATGTAGAGAAAGGTTTTTGAACACTCAGTGCTTCTTTCTGAACACAGCTTTACTTTGATTTCCAGGCGTCAAGTACAGTGGTACAAATAAATTCACTATTTCTGTGGTTAGCCTAGTTTATAAATGTAGAGCTGATGCTGGCCTTAGAGGGAGTGTGTGTGAATGTAAGTCAGCACTTCTAATGCATGAGTTTGGATGATCTTTAGACCAAATAGCAGAACAATGTGCATGATGCACTTTATCTTATTTCTTGCTTCGGAAATTTACATGTATCTTTGAAACAACTGTCATTCCTTTTACATGGTTTCAGAAAATTTTATAGAAAAATAGTTCACTCTTCCTTCAACACTGTATTTTCTTCAAATATTTCTGAGTTCTAAAATGCCTGCTTTAACCAGTTCAGTATCCAGAATCTCATAAATTTTCAGGCCTACAAAAAGCCATGTTAGAAAAACTGGTAAAAGCCTCCCTGTGACCAGAAACAAAAGATAAAGCTATTTAAGATTATTCCTAATGTTTTAAAATTAATTGAATCAAATGTCCAACTAACACTTTATCTATCCCTGTGGCCTTTATGCTGAACACAGATTTTTGTTTTCTTCCCATACCTCATTTCTGTCACCAGCCTTTGAAGATCTCGATTGCACCCATTGCTCTCATAATTAGGTGACCAAATGGCAGTACCTGATCTTGATAATACAA
This sequence comes from Motacilla alba alba, assembly GCF_015832195.1. Classification (NCBI taxonomy): domain Eukaryota; kingdom Metazoa; phylum Chordata; class Aves; order Passeriformes; family Motacillidae; genus Motacilla; species Motacilla alba. Next base: position 28,069,398 of record NC_052020.1, read on the forward strand.
TTTTACTATTTTATTACTCTTTTGTAATTTGTCTGAAATAAAAGTAAAACTTACTTTTTGTACTTTCACAGGCCTAATTTCAGAAAATATTTGCTAGTTTTTACCATTATTGCAAATAGTTTGGGGCTCCCCCCTGCTATAAAGAATTGTGATTTCTGGTGCAGGGAATAACAAGATGGAAAGTTCCAATGGAAACTCAAAACTTACAAATCCATTAAGTTCTGATTACTTCTGGGATTACTGTCTCTCAGTTTCCATTCAATATATTGTAAGGCTGCTCTGATTTATTTATGTGGAAGAAAAAATAAAAAGAACCACAAGCAGTAAAAAGAACCACATCTCAAACTCAATATCTAACCTCAAAATCAACAGATCTGTATTCAGATATACCATACTCTTTCTTCAGAAGATGAGTAAATAGGTTAAGGATAATATTTAAATAGCTGTAATTCCATTATCTTTATGGATAAATCAATGCTAATAAAATACATCTGGCATAACAAAATATTACAAGCCTTCTTAGATAATGAGACTCTTTTCTGATGGACAGAAATGACAGAAGCAATCTTATTTTTTCTTAATCTAAACTGTAGAAAGTTTCCAGACTGAAATTCTTCCAGAGTAGTGCTTGGGTGTTATAGAGCGCAGATCAGTTCAACAAAACAAATGGATTTGCATAATGAAAATAGATTTGGGTTATTGTTTTGAAATCTAATATCAATATATACTTTATTATGGGCACCAACTTGCAAGCACACTATAATTTCTTGCTTCAGTGAAACTTGTGGAACTACCAGCAGTTGTGCACATAGTTTGCAGGCTCCACACTAAGTGTGTGACAATATTAAGTCCCTGTTACCTCTGTATTCTGGTGGATAAAATCTAACCAGTCACCCAGTTACAGCTGATAATTAGGAGAGTAGTTTTCTGTGGACCCCATCTTTTCCAGACTAGAGGGGTTTGGGTGGACATTTTTCTTCTTTCTTTATTTTGGACAAGTCAAAAATACAGCTCTTAGGAACACCTTCTAATTCAATATATAGGTCACATTGAAGGATTACACTGGTGGCTGTTACTAAATATGGTGTGATAAGAGATCAAGGGCAGTTAAAAAAAGTTGCTGTTTTGATATGTAAAGCCTTATTTTACAATATTATTAGCATTATATCTGCAGCTGTTACTGAGGATGCCATGCCAGCTCTTTTGAAGCATGGTTGCCAGATAAATGCAAATGTCCTTTGGCCCTCCCCAAGACTTTTAAAAATGTCTTACTGTCCTTACTGAAGTATACATATTGAATTAATACTGAATTCTTCTAGAATGTCATAATTTCTTCTATAAGCATACATATATGCCCTTACAGGCATATTGTAAAAAGTAAAGACATTTCCAATATTTCAAACATGTTGAAGTCTGCATTTTGTCTCTGATGTGGTGATCATGATGATTTAAAAAGATATAATCACAGACCTAATTTATTGTGAGGAAATTAACATGAAGACATTTTCTTACCTTCTCATTTACTAAATTATATCTTCTCATACTATAAAAGGTTTATTTCATACAGAAATGTTTCTGGTCAGGATACTATTTTGAGAAAGGAAGAATTAACATGTGTAATTCATACTGCATTTCTTGTATCTCAGATCTGCTAGTAATGGCATTTATCTTGTGTCTTGGGCCATGGCAGAGGAGCAAGCTACCTTTGCATACACTCTCCATTATTTATGCATTCCTCTCACACACTTTCGTGTCCTCATATGACCAATTAGACCCTGCTGCTCCCCTTTGCCTAATAAATCACAGCTCTGTCCAGTAGTGATGCTGGTACTAATGTGAATGTAGTTCTGCTGCTGAGCTGGGCCTTGTAGAACACACTGTAAAAAATGTTGAGTGTTTGACCTGTGACAAAAGCCTGAGTATTTTATTTGAAAGGAGAAAAATTTGTTTGAAAAAGGGAGATAAAAAACCTGATTAATATGATGAGTGAAAACCATTCTCATGGTTGTTTAACAGTCATAGTACATTCCTCTTCATGTGTTTAATGTAGTCTCAAAATAGCATTCCTTATTCTAGCACTTGGTTTCTGTACTTCTGTGAAATTAATGGTCTAATAAGCAGTAAAAAATCTGGCCTCAGTTACATCAGACCCCAAAATATAGATTTGTTGTTAAGGGTTTTTCTAGCAAGTAAAAGCTTCCTTAATAATTCACTAACATTTTGCCGTGGAAAAAATAATTTAGGTTTGAATCAAATATGTGATACTCAGTGGAAATCAATAGCAATTGAAAGTAGAGGAAAAAATATTCCAATAAATAAAAACGTGAAGGATGGCTATGGAAACAGTAAATGAGTTAGTAGTAAGACAGGGAAGACTGATAAAAGATGCTAAGGGCATCAGAGCTGTCTGATAAGTAATCTGACAAGGTTAGGGGTAAGAGGATGGAGTTGCAGCAAACCAAGAATAAAATAATGAGGATGTAAAATAATGAGTAACCATGCTGGCAAAGTAGCAGTACTCAAAAACGTATCTGTATTTTTTTAAGACAAAAAAGTAATTTTTATTCAAATCAGATGTGCTTCCAAATCCTTTAATAATCAAACAAGATGTTAAATACCTTCTAGACTCTGATGGTTTATAGTTATGTTGTAAGAATGGGCTTGGAAGACTTCAGTGGCTGCTGAAAATTTCAGTCTGGGAATGATGGTTCTCTGGGAATCATCACTAGGCAGGATGGTGATACTATTAAAAGAGTTCTGGCAAATTTGGGACATACAGGCACTATTGGGTACTTTTTTCAGTGATGTGAAAGAAATTGTGAAGTCATTACTAATGTGCAAGTGATATGAAAATATTGCAATAGTAAAACTATGGCAAGGCAGGGAGAGAGCTGTTCATATTACTTGCTAAGATGGGCCCATTGAAAGTGCTAAGTGCTACCTTTTAGAGTAGCTGAAGTTATTTATTTAAAAAACTGAAAACGCAGGCCAGAGTGGACTGCATTCTGGAAAGCACCAACTCTGTAAAAGATTTAGGAGTCGGTGAATAAATAATTCAGCTCGATCTTCTAGTGGGATCTTGTGGTACAAAAGCTAATTCAGTGTATGAATATGAACAGGAATGGTAGATATAGGAACAGGTGATTTTACTTCTGAGTGTGGCACTGATGAGGTTGGGACTGAAATTCTGGCTCTCCTTTTGGTATCTGGGTTTTGAACAGGGCTATAAGAACAGATTGCAGAACAGGCTGACTGTACTAACTTAGGGCTCTAAAAATTCCTTAAAAGAAAGTTCAAGATTTAAATAATATTAAACGTACTGAGAAGAATAGTGTTTTCATATAAATACTTCCATAGAAAGAAGGTGATAGCAATTGAACATTTTTTACTGAAGAAAATATAGCAAAATTAGAAGTAAGATTTGTTCTTAGAAGCTGGGAACATCATTTGAACACAACAGCAAGAAAAATGAGTCTTCTGTGTTTCAGAATATCAAAATTGTAAAACTTTACAAAGTTTTCCTTCGACTTGTTGCCAGGATGGCATAATTGATGCAATAGGCTGGTCTGCAAATGGTCAGACTAGAGAATGCTCCTTTCTTGACTTAGAGTATGAAGGTTGAGAAGGTTTCACTGCTAATAATTTGATAAATCACAGAAGATCAACAATAGCTCAGGACAGAAGTTTTTAAATTTTTGTCCTGAGAATTACAGCAAAAGACTCGTAGTTGCAGTATTAAAATGTGTATTGAGGACAGTTCAAAAATTAAAAGTAGGTATATGGAAAGATGTTTTGGGAATATGACCTATATATTTACTATCTTAAAAGAAGAATTTGAATAAGCTCTTCTGAAAAAGACTCAGGCCACTTATTACTCATTTGACATAACTTCAGGGATTGTGGTGCCAGCAGAATGTATGAAATTTTTTTTCAGGCAGTGACAGTGTAGTAACACAGTAATTGCACCCAAGTGTGTGGACAACAGGAGTGCTCTAGATTGAAATTCCTGGATGCCAGTCATTGATATCTGCAAGTGTCTTGTTGCTGTCTTTATCAGTACCAGAGGATTACTGATTTTGTTGCTCTTCAAGAATTAACAGATTAGTGTACTAAATTGATTTGCTTCAATGTCTGTGAAGATATTGGTGGTTAATGCCTTGAGCTGTTTAAGAGTTGATGGAGATGTTGGGAAAATATCCCTCCTTAGGGACTGTCATGACAATAAATAGGTTTAGATAAATGAAGAGATAGAGAACTTTTCTTCTTCCTTTAATCACTCTGTTCCTTCCATGCACTCATCTTTCTTGGTGCATTGTCCAGCCTGGCCATTAGATTCCAGCTGATCTCCAGGTTGTGTCTGGGACAATCAGAGTTTTTTGCATTTCAGTTTATTCACATGTGACATGTTCTTGTATGTTTTTATTTCATTGTGAGTCTACAACACACAGTGTTGTAGAGAAGTGTTTTGTAGAGAAGTACAAAGTCCTGTTATTTTATCATCAATAGATAATGCCTGGGAAAGGATTTTAATTCAAATAGTTTGTGTTAGGCATTTTATTCTGAGTGGATGTGCAGTCCATAGCCAACCTTTAGTTTTTGACCTTTTCTTCTTGACATCTCAACAGTTTTCTGTACCATAGTTCAATGTGTTCAAACTACAATCTATGTTCATAGTTTTTCATAGAGAAACACAAGAAGGTGGCATTTGGTGATGGGTATGGCACAGGAAGAATTCTGGTGGAAAAGTCTCTTGTAGGAAGAAAGCCTCCAGACTAAAATTCATAGGGTGTCACTTTTTATTGGTGTTATTTCTGGAATGCATCTCTATTTAATAGTCCTGTAAATTCTTTCATGATCATCTCTTAGCACAGGATTTTTCCTTAACTGAGAGCTGTTTCTTTCATATATGTTTCATTTGCATTTTCCTTATCCAGTAAGAAAACACTGATGTCTAATAGATGGAAAACAAGGTGAGCAATTATCAGTCAGACAGCAAACATGGTTGGGACTGTTACAAATGATCTCTTCTCATCACCCTTTCTCCTCTCTCCAAAATAGAATCCTTAGTATCAACTTGCATTCCATGTGTGTTTTCTTGGTTTTTAATGCCACATGAATTGACCACTCTTACCATGCTAGGGCAAACACTGTGTTGTTTCAGTCACAAAAAAACCCAAAAGTTTGAGTAGGGCAAGTTGTATGCAGACATCATAGCTGAATTCTTTCATTTATTGTGTTAAGGAATGCTGCTAGCTTCTGCCAGGCAGCCAGGATGGGGAACTTGTACAGCTGGTTAGGTGAAAATGTTAAGTATTTCTGCCTTGCTAATGGGCCTCCAGTGGGGAACTGTTGGAACTTTGGTATTAGTGAGTGGGAATTCAGCTACACAGCTGAGGCCCTGTATGTTTCTCTCATTATCTCCTTCTGAAGACGATACAGCAGAACAGATAATTTTGAAGGAAGTTCTTGTCTCAGCAACCAGGCAAAGTGGCTTTTTGCAAGAATATCCTCCTGTTTGTTTTTCTTAGATTTTTTTCTCTGTTTTTGGCCAATTTCAAAAACACTATCTGGAGTGTTTTGTGATTGCCAGTGTACTTCCAGATGATGTCCACATGGGTAATCAAGTCTAACTGTGAAATGCTTAAAACATTATTATACAATTCTTGCATGTTCTTTGCTTCTCAAATTATTGTTACCCATCATAATTTAATGTTCAAAGTGTACTATAAAAATGTACTCTGCTTTAGCAAGTTTCTTCAGAGAATGGGTTACTGCTTGTTCTAACAGGCTTACTGATCTAACAGAAAAATTATATGCAAGATTCTGGTGGAGGCTGACCATGGAGTTTGCACACTTCTTAGCTAAATAATCAAATTTCTAAAAATTGAATTAAGAAGTTCCCAGGTATAGCTGGGAGGCATCACTGAGAAGTTCACAGGCTGAGGGAAATGGTGTTGGTAAGTCAATATGTAATATTCCATCTTGTTCGTAGCATCTTCCCCTCAAGTCATTGGAGAGCCAGTGTCCCCCTGTGCCATCTTACAGTTCTAACATAAATAGTCTTTAAGCACAACGGAGTTCAAAACCAAAATACCTTCCAGCTCTAAAAAGACCCCAGACCTTACCTTCTAAAACTTCATGCTTGTATAAATTTTAAAAAGATTCCTTGATCTTTCTAAGACAGAAGCCTTTCTGACTGGATTTGAAGGCCTGTTGGTTCTAATAGAATGACAGGTAGGGTTATTCACATATTATTTGTGAACTGTACATTCAGCAGTTTTGCTGAGAAGTAGCTTTACTGTTACTGGCGGTACAGTATGGGAATAATGCTCCTATTACTGTCCTCATCAATTAGAAAGGGGATGTTAGCTGCAGAGAAGAAATAGGATTTTTTCCCCTATGAGAAATTGCCCAACAGCACAAATCAAACAGTAGCCATTGATGTTACTGAAAAACTATTTATGGCTGAAAGATTTGAAATTGCCCTGTTACTGTTTAGCCCAAATCATAGTTTCTCAACAGGGAAAAGCCTTCTGTTTCAGCATATAATTGATAAGCAAATTCCAGAAGAGAGGTGAGTGGAAAATCAGCAGGGAAGTGTAGGTGAGAAGCAGAAGTCCTAAACTACACTGACTGTGTTAATGTTACCTGAACCAACTGAGACCATGTTGGGGGGGAGCATGTGAGAGCCAGGAGATTGAGCCCACCAATTCAGAATGGTCAACTGCTTGGTAAGATTGATTGCTGATTTGAAGGAGTGTGGTTACTTTAAAGTAGTTTCTTAATGGCCTGGATTTAAGTTTAATTTGACGCTGTTGTTATAAACCTTCTCTAGTTGTTTCTTTTCTTATGCCCACACACTTCTGTTAGTTGTTTCATGGTGGTTAACTGATCATTTCTTGTGGTGATCGTTTCTTCTTAGCCCTTTGCTGTGGTGTTCATTGCAGCTTTTCCCTCTCATATAAGAAACTTTGTTTTTCATATCTCTTCAGAAGGAAAAACACCATGTGTGACTCATGGGCCTCATATTTTTTTATCCTGGTACACCTCATCCTTTTTTTATTAGAGTATCTTTTTATCTTTATTAGAAGGACAGACTGTGCCAGATTTTATATACAGAAGGTAAAAAAATTGTCCACACTTCCAAGTATTCATAGTCTTAGGAAGCTGTTTGAAATAAACCATTTCATTGGTGTCAGGAGGGCTTTCTGGGCTCCAGATAGGGATGTGCTGTAGAAATCTCTATAGTCTTCTTAGCAGCAAAAGAAATGTCATTTTTTACTCTTACTGGTCTCCTATACTGTTAAAGATCACACATCCCCTTCAGTCAAGTTCACCTTTATTTAGTTGAAAAAGATGCTGCAAACATCCTAAAAGTCTGACCCTGGCTGCTCCTATTTTAGAGACTCATCCTGCAGTAACTAGGACATCCCTTTACAAAGTTTAGTATGATATAAGAACAAGGAGTCAGATTTGGGAAGTTCCTTGGTGCTGTTGACTTGGATAGGTCTCCCAAGTAGTGAATTTAGGGATAAATCTTAGTAAGCAGCACCTCTCTTTCTGGGGCAGAATAACTATAGCTTGATAAAGCTTTTCTATATGAGAGAAATTAAAACTATCCTAAATGTACTTAATTGCTTAATTAAAAGTGGAATTTGCTTAATTTGGGATGTTTGATCTTGAAGTTGTACTACTGCAATCATGCTATTATTTATGTTGGACCTTTTTGAGTTTCATTTTTGCTTAAGAAGAGAAGATGCACTGAAAGTAAATGACCCATGCACGCATTCTTTTGACTTTGTCATATAAAGCTTGTGAATCTTTTGGACTGAGAAGTCCATCTTGGGTGATCTGCAGCTGTAATGCATAAATAGCACTGGATTATCCTCTGATATCTATTGTGGTTTTTAAGAGATTCTGAATTTTAAGAAGGAAAACTGCCTGTAAATTAGGATAAAATCATGGCAAGGCCTAATTCCAGATGGAAGTTTGTCTCATGTTATTTTCTCTTATGTTAAAAATTCAAGGTTGTGTAATCATGTAGTTTTAACTGAGAGACATAATTCTTTAGTTTACTGAGCACTTTGTATCACTACAACACTGTCACATAAAGCTACGAGAGTACTCTGTGAACATTGATTAAACTCTGTGACACCTCCGAGGTGGAGGCAAGTCCTGTGTGCATGCTTTACATAGGGAAAAGGTTGCACAGACAGACTGGTGGTCCAGTTCCTCAGTACACATGTTGTGTGACATAGTCACTCAAAGATGTTTCTCTTCTCTCTTCACCCAATGTTTCCTTCAGCCAGTTCAAGTGTTTCCATAGTCCTGTGCTTCTATAGGATTTGTTCATAAGTAGTATGGATTTATTTTCGTAAACGGTTTTGTTGTTTCTGGTTGGAGCACAGCCCCACATTGTTGAATTGGCATAATTAAAGGGGAAATAATGCATGGGGAAAGAGTCTCTTAAACTAGTTCACCATGGGTTAATTGTGCCATAGATGAATGCTATTGGATCCCACTGAATTAAGCAACAAAGCCTCTATTGGTTTTTGCCAGTCTTCAGTAAAGCCAAAAGGATAAGCAGTTCTCTGGATACTTATATGCCAGTCCCCCCTCACCCCCCACAATTCTTCCCTTAATTAACCAAAAAACAATCTTATTCTGGCCATATTTTGCTGCTTACTAACTTGCTTGTTTTCTAATATCATAAAAACTAAACATTCTCTAATTGGAAAAAAAAAACCCTTCTTTTTAAACTGAGGATTCAATCACTAATCATGGGCTATTAAATCCCAGATTATTAAATCACTAATTGCAGATATTAAATTATGTCACTTCCTAGGCAAAGTAACAGCCAGTTTATATTAAGAAAATGAGATGTCAAAAAGATGGCTCTGTGAAAGAGTTATATAAAAACCCCACTAAAACCATATTGATGCGATGATGAAGTTAAGATTTTCAGTTATACACAAGACAGCAGATTCAGTGTTTGCTGTAATTCTGTACCTCTTCATCTATATATCATTATAGAGCTCCTCAATATACCTTTTGTCTCTTCAACCTTTTTTATACCTTTAAAAAACAGACTGTTCAATTGGTTTAATTCTTTCACTGCCTCTTACAGCCATGAGGATATTTTTCCCTAGCTCATCTTTTGTCTGCAAATGGATTTGCTTACTATAATGATGGGAAATAATTGGCTCTCTATATCAGAGCTATTTCTTTCTGTGGTGTTCATCACAGAATTTGCTTCATCAAGCTGTAAAGTAAACAGGATTCTCTTATCCCTCCTTTCACATGTGAGAAACTGAGACTAAAGCCAAGCATTTTTGCAAGTGGCCACCTTGAATTTACACAGCCTGAACACTAATAGCTCTAAACTAATTTCTGCAGACTTCAGTTTGTGTATTGTGGCATGAAGACTATCCTACAAGAGGAGAATTCAGACTCTTTTTTAAAAATTTTGTCTTCTTTTAAGGCTGTCAGAGGCTTATAACTTAGTACTTAAGTCAGGCATTTGAACCAGCAATTAAGAAGTGAAGGTCTTTTTATGTCCTTTTTGGTACCTTTGCACCAGTCAAGCCGTTTAATAAGTCTTAAAAGTCAAGTGTGGCAAACAGTTGAGCATATTTTTCTTTTTTGCTGTGCCTGTCTGAATAACTGCATTTTTTTCCCTTGAATTTACAGCTTCTGTCAGTCCTGTACTCTTAAGAGGCAGTTTAGCTGATTTAGGGAGTGAATCAGTAGATTTAATGGACTATACTGATCTTACTTTAAACAGCTAATTTTCAATATCCTTTGGGCTATTTGAGACAAGCAGGAAAAGTGGTGCTGATCTGATCTGATTACATTTCATTGTAGTCTCCAACGACTGAGTGTTTAGTACATTTGAATTGGGAGAGGAAGTATTTCGGGTTTTAGCCTTTCAGTTCATATGAATTTCAGTTTCGTAAAAGCTGGAAGTAGTTTAACATATGATGTGATGTCTTCATAAAGTTAGGTAGGCAGAGTCCAAGTGGCTCAAATGAAAAAAAGAAATAAGAAATTAAGAAGACCTAGCCAGATAAAACAAAAGATATTGACTTCAGCTTCATCTGAGACCAGAACTACCTACTTGCCTGAATTCTCACTGTACAGCTCAGGCAACCTGAAGGAGCTGTGTAATTTTGCAGCTTGCGCTGCACCTAATTAAGAGGACTGTCAATCTGGTTTTATTCCCATCACTAAGATGAATTTAAAATGTAGCTATGTGCATGTCTTTAGCCTACATCTAATGTAGCTATTTATTCTGGGATGATTCTGTGGTAAGAATTTTCATGTCAGTGACCAAGCAAAAAGGGCAGGGTTTTACTCAGTTGTATGTGAGGTACAGTCTTGGTTTAACCCCAGCAGCCAAGCCGCACGCAGGTGCTCACACACTCCCCGGGATAGGATGGGGGAGAGAATCAGAAGGGTAAAAGTGAGGAAACTCATAGATTGAGATAAAGACAGTTTAATAGCTAAAGCATAAGGTGCTGGTGTAAGCAAAGCAAAACAAGGAATTAATTTACCAGTTCCCATGGGCAGCAGGTGTTCAGCCATTCCCAGGAGAGCAGGCTCCATCACATCTAAAGGTGGCTTTGAAAGATAGACTCCATCTTTCTGAATGTCCCCCTGTTCCTCCTTCCCCCAGCTTTACATGCTGAGCACGGTGCCATACGGTGTGGGATATCCCTGTGGTCAGTTGGGGTCACTTGCCCCAGCTGTGTCCCCTCCTGTGCACCCTCAGCTCACTGGCAGGTGGGGTGGAGTGAGAAGCAGAGACAGCCTTGGCACTGTGTGAGCAGCTCAGCCATAATGAAAACGTCCCTGTGTTACCAACATTATTTTCAACACAAATCCAAAACGTATCCCTATACTTGCTACTATAAAAAAATTTAACTTTACCCCATCCAGACCCAGCACAGATACACTTGAAAATAGCTATTCAATAGGAAAGCATTGCAGAACGGATTCTTACATCCCCTTTCAGTAGCAATACTCCTTCTTATGCTTATCCACATGCAACAGGAATGGTCTGTTATTCCAAAACTGGATAGTATCAGTTCAGAAAGTTGAAATGTCAAATCATTCTGTCTTCTGATGACTGATAACTATCCCATAAACTAAATTTTTGCTGATACTGTCCCATGGTAGTAAGGAAGGTGCTTTCTTCTTGAATTGCAGTAAGATACTACAAAGTGTTTATACATGACACAAAATGTTAATGATCTCTATAAATACAGTGATAATAAAAAATATAGTCTTCCTATGAATGCATAGAACCTTTATTTCTTAATTGGTCAATAGATCTTTTTTGTCATCTCAGGCAGTACCATTCATTGCAATGCACATTGTAACCCATGGTTGTTTTATTCTGTCAGTGTATCCCAGTGTGTTGTCTAGGTACCTTTATGATTTCTATTGGAAACTACCAAGATACTTTCTGGTACTGATTTGTTTGGATACTATAGTTTTGAAATGCTTCCTGTTTTTGACAAACCTCCTCTCTATAAAGCCTCTGTGAAGTTTCAGGGACAAGTTAATACGAACTTCTGGTAAAGATCTTCAGTACGCATGTCTCTTTTGATAGACTTCTTTTTGTAGCCTATCTTTAGATACCACAAGTTTTGTTGTACTTGTTTTAAAAGTTGATTAATATTCAGGCTTTGGGAGACAAACAACTTTGGAATAGCTGAGATCCTCACAGGTGTGTGATACCTTTGTGTTGAATTAAATCAGCATGCATCCCTTCAGTTAAAGCACAAGGTTATTTTAAGTGTAGTTTCCTTGAAGCTTCCATTAGAATCAGATGTTAAATTCCAAATTTGCAATCAGAGGAGATAGTCACTGATGGATGATGTGTACCTTTCCTCCTTCTCTCTCCTTTCATGTCAGTTCAGATCCCTTCCAGGGAAATGAAGTACCAGCTAAGCATAAGATGTATAAAGTAGTAAAGACAATTCTTCAGAAAGACCTGTGCCAACTCTACAAAAAGTTCAGTTGCTCTTACCTTGTGGAAGTCTGCTATGTTTGTGCCTGTGTTCTCATATATCTTCTGTAGACTGTTGCCTAATTTCTTTTGATATCTGACTTACCTCATTGCAATTTCCTCAATTGTAGAAGTGTCAGGAAACTTTCACTTAACATGAACTAAGCAGTAGGTCTGTTCTGTTACAGCTGTTGACTTTTTCTGCAACTATTATTCAAGTCCCTGGGTGTTTGCCATTTATTTGAATGATTGATAGTAGACAAATTAGGCCACAGGCTCAGGGCAGGGTGGAGTATTTTCTGTTGTATTTTTACAGCATTTGCTGAGATGAGGCCTTGATCACAGGTCAGGTTTGAGTGGCACTGCAGTATCATTCATTACTGGAATGCAGTGTTGCCCTGTTTAGTAGCACCTAGGACAGCGCTGATTCTGGCAGTGGTGCAGACCCTCTCCTCAGTCTCCCCACCATGTCCAATGTGCTGTTCCACAGCTGGCCTGGGAGACTTGAGGTCTGTGTCCTGGGAAGGGACAGGTACACCTCTGCCAATGGGACTGTGGAGATGCAGTATATTTATGTCTTCTTTGACTGCAGCACATGGTAGGTGAGGTCAGAAGGCCACCTGTTCTTCATTTATGTTGCCTCTAAGTCATTGGTAGGTCTGAGGGGGAATAATAGGAGTAGGCAAAAAAAAAAAAAGGTAATCAAATCCATCAAATTTGTCAATACCTGACAGTTAAGTCAGGTATCCTATCTCATGTATGACTTAGTAAGAGGCCTGTCTGTGGTGGCTGGGTGCCATGGGAAACTAGTCAGCAGAAAGCATTTCATACCTCTCTCAAGTTAAAACCACATGGATTGAAGGGGTTTGCACCGTTGCTGTCTCTCTTTGTGCTAGATAATGAATCTTTTCCAGCATGCTTTGTATTTTTGCTGACAGGATACTTCAGCTCGCTAATTACTAATCCTTCTGTTTGAGCTATACCAATACTTGTCACTCCTACTACTTCAGTGTTTGGCAGACTTGCAGCTGAAGAACAGATCTGGAAGACAAGGTGAGAGGAGAAGAAGTGAATACAAGGTATTTTCAGTCTTGCTCAGATGCTGCAGTGCTTCCTGTCCTTAAATGTTACTCACCTGCTGACAAGCAGATGCAGTAATGCCTAACTTAGTCATTTATGTAGCTATATGGATAACTACTAGGTTTTTCTTCCTTATTGAACTTCTCATGCAGAATAGATGAAAGTTCATCAACCCAATGGTGATACTGAGTTTCTTGTGAAAAAAAAAACAGTTTGAAATCATGTGTACTTTAAATCATGGATCCATCAAGGTGACCCTGTTATTTTTGCTGTTTGTCTGCAGAAGCTGGAAAAATCTAACTTGGATAACTGGGAGAACATCAGAGGACCCAGTCCGTGGGAAGATTCCAGGACGGTTCAGAAACAACGGCGGGAGGCTCTCCGTCTCAAGACAGAGTGACTGAGAAAGCTGCCTTTGGTGCCTCTGGGAAAAAAAAAGTCTCAGGCTGGACTGTCTTAATTTTTAATCCAGTGTCAGGAACAAACATGGGAGCATTTGCACTGAACAATTCAGCTGGTGTATATATAAGTAACTGTGAGATCAGTCCAAAAAGCATTGTATTATATGAAGCTCTTTGTTTGCATCCATTTGTGCCGAGTACCATAGGCTGTATATGTGAATTTTCAATTAAAAAAAGCTGATTATTCTACTGAGACTATCCCATTGTTTTTCAGTCTCTAACATTCAAAAGTGCTTCAGCAAGGAATAACATTTCAAGAGTCACTTGTCAGTACCAGAAGTAGTCATCCTAATGAGAACAACAGTGCTGTCATCTAGATGTGTGTGACCAGATAAGTGCTGCTTCAGGGAGCCCCTGCATGACTTCAGGCTCTTTAGCTTGGAAGGGACTCTGCAGGCATATGAGCTGTTCAGAACAATGAGTCCAATTTTGGCTAAATAATACTCTTGTGTTTCATTTCCAGGGACTGCATAAAGGCATGTACTGAGTATCAGCTGATAATTGGTCAAATAACATTTGTTTAGCTGTGGTTAAATTTCTGTGATTAGTTTATCAATACCTTCGTGCAGGCTGGATCTCTGCTCTGGAACCTCGCAGTTTAAATTGGAAGAACTCTTCCTTGCAAAGAGCTGTGCTGCTTCTCTGTGAGTAAATATTGTAGCAGAATCTTCTTGAACCACTACATAGTGGCAAAGCTCATCTTAAATGTCTATTTGTGCATGTGCATAGAAATTTTTTATTTTCCAATCAATTCTTCTGAAATGCTTGTCTTTTATATTTGTCTTTGTGTGCTAAATCTTTGCTGTTAGAGGACCTTGTGCTAACATTCAGGACCTTTCTGCCAATAGAGTTCAATGAAGAAGCACTTACTAAATTTTTCAAATGAAATTAAGCTTTTGATAAGGTGTTGCAACAGATTTGTGAAACTCCTCATCAGAGGAATAGAGCAGTAGAGCACACATTAACAGCAGAGTCTCATTTCAGAACTCTCAGTGACACTTATTTGTAAATCCTTTTGGAACTGTCTTTGGGAAAAGTGTTGCCTTACTTACCTCTGCAGGATGTGTCAACTGTAATCTGCATGTCCTTTGGGACACTTTTAGGGTAGCCTTCTCATGTAGATCTTCTCTCAGCACTTTATTTTCTTTAGACTGGCAGTAGTGAGGCCCAGTCTTTCACTCAGGAGGAAAAATTAACATTGATTTTTAGGGAGTTATACAGGAATTCATAAAGCATCACATGAAATATCTTAGGCATGTTTTGGGCATGTTTTCTTCTGACAGAGTTGTGAAAACCATCAGAAAGTGGTGGATGAAATATGGAACAAAGTTGGAGCCGTGTGTTTGTGTATTTCCCTATTCAATGTCATAGATATCTCTGCTTCTGAATCAGAGTATGAACAAATTAAACCGCCCAGGAGAGGAATAAGAGGAACAATGCAAGAATAGGTAATAATAAATGCTATAGGGAAACCAGTGAAAAGCTAGAATACAGAGGCATTAAGCTGTGCTAGACCTAGACAAGGAGGAAATTGGTTTAATTGTTTTGTCATTAGGCAAATAAAATATAAATATGACAAATAATGAGTAATTAATACTGCTTAACTTGTTAAGAACTTTTTCAGTGCTTAAATTCAACTTCAGGTGCAGTTCCACTGACTGTAAGATTGATCATTCAAAGGACATCAGAGCTTTGGCTGCACTGACAGTGTTCTCTCAGTTAGGACTCTTGCTGCATCACTGCCTCTGTTACAGTGAAAGCTAGACCATTGGAAATGTATCTTTACATTCCCCACTGGTGTGGACTCTGCAAATTCACTGCTTTTTTGAGAGGATGCACATCTTCCTTTTCCTTGCTTTGATTGAAGGAGATGGGAAGCTGCCATTGCTTTGCATATGGAGAAGCGTGTTCAGCTCCCAGGCTTGCACGGTGGCTCACAATATGGACCAGCACTGCTCCTGAAATAAACACATGGCTTTCTAAGAACAGCATGTGGAGGAGAAGCAGCCCCTTTCTCCACGGGAAGAAGCAAAGATATTTCTCTTACATGAAGCCCTGACTGAAATATCCTGTGTATTTTTAGTAATTTGATATTCTGCAAAGACTGTTTTGGGAATGGTCATCTTATTTCAGCAGGTTTGGAATGTATGGAGCAATTTCTTATGTCCTAAATTAGGACCCAGTCTTAGTTGATTGTTTGCTGGTTGTGGGGTTTCCCTGCCTTTCCTTTTTCTTAGGCACTAAATGCTTCTGAGGGCAAATGTGTAACTACCTTTGAAGTGGCCTCTCTGGAAAGCAATGGATCTATCTTAGCATCTCTGAGAAAAAATGATATGCAGTTGGAAAACTTTCCAACTTGCTCTTCTCTTCAACTTACATTTTAGAAGACAGCCTGTATCTATTGATTGTCCACTAAAATAAAAACCCACCATGTTTTTTAATGATGACTTATTAAAATAATTTTATAATGTTGACTCATTTATGAATTATAAAAAATGCCAAACCAGCAATAGCTGGTACAGAAGCTGTACTTCTCATAAAAAGGGAGGGGCTATTCCAGCAATTCATCTTTATTGCCATGCACTTGAACACTGGCTTGATGTTTTATGCTGTGCTTTTCATACCCATTGAATTGGAAATAATACTTTTGAAAGGCATGTTGAGAGCCAATTAAGTCTCTTAAGTTGTCATGCAACCTAGAGTAGAAGGCACTCCAGAAATGTGGAGAATTATAGTTCATAACAGTAGCCGGAGAGGCAAACTTCAATTAGTTCAGAATTCATGCTCAGTTTGGCTGCTTATTTGAACTATCCTTTTGAAAGCCAGTTAGAGCAATTCTAGTTACCTTTAAGCCTCCTGAAGACAACTTTGTTCAGCTCCTGAATCATAATTCTAAATGTCTGTGAGTGGAGGGGGTCAAAGGTAATTAAGTACAATTGTCTGAGACACTGATTGACATTTTTGCATCTTCTTTGGTAACTGGCATCCACAGGTCTGAGGAGAATGAAAACAAGGCTTTAGTCAGAGGTGTTCAGTATTACCAAGGTAAAAGAGAGGACTGAAGAAGCCAGATCTTCTAATCAGTGTTGCTGAAACTAGAAATAAAAGAAGCAAGCCTGGCTAGGTGTCTGTGTGTATGTGGCCTGAAAAATCAGTTTCAAAATCCCTATTCTGACAGTAAACGAGAAGGTGTTTATCTCTCTCATAGAAACTGTAGCAAGGTTGGTTTTTGGGATCTTCCATAACAAGAAAAGCAGCAGGACATAGAAGTGGAAGAAATCTGGGGCACCTGTCTCCAGGGACAGGGAGAGGTCAGCATATGGGTATCTGCCTGGATGGTTCCTGGTGGCAGCTGTGGGCAGCTCAAAATGCTGCCCAGACCTCTGTGTGAGATCTGCCCTGTGCATCCTGCTTCTTGAGAGTTGTTTTCCTACTGTACTTGGAATGTGCAGATTCGTGGGTGACCCAAAACGCTCAGTATCTCAGTTCAGCTGTAACAGATGAAGGAGAGCCTTCGTAAAAGCTGTAGCTGCTGTGGTGCAAAAAAGCTTTCAAAACTACTGAATAGCACAGCAGTTGAATTTTGAAGTTCCTAGATACATCTGGAGGAGCAGCTGGATGTTAAAAACTTAGAAATCAGAATGCAGAGAGCAATCTTGCTCATAGTGATCTTCCAAGGTCTTGAAAAAGGGTCCAGTACCCAAAAAAGATAGGTCAAGGTGTAATAAGACATGAGTGATGGACAGACATGAGTAATAAGACATGAGTTTTAGATCAGAATATAGAATGTAGAAACTTCTGAAAAGCTACTTAAGTCTATCCCATCATCAGCTGGGGACCAGTCCCAAAAAGCAGAGGAAGAAATCCATTTCTTCAGAGAGAAGCAGCAACTTAGAGAAATTTGAAGGTGAGTGTTCATTGGATGTTTCACGTGGACACTGTGTTTCACTGTGCTTGCCTGCGTATGGGTGAAACTCAGAACAGTAGTTTTCACCCTGTGAAATACCTACACGGACCCTTGTACTTCTTGATGATCTTGCATTTGCTCTGACTTGCTATGTTTGCATTTCCAGCTTGAATCCAGGGCAAGTTTCATTTTATATTCTGTATTTTCTAGAGGCACTTATTTCTGCAAGAAATGGGAAAGCCTAATATTATCCTTTGCTACAAACTATGTCCGCTTGAAAAAAAAAAAAAAGGCATGATTTGAAGTCTTAGGAAAGCAGAATAACTATTTTTACATTAAGATGGTCAAAGAATTTTCCTTAAAGCTTTTAGGGTTAGAAGGGCTGCTTATTGCCAGTGTTTTCAGTGGAAAACCACCTTTCATCCTTCAGTGGAATAAGGTTCACAAAAAAATTTCCACTCTTATTTTAGACTAGCTGAGTAGAAGCCTTTAATCGAAAGAAAGTAATTGCTTAGTGTTAGGCCTTCATTTCTTACAAGGGCTTGCAACCAGACTCAGCCAACACACAAATAGTCCCTAGACTTAGAAACAAAACCTCCGTACAGATGTTTTTCTTAAAATTTATACTCTCCCCAGGAGCCAAAAGCAGTCTTTCATACCACTGGAATCGGACTGACCATATTTTCTTGTTAAGCATGTGTTTAACTACATGTGTAACTGTCTTGCTTAACACAGGCAAACCAAGTTTCACCCTCCCTGTTTCCATGCTGTCTGGGTCGTGTTAAATGCAACCAAAGCAACAGGGGGTAGTGCTGCAGAAAGGACATATGAAATATGTTTATACATTGCAAATGTGAATAGTATATGTGTCATAGTCACAGGTCCTTGAGAAAGGAAAAAAAAGACATCAAAAAAGTCCCCCAGAAAAAAGGGCATACTATACATTTCTACAGGCCAGTGCCTCTGTAGAAGAAATTCATTCCCTTTCACCTGGCATGTTTGGAGCCTGGCATGATGTGCCTCAGCTGGTGGAAAAAATGACCATAGCTTTTTAGCATGTCTGTTTCAAGGTAGTTGATGAGATCCTTGATGTTCAATACCAACTCCATTGTGTGTGTTCAGTGTCAAATCCATTATGGTGTCAACCTCAAGGAGGCCTAGTGGCTCCCAGGATGTTCCCTTGAGGACCAGGGGCAAACCCATCTCTCTGCCTTACAGATCCATTCTCCCTCCTCTTTCTCTCCTGTCTTCTAGTGTTCCTCCCAAAAAGTAACAATTCATTCTCTGAGCTGTTCCTTTCTAATGGAACTGGCTGTAAAATGTCACCTTCTTTTTTTAAAGTTCACGGTCTACCATGAATTGAAGAATTGTTGTTTCTAAATGAATTTGAATTTAAAGCTCAATGTAAGCTCAGAACAGAGACCAGTATTACATCTCTGTAAGGATGGCACCCAGCATACACTGGGATCTCTTTTTATCTTCAGATACACAATGCTGTGCTCTCTATTTTATGTACAAAGGAAATTAAATGTACTTTTTCTTTAAAAGATGAGATCTTCATATATCTCCAGCTGTCAGTTCCTAATAATGTTGCCCAGAGAAGTGTTATCTGTGATTTAGTGGCTTTAGTGGACTATCTTTTGTTCAACAGAAAACAGCAGAATAAAATTTCAGCTTAATATAGCTCTCTTCTTACTCCTTCTGAATAAACAGGAAAAGAGGAGAGCAAGAGCAAAAATTCTTGAGTTCCATACTCAATTTTCTTCTGCTTTTTAGTAGATAGGGCATTTTAAGAAAGGAAAGGAAGGAAAGTCGAAAAAAAAATACGGAAAGCAAAAACGCTTAGGGACAAAAATAGTAATAGAAAACAGTATTTTTTTCTGACTGGTCCCTCTGGATAGAATAGAAAGGAAAATTATTTTTTTCTCAGGAGAAACGTCTGAGCTCAAAAAATACACAGGTCCAAATGAAAAGTCAGATACAATATTTTGCAAGTTAGTGGTTTTATAAATACTTTCATTTGGATGAAGTACAATGTTTTATTTTGTTTTTGATATTTTTCCATTCTTGATTCTTCTTCATCAGGTACCTTAACTCTGGAAATGAAAAATCACCACCGATCTTAAAAATATAGTTTTGACTTAAAAGATTGACAGCACAAAATGCTTCAACAGTTTTCAAAACTTTTCACAGAAAGTGTTCTCAATAAGAGTAAATCTATCAAAAATAGGTCTTTCTCAATGAACAGATTGCAAAATGTCAATCAAGCAGATTTTAAAAAAATTGTAAAAGATCTTTTTTCAGGGTTCACCAGTCACTTTCTCTTTTAGTTGGTGGGTGCTGAGGCTCTTTACTGATGAGGATATGACTGCACACCCTTGTGGCTGTGCCTGCCAGCCTTCTCGTCACCAGATGTGCACACCTGCATTCAGAAAGTGGCACTCTTGCAATTCAACAGAACACTTCACATCTCAGTAACTTGTAAGAAAAGACCTACCCCATATTGCATTCAATATTTTGCTGTGCCAGGTAATGACAATGTAAGTTTTACTCCAGCTGATAAAGTTTCCTTGAAAACTACTTCCTTTTCCTCCCTGCTTTTGCTAATTCCACAGCCTAAATTTGTTTGTCCAGTTTCTGTTAAATTATGTCAGTTTTAGATATTCAAACATGCTCATATGTCATGATACATTAAGAACAAAGCCAAGATTTTTCCCAGTGTTAAAAAAGACATCACTACTGCTTACATGCTTCAGGGTTTCCATAATTTTAAGTTACCTGTCTAGCAACAAATTGGCAATCAAAGATGGAAGTACGGCAGTCCTACTCATGTTCATGTGTATTTGAAGTGTCTACAGTCCATACAGTTCAGGACTCATGTCTTACCATTATTTGGCTATCCACCCCACCAGCACAGATGCTCTTTTGCCTTGCAAATATCCTGACTCAGATGCAATTAAAGATGTGATTAAAGATAAACACATATTTTCAGCACAAAAATCTGAGATTACACATTCCCTATAACAGGCCTTTTGGGCTGAGTGCTCCCTGAGAAGTACAAACATCTTAACTTGGATATGCTGGAATAATAGTAAAAATTGTAGGTCTTGTTTTTATCATCCCTTAAATCAAGATGAACTTGAATACAGTTTGATCAATTTTTTAAAAGTTCACCCTAGCCCTGATATTGGCTTTTGGGGAAGATTTAAAAGAGAGTTATGACAGACAGTGTTTTGCAGCTTGGCTTAGAGAAGTCATTGCAGAGAAACTGCTGGGAATATTCACAGTATGTTTTTGTTAATGTAAAACCCCCTATATTTTAAATAATCAGAAATTGAAACGTCTTAAGTATTTCTTTGAATGTTTGAATCTTAGTGTATCTTCCAGGACCAGTGTAGAACATGTCCATTTTTAAGTGGGCTGAAGTTTCTGACTTTGCAAGAAAAAATTGGATATGGAGGCTTGTACTTTGTATGGACAGACCCAGTTGGCTGGGCAGGGATTTGGAATATGAATAGGAGAAGGAGACCTTTATCTCCTATCTTTCATCTATTCAAGAAGATTTCTTAGCCCTGTAATGAATTATTCACAAAAGAAATTAAAAATTGAGCAGTCTTTGTCCCTTGAAGCTACTCAGGGTTGTGCAGTGTTACCTGACAGGTCCATTTTTCTCACACACGCTGCTCATGATCTTAAAAGTTCTGTCACTGGTGTGCACTCTCCACTTTAACAGCCCCATACTCCATACAGTCTTTGTGTATGTCCCTTTCTGTGTGTTTCAGGTAGTGCCAAGAAATGAGGAGGAGAACAGGTGTTAGTTCTGTACTCTCTGCCTGGAGATGCTGTCATCTAGGAACTGCTGCAGCAGTCGACAAAGGTGTCTCTGTGCCTTGTTCTTTTGTCCTTGGAGAAGTTTCTTTTGCCTTTGGAGGATTCAGAACTCTGCTTTCTTTGCATAAGGGGTGTAACAGAAGATCTGAAATTTGGAAAATACATAATACCTTAAACCCATAATCTCTTACAGGTTGTCATATGACTGTAAAGCAGTTTTTTAGAGGGCCTGCTTTATATATCAAATATATATGTAGATAGAAACACACATATTTAGGCAGCCCAAAAGAATGTATTTTCTTCTCTGTACACATACAGTGGAGATCTGGAGAGTAGTGTCCCTTCACCCTGCCAAGGTGGGGACTTGCAGGGATCACCTCTGAGGGATGAGGATGGTTGCCTTAGCAGTGATTGCCTGCCCAGGTTGCACAGAAGAGACTTCATTTTCCCACTGACATGTGGTAGCTTCATAGAAGTCAAGTGTCTGTGCAAACATTTACATTGTCACCTGCAGTGATCATATCATTCAGGGGTAGATGCCTGGTGGGTGTTGAACTGTGCTCTGATGCTTCCCCCCTTCCACTGATCTTGAAAAGCACTTGAGTGATGAGTTTTGATGACTTTGCCTTCATAAGTCTTGTTTTGGGTGAGCTGGATCCCAAGAAGTCTCCTTGTTTTGCTTTCATGGATGTTAAGGCCAGACTTTGGGATGAGTGCTTGCAAAAACAGCAAAGGCCTGTGTACCTGTGCAAGTGCTTTTGGCCTGTCTCCCTTGACTCTCTGGTAACAGGATTACCAGCTCTGAATGAGTTTGAAAATTTGGGCAGCTCTGATATTGCCATTTAAAAAAAAAATTACTATTTCTTCTTTCTCTTGAAAATTTGATATGTTTCTTGACAGCTTAAAAAAAGATTCAGTAAATTCTTATTACAATGATCAATAAATATCTTAATGTGTCACACTGGTGTTTAGATAGAAATTGCAATCCCAGCATTGCCTAGTACAGAGGCAATATATGTAAGCTACCTTTCTGACAAAATCTGGAAAATCATGGCATGGACAAGGGTAAGTCATATTACAGGCAGGACAGAATGCAGTCCTGTCTGCTGGATGAAATAAGGAAATATATCTTTCCTACTTCAAAAGCAAAGTTTTGCTTAGACCATCCTTCAACCAAAGCTCATGTTGTATGGACAATAAGATCAGAGGATCCACAGCCTCCTCTAAGTCATCAGGGAGCAATAAAAAAGTACTTTCTGCCATTAAAGATAACCTTGTGTACAGCAAGGGCACAAACAGAGAGTCAGCAAACTGGCCCTGTGAGACTACTTTATTGATGCTGCTTCAGGTGTCTTGCAACATGCAAACCAGCATTATTATTACAGTAGATAACTGCAACAGACCTTTCAGGATTATGTATTAAGAGCAGCAAGTCAAATGCCATCTGCCTAACATGATAAATTCTAAGTATTATTCCAGAGAGGTTTGCCTGCATCTTCTTTGCAGAGGACATAGAGACAGCTATAATTCACTTTTGTTGTCATCCCCCTCCCCATCACCACTTCATGACCTTTTGGCTAAGATCACTTGTGGAATCAGTGGAAGTCTTGGCTTGTGCTGCCTTTGGGGGCTCTGCCTGGCCCGGCAGCAGGCTGGGCTCAGTGACCTCCTAACTTTTACTCATCTGTAACTGCTATCATTCCTGCTCTTTAAGAGGCCTGGCAGCTTTTAGAAGTCAAGTTTCATTTAATGTGCCTTGCAAGTACAGCTGAAATGCATTGCCCTGAATTACTTCTGTTTCAAAAGGCAGGTGGCTCTTGGTGCCCCAGAGTGGGAGAGATTGTAGTGTAGTTTGATTCCCTTCTGTTGAAAGCCACTAAAAACATTTATCTGCAATGGATGAGTCTTTACTTTTTTAAGACTGCTTTAATGCTTTGAGGATATATAACCCCAACATTTTTGGAAGATAACCACGTGTAAGTCCTTTGAGAGCTTTTGACCCTTGCATGAATGGGATTCTGGGGCCAGGCAAAAACATCTCTGATGTAGTAAGACCTTAAAATACTGTGATAGTATGTTTGTATCTGTCTAGGTTTGTAAACTTCCTAAATCCAGAGCTAAGTATTCACAAGGGACACAGTAATTGCAGCCAGACTTAGTGCCTGAAAACCTTATCTAATCCTGGCTTTTATACACAGATCTATTCACTTGATCTGGGTGGTTTGTTATGTTTTGTGTTTTTTGCCAACTCACTTGTGGAACCAGAAATAATATATATTATCACTAGAAGAGACCATAAAATCATACAATGGAACCATGTGTGTAACTCAACTAAAGGCATTTCACTCCAGCCTTCCTACATCAAACACAGAAACTACAGGATATCTTCCAGTCTCTGTGTCGGTAGAGATCACTTAAAAACTCCACCTTTGTCTCTGCAGCTGTCCTTTGTAGAGGAGGTACATGTAGGATGCTGAGAATTTGCCTTTCACCCAGGGAGGGCTGGCCATGTGCCCTCTAAAGCAACTTTCTGGGTCAGCACCAGCCAGCCCTTTGCATAGAGAGGGATGTAGGGGATTTCTGCTGCAAAAACCCTCTGGCTGGCTTTAATAGGAAGGCTGCAATATCTTCCAGAGGGTTAGTCTCTCAGCTGATTTCTGTCTCAAAGATCTGTCTTGTCTAATGACACAAATTATTGGAGGCCAGGTTTTGTTCACTGTCTCTTGCTGCTATTTTTGGGATGTGATTTTTCTGTTTTGGTTGGCTGGGTGTGGAGGGAGTGTTGCTGTGCTTTAGGGAACACTGCAATTAGAGTCACTCAAAACAATCATGATTAATAATTATGACTGGTTTGTTACTAAAAAAGGAAAAGGTAGAAACAACTAATAAGCCACAGTTAATTTGAAAGCAATCTCTGTCTCTCTTTCTGTCTCTTTGAAGAGCTTTGAGCAGACCTAGGAGCATTTGGGCTCTCCTAAGGGGATAGGAAAGCCCTCATTTCTGTACTTGGCAGCGGCTTTGCTCCAATGTAAGTAATCCGAAGAGTTCTCCGATGGGAGAACCTCACTTACCAATCGGTGAGTCCCAGATAACTGCAGCATCTGGGAAAATTTTAGATGTGTTCCAAATAATTAGCAGAATTATTTGAATCGATAATGGCAGGGAAGCCAATGAAACAGCTTTCCCAAAACAAATCGGTGAATAAACACTGAAAATTTTCAGTCCAAGTGAAATCTGTTTATCCAGGATAGTTTCTTTCTTCTGTGAGTAAATGGCCTCAGGCCTGCGATGTGGAGTAGGAGCTGTTACTACCTGAAATCGCACTTCATTTTCCCATTAGAAGCTGAATAGAGAAGTGTCACTAGCCTGCGGCCGCTTGCCCGCCTGATGTCGGGGCCGGGAGATATCTCCGTGTCAGGAAATAGAGCTCCGCTGGGAGAGCTGCTGCCTTGCGCTGCTGGCTCGGTGCAGAGCCTTGGGCAGGGCGGGGTCACGTTCTGGTGGAGGCAGAGCAGTGACCCTGTGCGCTGGCAGGGCACTGCCCGCTGCTCGGTGGCGGCAGCGCTGCATTTCTGTAGAAACGGAGTGAATATGCCGGGCAGGAAGGGCCTGGCAGCGCTGCTGTCATCTCACAGATGCTGCAGCTCGGTGCCTGGCTCCTGGCAGCACTCAGGCAAGCAGGCTGGTCAGGGGGCGGGGGTGCAGCTGGGCCATCCTTGT
This sequence comes from Motacilla alba alba, assembly GCF_015832195.1. Lineage (NCBI taxonomy): Eukaryota > Metazoa > Chordata > Aves > Passeriformes > Motacillidae > Motacilla > Motacilla alba. The sequence goes on from NC_052020.1 coordinate 28,094,410, forward strand.
GGCAGCAGCCCCGCAAAATGTCTTTGGAGCTTTTTGAAACTCTCTTAATTTTTATTTATATATGTACACACACATATTATATAGTTAGTTCACTTTTGACTTTGTTTCATAGCAGCTGAAAAACTGTTTCAGTTGGTTCAAAAACATGTGAAAGTTCTTTAAATATAATAGTCTCTTAAAATAATGAATTCTTATCTCCTGTACATGAAGCAGCAGGTCATCTCCTCTCTGCTTAATTTTTCTGTAGAGAGTATTCTTGTTGCTGACTTTACTAAGGAACTTGCTTCTGTGTGTTCCCAAAGGAGCGATTCCTTAGCCCTTAATACTAATTCTATACTTAAATGGTCTCTTGATCAATAACTGCAACATAAAGTGACGTGCTGGGTTTGTACATAAAGATGTCTTCACCATGAAGTTGTTATAAAGGCTTATGTGCTGCTACAAAATGTCCACCTCAAAAAGCTTTCCTCATATGTAAGAGTAAATGTCTGATTTTAACAGATTCAGAAATTTGGGGACAACAAAAAATGCTTTCAGTTGCCCTTTACTTCTATGACATTTTGAAAATTTTGGAGTGTGTATTTAAACAAGTACCTTTCAATATTCCTGTGCTTTTGTCTGTACAAATCAGGGTCATAAAGACATTTTCTTTTGAAAGACAAAGAAAATCTAATGTCAGTCTCTGACTTGTGGGATACTGACAGTGATCCTGAGTAGAAATGTTTGTATTTTCTTAATTGTCCTAATACAGAAATATTTCATAGAAATATGGGGAAAATTTTCCCTCTAACAACTGAGGTCTTGTACCAGACTAATGTGTCCTGTTTTTAGATAAAAACAACCGTGTTACTGGTATTCTTTCCTTTTGATCCCCTGTTCTTGAGATTTATTGCCTGCCATTTATAGCATTTGCAGCTTGCAATTAAGGCTTCTATTTTGAATACCTAATGCATAAGCAGGAATTACCATAACTCAGTATTTTGATATTTTGATATGTCTTTCAAACCACAGCAAAAAAAAAAAAAATTACACGTTTCAGATGTTACATAAAAGCATTTAAAGCTAGATAAAGTTTATAGTGACCTAATGTTATATGAATAAACTGTAATTTTATTAAATTCTTTCCCATCCTTTCGAAGATTTCTCCTGCAAAAAGTCTGTCTGATATCATCCACAGGACGATTTAAAAAAAAAATTTCCCCAAAGAATTTCAATTGCATTGAACATTTGCAGCATGGAAAGTTTAATGTTTGTGTAGTTAACTCTTTGTTTTCTTAAACGCTCTTGGTTTTAAGTGCTCAGCTGTGTGCAGGAGAGACTGATTGGGCATTCATCTCTGGTCTGGAATGAATCTTGGAGCACCTGATCTATGCATCCATGTGCTCTATTCCCACAGGAAGGACTACTTACCCAGCCTGTGGACTGGGCTTCCTAGGGATGTCAGGCAGCTGGCAGGACCTCTGTGGTGCCCAGCTACTGAGAGCCTTGTGTTCTGGGGGAGCGTCTGGCTGCTGCATGTGTGATGAAGCTGGGCTCTATGTGTCTGCTGTATCCTCAGCTTTACGGCGAGGAAGGGGCTGTGAGGACCTCAGAGAGTAGCAGAAGTGGACAACAGCAAGGGCAGTTTGGATGCTACTGGGCTAGAGTCCCCCTTAATCATGCTGAAGGGCTGGAAGATTGAAGGATGGACAGGAGAAAAGTTCTCTCCCCTTTGGCTGGACTAAGAGAGTGCTGACTAATGGTCATCCAAACAACTAGAATGGACTCCTAAGTCTGAGCCTTGGTTGATGGTGTTGCATAAAAGGAGGAGATAATGAAAATAAAGCAGAGGTCTTGTTCCCCCACATGCCTTTCAGATTAAATCACTGTTTGTGGCTAACAGGAAAGCTGGAAATTTTGTTCTGCCAGGATGGGGGAGTGGAATGAAAGCCCATGTGTATTTTTAGCATTCCTTGTAATCATGTCACCTTTTGAAATGAAAGCATCAGTGCATTAGACCGGAGAAAGTGGGGAGAGGACATCTTCTACCAAGAGAAATGTCAAGCTCAGGGTGGATTGACTGAGTCACACATTGACTGAGTGATATTTGTGCTGGCCAGGACAGACCCATCTCCTCCCTGCTGCACGCTTCCTCCCCCTTCCAGCTCCTCAGTTTTATGTGGCTTCCTCCTTCATGCATCTCTGCTGGTTGTCTCCTCACGCACCTCTTCCTAGGTGATTCTACCCTCCAAACTGTATCCAGCTGGAATAAACCCAGCACATGAAACATGCTTTGGGATGTTCACCCAGTTTCTTACCCAGAGGGTTGGCAGCCCTGGCAAGATGACGTTACGTGCCTTGATGGGAGCTACTTAGCAATGACTTTTTCTTTTATATTTTCTTTTGCCGATGAAAAAATCATATCTAACACAAAGAAGAGAGCAGAGTATCTGTTCAGCTATGAATGTTTACTTGCTGTTCACCTCTGAAATGCCAATGAGCATTTGTACTGTCTAGTTTGAACTGACTGTTGGCCGTGGAGAAATTACTAATGTTGCCCTTGAATGAAATTGTTCCTTACTTTCTAAGGAGGTAGAAAAGGTCTGTCAGTGTCTCCATTTGTAATTAGACACATCGTGTCTTTGCTACCCTCAGGAAAAAGGAGTAATTCCTTCTTATTCCTAACCTTTGTCTAGCCTTCATACGCTGGCAAGAGGACGAAACCTAGTTCACACTACCCAGAGCAATGATCCTCTGCAGTGGATAAATTCCTTGGTGCTGTTAGCAGGCAGCTCAAGTGCTTAGAGGTCTCATGTAGCTGTTTACTCTCTGCCCCCTGGCTCAGCTGTGGCAGGGAAACGGGGGCACCAGCTGTGAGAATTAGAGGAGTGGTTGGCACTTGCTTTGAGCACATTATTCAGTGCTGGGTATTTGTCCCTGCAAGGTAAAGAAGCGTGAGGGATACCAAGTGCTTGAGGAGCGTGGCTGCCACGTGCCCAGGCATGTATCCATTCACTGCACTTCTCTTTGCTTTGGTGAAGGTGTCATCTGTGGCTCAGGTGACCTTCCTTACTGAACAATGTGGATTTGCAATTAGTGCTGTAATCCTTTAAACAGGCCCTGTTGCCACAGAGCTGCTTTTAGGTGCCCAAAAGTGTCAGGCAATCCTCATCTCTTCTCCCTTCCTCCCTCTACTTCTTCCCTTGTGTATTGTATTAAATCCCTTCTCCACTGTACTGGTAGCAGAAGTGTGTTGTTTCTGCAGTGTGCCAGGACTTTGGTGTCATGTTTACACTTCTTCCTGCTGCATGGCAGCCACCCATAAGATTAATTAAGCCATGGTGCTGGCTTTCTCCTCTTTCTTGTATATTTTCACTTGATATGCCGCTTCATGACTTGACTGCAGGTAGAAATGGAAACTTCATGCTAAGAGTATGGGACTCCCTGAGAGCAGCCAGGCCATGAGACCAGCAAGCAGGCACCAGTGGAGGGAGCTGGGCTGGGCAGCAGCATGGTCCCCCAATGTCTGTGCTGCCCCTGGAGCTGCTGCTGGAGCCATGCTAGCAGGTGGAGAGGTGCAGAGTTGTTGGGGAGGCTTTAGGGCTGCCCACTGCAGTGTATGAATGGGACTGGATAGCCTTCCTCAGCCTGCAACTGTCCTCCCACCTCCCTTCTTCCAGTAAAAGTTGCTTATTTTCACCCAAAGTTGCTCTCTTGGTGACTTGAGCTCATGGTACAAATTTGGGGCATGGCTTTGTCATCTACTTGTGTGCACATCAGTATGGTGCCTTGATAAAGCATCCCCAGTGCCACCCCAGTGAGGTCTCTCTGGCTCCCCAGTGAGCCTTGGCTGAGTTAGGGAGCAGCCCTGTGTACACATAAGCATTTGCTTTAGGGACTCACCCATCAGTTAAAGTGGAATTACATGCTTAACTTACTAAATTACTCTAGGCTTTGCTTAAGTATATAATTAAGAATTATGCACTCAAAGATAACCATTTGCAGGGTTGGGGCTTGCTGTCCTGCTTCCATTTCCCTAAAACCACAGGCAAGTAACTTGTGTTCTTGTCTTTTTCTGGCTGGGCAATGTTTCCAGCTGGGATCAGAGTGTTAGGGAGACTGGAGGAGAGACAGAGCATACAGACCCATAGGAACACTTCGTTGTTCTGGGAAACCACCTCAAACCATGGGAGTATTTCAGAGGTCCAAATATAGCTGAAGAAGCTTATTTAAATGTTGCGCAGGGCCAAATCCTGGCAGTCCTCCAACTCAAAGTCTTCATTCGAGGCATCTTTCCCTCTGGGGTGGGTTGGGAAGGAACTGGCGGCCATGGTTGCCCTCAGCCAAGCTGCTGGCAGGGCTGTGTCCCAGAACTGCCACCTGGCCAAGGACTCCGTGGTGTTCAGCAAGCTCAGCTTTGCAGACTAAAGCCCTTGTGCACCTCCCCTGCCAGTGGTTTCTCCCAGTTCTGTCGGCATCCCAGGGGACAGCACTGGGGCAGGGCAAGCTGCGCCACCCTTGTGGTTAAACCAGCACTGAAGGCTCAGAACAAAGAGAGCTGACTGGGCACTGTAACCACAGCCTCCTCCTGGAGACACCCATCTGCAGAATGAGCCCAGGGTACCCAGACAGCAGCAAGCAAGGAGCTCCCATGTAGGAATGGGTCTAAACCAGTAACAGTCACATGTAAAGCCCTGTATCCATCAGCTCCTACATGCTGGTGCCTCCCAACAGTGCTTTTCAGAGGGACAGGTTCCCTAGTCCCTTTGTGATTTTTGAAAGCTTTGGGTATGGCATGGGAGCAGTCAGAGGAAAGCTGTATTGCCTCCAAAAGAAAGGAGTGTACTTTGGTGACGGCCACCACTGTCCTTCGTTGTCACCGCTCTCACCTTTCTTGTTTTATCTGCATGACCTGTATTGGTAAAGATGGAGAGTGCAGATTAAGGAGTGAAAGCCCATCTAGTGTTTACGTGATTTTTAAATACAGGAGGCAATTTGGGGGGTAGTTTTTCCTTATCCTCTAATCATTTTCACTGCTTTTCCAGGAACAATTTGCCACAGCTCAGAAAAGGTCTGCTTTGCACTTTGTTTTTGTTTGTTTGTTTGGTTTGGTTTTGGGTTTTAAAACCCTTTATTATATTTGCTTGCTCTCTGCTTTTTTCTTCCTTGCTCAGACTGGACCTGATGTTTTGTGGTGCCTTTTGCACCATCTTCCCCTTTGGGCTCTTCAAGGTGTTACTGCAGGTAGGATGTGGTGGTAGGCAAGGACTATTGTATGGTTCCTGTGGGCAGCTCTTCCTCTGCCCACATTGCAGGGGCAGAAAGATGCGCAACCACTTGAGCAGAGCTGAAAGAGAGATCTTTCTGTGTATGTGCTTTGCAAACAAATGGCAGGGGTTGCCAGAAGTCCTCTCTTCTGAAGTCCTCTCTTTTGATATTGGCATTGTCACAAAACCTTGGAAAAGTGTTGTACCTCCTCCAGGCTGCCTTCTTACACAAGCCACACTGTCTAAACATGTTGAGTAATCCCTGCCTCAGGCTCAAAAACTTCTGCTTGAAATAGTGCAGATCAGTTAAAAATATAAGATATTCATTTTAACATCTTAAGTTACTGAAAGCTAGCTGTGTTCCAGAGTGCATTGTACCACAGGCTGGTTGCTCCCATAATGCAACATTTGGGACCTGACTGTATCCAGTTCTTTCTGTCAAATGTCACTTGTCTATGCAGATGCTTCCAGGCTTAAAATCCCATGTCCCCTAGGAGCTTTCCCCTAGGCAACTCCAGTGCTCGTGACTTCCCTTTATCTGCAGAAATGTATTCCCCTGTGGCATTTGGATGCTGCCTTCTCCATGGTGGCATGGCTATGGCTAATGAAATATTTTCTTTGCTCTTTCAAACCTTTTTCATTTCCGTGGTGAAAGGACTGATTCTGTGTGGTTTGTGTAGTTTTATGAAGATTTTTCTTTGATTCTTGCATCATGGCTGGTACATATCCTTGTTTCTGCAGCAACAAGCTGTTTACAGTTTATTTTCTCTGTACTAAAGTGCTAACCAGCTTGAACAATAATTAAATGGTGTCATTTACAGTATGTCTAGTATCTAAGGAGAATCAAACCATATATCTAAGAATACGTCTTTGGAGCAGGCATTCACTACAGCCTGAACTGGAAGGAAAGATCCTGTCCCACAAAATGAGCACTATGTTCAGTGCCGTTGGGCTAACCTGGTTCTCACAGTAAACCTAAAAACACAGTCTCCACTATTCAAATAGAGGATTACCTGCCCATACTGAGTAATTTCCACTTGGTTTTTTTTTCAGTACAGAGATCCCAGTGACAAATTTTGTGTTGCTTCATTGTTATTTTTCATCCTATGCACTCAATTCAGTCTTCCAGAGCTTTTAGAAGCACTGTTTGAACACTGCTTCACCCCACATCTCCTTCCTGTATAACTCCTCTGTGAAATAAGCCAGGAAAGGCAGGTTTGTGTGCCTTTGAATGAGAAGCGGCTCTTTCCAAATTTCTGCCCATCACACAGCTGTTCAGCAGCCATTCAAGTTGGTTTTTTTTGTTTGTTTGGTTGGTTTTTTTTTTTTTTTTCCCCAGAGGCGCCTCCTTGTCTCTGATCTGATAGCAAATGTCTCCTTTCATGTCCTACATCAAGGCTGCTACTTTGGCCTCCTATTCCATTTGCTCCTCTTTTTTAATGCCGTGCCAAACATATTAATGTCAGGCAGAGCCGTCCTGGATCCCTCGGCATGATTCCAAATGCGAAGCGCTCCCTTTGCCCACGCGGCCAGGGCTTCAGTGGGCCGGCTTCACTGGGCTTACCCGCTGTGCGGGCTGCAGCGGGGGCACCGTCCCGCGCACGGCCTGCGCGTTGTCCCGTTTGTTGCTCTGGGGCACCCGCAGGGCCGGGTGCCTTTCGGCCCAGCTGGCTCTGCAGCATCCATCCATAAACGCGTCCGGCGGCCCTCTAGTGAGCGCTGCCCGCGGGCCGGGCCCGGCCCTTGGCCCCAGGAGGAGCGGGGCCCGTGGGGCCGCAGGCGCGCTGTGCAGAGCGGGGCGTGCTGCCAGAGGCGGCTGCGGAAGGGCCTCTTGCCGCCCAGCCCCTGTGGGTGGCCGTGCCACCTCCTGCTCCGGGCTTTGTGGGTACTACTGCCTCCCGGTCACCTGCTCAGCTTTATCCTCAGGCTAAACAGACTGCAAACCCTTTGAAAATCAGGGAGTGGGGGAAGGAGCAAGCTATTTGACAGGTGATTATGGTTAGGGATTTTCTTCCTGTTTATCCGGGTGTAGCTGCATGTAAGCCAGTTGGAACGTTCACTACGTGCCCTGGCGAAACAGAATTTTGCTGCGTTGCCCCATTGCAACACAGAGGTGAAGCTCCTCATCATCTACACTTTTAGTGCATATGAGGAGTTTATCCAACCCGAGTGATGCCCTGCCACACGCTGCCGATGCCCAAGTTGTTGAGGCAGGGGAGGATCCGGTCACTGCTTTACTGACAGCCCCCCTGGGCAGCCAGAGCACTGCACAGTGTGACAGCTCTTGCTGGCTCTGGCTTAGCTGGTGATGAGTCACCTTGAGTGCCTGACTTCTTGATAAATCCTGGGAAAAACAGGGCAGTTAAATGTCAGCCAATGGGGAAAATTTCAGCTGGGGTAAGTTAAACTAGCTCTGCAGCTGTGAGGGACACTTGGCCACCAACCACCCACCTGCAGATGTGGCTGGTTCAATAGCACTCATGTGCCGTGAATCTGCTGGGAGGAGGCTGGTCAGGTGGGCCACAATTCTAAGGAAAGTCTGAGATGCTGCTATGGTTTTCTCTCTCCTGAGGAAACAGAGTTTGTCTTGTTTTTGAGGCCAGGTAGGTTAAGAAAGAGGCTTTGTCTTCCCCTCCTTCTCAGGAATGTGGACAAAGGTAAAATGAGAAAATGCCTCTGTTTTTGCCTAATGTATGGTTCTTTCCAGGTTCTCAGCTGTATTTTAGTCACTTTAAAAGCTGATAGGAATTATTGATCTCATTTACCCTCCTTATAGCTTGACTGATTCTTTATTTGGAAACTGGAGTCTCGAGATACAAAGAAAAAGCAAAGCTCATCTTGTGTACTGGAACAAAAATGCACTTTAGAGTATCTGAAATCTGTCAGGTGGCTTTGTGTTTCTATGGGTTTTGTTGAAATACCGAGTCCTGAGAAGCAAGGGGACTGTGACCCACTTCTGTGCTGTGGAGAGGATTCTGGCCTCCTGGTCCTCTAGAGAGAGGCTCTTTTGCTACTGCCATTGTGTGCTTTTCCTCAGCTTCCCTGAACCTGCATCTCTGGGGAATGGCAGCTTCTGCTAGGAGAAAAGGTGGAAAGCTACAGCAGCATTTCTGCCTCTGGCCAAGCAGCTCTTGCCCTTTAGGGTTGATGGTTCTGTGGTGCAGAAGACAGACCTAACCCTTCATTCCCTTTCCTTCTGCAAAGTTAGTTTTGCACAAGCTTCCCTCAGAGCTGTATCTCTCATTTTAGGTCTTTTAAGTGGGCTTGATGGTCAGTCATAAGAGCACTGTGGGAAAGCTCAGTAAAGAGTATGGTTGACTCTTTAATGCTAGGAGAAGTGAGAGCCACCTTTTTGAAAAGCTGTGCTCAACAGTGAGAAGTTTCAGATGACTCACCTGCTGGAAAGAAAAAAAAAAAGTAAAGTAATTCCTAATTCTGGACACTTCTTGACCTACTTCCAAGCCGTGTTCCTTCCCCACTACCACCCACTGTGAGAGCACAAGCTTTGCAAGGAATATTGCTGTGTGGCTGCTAATGGTTAAATGCAATTTTGTTTATTGGATGTTTTTGAAAACATAAACGACTAAGTGCACAGACAGACTGTTGCATCCAAAATGATTTACTGCTTTGCCTTTTATAGCTTTTGATTACATCAGGTTGCTGCATCAATATCTTGTCTGTATAGTCCAGCCTGGTGGGGCCAGCAAGGCAAAGAATATTGTTGCTGGGTAGTTTTCCAGGTGGTGTGGCAATTAAAGTAGCTTTCCTGGGGGATGTAGGGCTGATCACCCAAAGCTGGGAAGCAATTTAAACTCATGCATGTTCAGATGCTTGTCCAGCCCATAGACATAAAATAAAAATGCAGTGTTTTAATGAAATCTTTGGGCTGTTTAGTTTAGCACTGCCTGGCTGTACTTGAGCAAAAACGTTGCCCGAGTATTTTACTACAGCTGTCATTGTTCAGGTTGCAGTCTAGAAGTAGAAAAAGCTGTCCATAGCAAGAGATGAGTGAAGGCTGTGAGCCCAGCTTTGCACTTTAAAGCCTCTAGAATATGAAGCTGTTTGAATCCAGTTCAGAAACAGGCACCAGTAGCAATGCCTTTCCCCAGTCTGGGATTAACAGGCTTTATCTCTTTCAAAATACCAGTAGGTAGGATCCTTGTAGGGTAGAACATACTGCCCAGTGCCACGTCATGGCTGTCTTTGCACCTGCACGTCTTGTGGTCCTTGTGGAAAAGTGTCCTCCTGACTGCCCAACAACTGAGGAAGCAAGGGAGGGGATTTAACTTTGAGGACCCAGCAAAGCCCACGGCAGGAACAGATTCCCAGGGTTCTGATATCTCCTGTGAGGCCAGATCCGAATCCAAAGGAGATTTTTTTCTTGTATTATAAGATTTTCCCCTGCTCTGTTGTGGTCCACTCCCTTCAGCAGATAAACCAGCTTTTCCTGAAGGATGCAGGAGGCAGCAGAGGAAAGGTGACTAAGGTGGTGTGCTCAGTTTATTACCTCCACGGTAGCCCAGAGCAGCTGGGTCAGGAGGGAAAAGGGCTCGGTGTACCGAAAGAGCTTTCCTCATAGAGGACAGAAAAAGTGGGGCTAGAAAAGCAAATACTAGAGCATTTCTCTTGGTGAAAGAGGCAATAGTTGTGACCTTAAGCCCCAGACAATACAGAATGGGGGAGGCCATGAGAGACAAGGAGGCTCCCTGGTGAAAACCATTTTCATCAAGAGTTCAATTTCCTACTGTAGCCAGAGCTTGTGCCTGATGAGTGTACATCTTAAAATCAGATACACTTTATACTCCTGTTCTTTGGCTGTGCACTAGACACAAGGAGTGATTGCAGGAAATTGAACACAGGACTGCATGTCTGCAGCTGTGGGGAATGTGATCGCATTAGCAACCCGACCAAGGGTCTCCTTCTGGTGGCTCCAGAGCTCACGGAAATACAGCACAGATCCTCAGATCCAATTTCCTGCTCCCCTTTATCCTGGGTGAACATGTCAGTCAGAGCGACCTCCTGTTATTATCGAGTGATCCATCATATTAAAACAAGGGGGAAGGAAAAACCACAGCAGAAAGGAAAATTAATGTGTTGCAGACTTTGAAGTACTTCCCCTTTCATCCTAGCCCATAAAACTTTGATTTAGTTTTGTATCCTGGCTCAAGGGTTTCTCTCTGTCCCAGTGTTCTGATCTGGTCAGTCTGGTTTGGACACTGGTGAAAACCAAGCAGTACCTGTACCGGTGTGTGCTAACCTGGCCCAAGGCAAGTACCCTGGGGGACTGTCACTTTGCTCATGCTGGCTTAACACCATTGCATGGCAGGGAAGCAGACTCACTGGTGCTGCCCCAGGTTTGTGCCCCTTCCCCTCCAGGTTTATTAAACAGCAAACTGTCAGAGGATAATGCCAGGGAGGATGGTGACCTTGTGCCAGGCTGTGTGTGAAGGAGAAGGAACCTGCAGCATACAAGGGGGATGTAGGCTGTGTCAGGAAGTCTCCAGGAATGTTGCCCTCTCCTTGTTGAGAGGGTCAGGCAGTGCTAGTGGGACTGCAATAACTTCCAGTCCAGTTCAAGGCCAGGAGCAAACCAATGACTTCTTTGTCTGTCTTCTTGCCTTTTAGTAGCAGGTATCAACAAGCAGTTGTTATTAGAGGTCTGTTGTGCCCCATGAGGGAACTGCTGGCTGTGACATTCTGATCAGAGTACAGATTTCATTCTGCTTCTGCAAGTTCCCCTTGGAAGGAGTTGGATGCAGTATGCTTTCCTTTCTGCCTTTCACTGTTCTGCTCTGTGTCTCTTGGCTCTTCAGCAGCTCCATAGAGTGGTGTGGACTATACTTCTCAAAGTGAAAAGTTCCAGCTGATTTCCATAGGTTCAGGATTTGGCTTAATCCCATGTACTCCACTCCAGGGAATGGAAGCTCCCTGCACCACCCTCCATGCACTGCAGTAGCACCAAGCTGGTTGGAACCTTGTTGCACTCATCCCTGTGAATGCCGAGGGTGACAGAGAAGTCTCTCATTGGCAGCTGTGCATGAGGGTAAGGAAGGATTATCTGCAGGTCCTCTGGCTGTCCAAAGTTCATGAGTTTGCATTTCCTGCATTGGTCTTAAAAGATGTGGGGACCCTTGACCTAGCCAAGAGCAGTGAATGCTCAGACAATTCAGACAATGCCTGGAGACTGACTCTGGGTGCTTAATGCTCCACATCTGGAGCACCCTGGCTCAAAGCTCTGCCTTCACTGCTGCTGAGAGGTGCAAGAGCCAGAGAAAATGTGAATGTGTCTTATTTACTCTGTGCTGTTGAGAAATCTGTGAAGGAAACACCCCCATCTCAGTATCTCAAGCACCCTGAGACATTTCTATAGCAAGGACTGGCACTTGTCTGCCTGTTTTCATCAAAGAAGAACGGCGACCTGGTTTGGACAGCTGTGTCTCATCCTTCCCCAGTGGTATCTGGTGTAAGGGGGAAGACTCGGTAGCTGAGAATGAACCCACAGCTGCAGTTGCATTCAGAAGGTGGTTTCACATCCCCACCTTCTGTGATGAAAACCTCTGTCATGAAATTAATCGGTGATTTCACACTTCCTGATATACTATGAAAATGATTAGACACAGCAGCAGCTGCGGAAGTGATGGGACTCATTGAGGCTTTGCTCCTTCTAATAGTATCTTCTCTTATCTTTTATTTTTTCCCTTTTCTGAACACACTTTCATTGTTCATGGAAACTGACCCAATCGCAATATACCCACCAAACAAGTCCAACAAGGCAGCTGCTCTTGCGGCCTGTCCATACCACATGGCAACAACTCTGTCTCATCAAGGCAGTATAAAAAACTGTAAAACCACCAGTAAAGAGATAAGGAAGAAGTTGGCTATGCAGGGGCTAGAAAAAAGGTGTTTTCTAGTTTTTGCCTTTCTGAAGGCCTGATGAAATAAACCTCATCTCATGGCTCTGTGGCATGCTTTTGTCACTGCTTGCTGTTACAGGGATGGGATTAAAATCCTTAGAGCATGGGAAGTGGAGGCTATGCCCTTCACCTCCCTTGGGAGCACAGTGGGTCTGTCACTGACCTGAGCCAGGGAGATGCTGCCTGGCTTCTGAGGGTAGTAGGTGACAGGTGGCAAGCAGCCTGGATGCCTAGAGGCATGGTGATCCCTGGGATAGTGTTGGGCAGAGGGGAGATGCCAAGGGGAAGATGCCCTCCCAGCCAGCGAAGAAGAGGGAAGCAGTAGTCTTTTCCCAGGGATTGCTGTGGCAGCTGATGGCTTTTCTTTCCCTAGAACCCCAGCAGTAGTCACAGTGCTGTCTGTGCCCTGTAGGATATAGAGCCATCCCTTGTGTGACTAAGATTTCTGGAAGTTACTGCTCTGTAGCTGCAAGATGGTCAGCAGTGCAAAAATGAATGTCAGAAACCACACAGATCACAGCCTGTGCAAAATGGCCATAGCCTCCCTCTGCCAGGAGGGAACCAGAGGTAGGCAGCCCAAGACTCTCCAGACTGAAGTGCTTCAGCCATTCCAAATTATTCCCCCTGTCATCTCCAGAGCAAAACTTGTTTTGCACATTCTGGGATACAAATCAGTTATCAGGGAGAGTTAATCAAAGTTTGGAGTTTATGTGAAGTATTGAAAAGAGCAACAGTTAAAACCTTGTCCCCACAGAAACAATTTGAAGAGGGTCTTAAAGAGGGTGTGTGATGAGAGGAGCAAGGGCAAGAAGTGTAGGTAGGAGACAGTGCACAAAATTGGGCAGAGGAGAGGGCAGAGGCTGAATGTAAGACTCTGTACAAAGTACAGGACAAAATACACATTGTGTATAGAAGAAACCCCAGGCTATGAAAGACTGCCCTATTTTTTGCACACAGGTGTGTCTTTCTCCACAAATTAACTTCTTCCAATCTGAATTCTTTTGACTGCTCTGAGGGTGAGATCCTGTTGTTGGAGCAATCCTGTGGGCTGCTTCAGGTTGTGATGGCATATCCAGGGCATGTGGACTGTGTTCAGCAGGATCTAAGCATGTATAGGTGCTCTAGAATGACCCTGACCCTGAGCAGGGAGGTTAGACCAGATGACCCATTCTGTGCTAGGTATGTGTTGCATGTGCCAAAGTCCTTTTCTGGCTGTGCACTTTTTTCAAACAAGAGATAATATTCTTGTCAATTCAACTTTCAGGAGAACCTGAATAAATTAATGTTTAAACAGATAACCAGTGTTTTATCATCCACTAAATCCCAAAACATGAAGGATGGGTTTTGCAACAATCATCAGGGGGATGATTTGCAACACAACTGGATATTTAAACTCAAGTCTTCAGTTCTGAGGGAGGTAGCAGGCCTTGTGGGATGTCATGATGACAGGCCTCTTCCCAGGAAGACTGTCTCTGTCTTACCACCATCTTCAGAGCAGTCTGGGGTCAGACTTTTCACCAGACGCACTCATCCCATATGTGTCTCCTGGATCCTACCAGATCTGGACAGAAGCCACATGTATCCTAGAGATGGATGGGTCTCTCCATGCACAAGCTGCTCACTCCTTTAATCAAACTGCTAACTTTCATTAACAGCTGATCCTAATTTACTTTATAGCTCTTTTCCACATACACCCCCCTCCCCCCCCACCCTGTCCTGAGTTTTTACAAACCTGGATCCGATTCTCCTGGAGCGAAGCACAGCCTTCTTCTAACTGCTCAGGGGGAAGAGACAATCTGGCATTCTTCACTTTGTCCCAGATTTGTAAAGGAAGAGACATCATTCCGTAAGAGACTTTTTTTTTAGTAGGTCTCAGCTGTTTTGCTAAGAAATTTATTACACTGACCTTAGGGGAATTGTAAAATTTCATTCAATCTTTACCCAGCATTTATTGTTATTCCCACTGGACAGGGCTATCAAGGTCTCTAGCTGTGCTATCTGATAACATCCCCTGAAGTTGGGGACCTTTCAGCTTTGGCATGTTGCATACTCAAAAGTGGAGACAAGTGATAGTATGAAGCTTCATTTGCCAGCCTGCCAGAAGCTAGCTGTGAGGGTAAGGGAGGGGAACCCTCAGCCGCACCAGCACTTGCTGCCCTTGAGCTGAGCACCCACAACCCCACTGCATGTGAAGGTGGGCAGCTACAGGATGGCTGTAGGAGAGTTTGAATTGCTATGGAAGACCCTTAGGAACTGAAAGCCAATACATGGATTACATGCTCTTGCTACTGATGTGCTATTCACCATATAACATAACCCCAAATGTATTTCATTACAGCACAGTTTTAACCTGTTAGCAAACAGGCTGGCCAGGGAGTAATTTACCCAGAATGTGAAGGCACAGGATGCAGAAGGAAGAGTTTGAAAGAGGTGTAAGAAAACCAGCCTGTGTGCTGTGCATGGCTGAAGCGTCAGCTACTGCTCTAGAATCACTGTGAATCATCCTCTCCATGAAGCACTGGCTTAGTTTAAGAAAAACAGATATTTTTTTTTCTTCTTTTCATACTATTAGCCAGCACGTGGTGCAGGAAGAAGGAAAAAACACCTTCGTGCCAGTGTTTAACAGGGAAACCAGAGTGGTGGTGGTGGTGCAATTGATTTTTGTCTTTGTTGGGTTTCAAAATCAATGAAATATGAACTTTTCCCATTGATTTTTTTGAATTCAAAATTATTTTGGGAAGCTGTTAAATGAATTGACAACTTTGTGCTCTAAATCCTCTTCTGCGCTTTGTAAGACACGTGTGGGAATCCATCAGAATTTGCTGAAGTGCTTACAGGCCTCTTGCCATCTTACTATTTGTTGGTTTCTTCTGTCATACCAAATGTCTTCCTCTAAGGCTAGGTTCCTTGGTCCTCAGTGAGAGTGGGGTAGGAGGAGATCCAATCCACTGCTGTGATCTGAGCCTCATGTTCTTTTTCTGCAACTGAGAAAAGGGTTGTATCTCCAGCCGTGCTGGTGCTGGTTGCTCATTAGTAGTCGCTGCAGTTGAAATGGCCTTTTTGAAAGTGCCCCTTGTCCTGGCACATAGCCTGATGCTGTAAGCCCCAGAGTCCCTTTGGTGCTTCCTGGAAAAAAGCCCTCAAAAACATATAACCTAATTTGTAATACAGTTGCTATTAAGCCATTGCTTTCAGACACCAAAAATAAGGAAAATCTCAGAGTTCCTCAAGCTAAGAAGGTCCTTCTGACCACCTCCCATGGATAGCAGTTAAAATGTGGGGAAAATCCCCTTTGAATGAGTCTTGTTTCCTGCGCCAGGACACACTGGCTTGCCAAGCCTCAGGGTGTTTGTCCTGAGCAGAGGGTATGCTCCACTACAGATGTCCACTTCTCTGCAAAATACAGTGGTCCCTCCATGTACCATGGATCAACACAGTTTTTGAAGCTAGTGCCAAAATGAAAAACTTTGGAATTAACACATGTCCTAGATTCCACCATGATTAAAATCTGGTTGTGAGGTGTACCCTCATTTTCTGTTGTCAGGTAGAGTCTTTGGAAGATGCCACTTCTCATCAGAAGTTTTCAAGGGTTTGACTTGCCCTGAACTTCCAGTGGCTGGTTGCTATCCTTAGTTAGGTTTTTTACTTTTTGAGGGTTTCTGCAGGGTGTCTAAATGCTGCCTAAAATTTCTTTAGGTCTGTGTTCCCTTGCACAGAAAACCCTTGGCAAGCCCAGGCCAGGACACATTTGTGGTATCAGTCACCTGTGTGTGGGCTGTCTTTACATTACTCTGCAATCATTTGTGAAGATGACCACACAAAGAATTGCCCTTCATTGTAAGCCAGAACTGAGGAGGGAACTTTGACCCCAGACTTAACCTCTCGGGAAGCTCTGCAGTGAGGCTAGAGGATCTTATTGCAACCTACAGCTGTCACAGACACATCTGTGGGTCGGAAAGTTTAAACCCAAAGTTTTCTCCTTTCTGAGCATTGTACAAAGGATAGACAAAGAATTTTTACCCATCTGTGGCAAGCCCTGTCTGCTAGGACCTGTGGAGGAATTGTCCCCTGGTTATGGGGAAATGCCATGAAGAGTGCATGGACTGTCCCAGGTGTCCCATGACTTGTTTGATAAGAATTTGCGTGCTGTTGTGCGTGTAAAGCCCAGCTTGGCTTTCAGGGCTCTAACCATGTTTGCAAAACAGGCTTTCATAGGAGGAAAAAATAAAGAACTTTACATTTGAACTGAGCTCATTCGCTCTGTAATCATGGATAGGCTTGAAGCTGCTTTCTACACTGTGGCTCCTTTCCTCTTTTGCCCAGAAAGTAATTTTTTCTCAGATTTAAAACTTCATTTCAAGGCTCTGCAAATGCATCATATTAATAAAATGTCACATTATCTCATCCTTTCTGACACAAATGTGAGCCGGCACCTGATGAAAGCTGGTGAGGGAGGAAAAGCAAAGCTATGGAAAAACAGCCTAAAACACAAAACAGGTTCACCAAGATCAGGTCTTGATTTAGAGAAGGGGGCTGTGCCAAGCCCTTTTGTACAAACTTGAGGTCTGCAGCAGTTAGTCTGATTGTATTCAAGGAAAAAGGGCTGATACAGTGTTAGCTTTTTCTTATATCTAGACTAAATCAAATTCTTGGATCATTAGGCCAAGGGCCAAAAGATTGCAGCACAGCAATAGTATGAGCAATTCCTAAAGCCTTGCTCAGCTAGAAATTTTTCAAGGAAGAGCCAAACCTACAGCTTGTCATGTCTGCCATAATAAAACAATAATATGGCCCTATCCACCTGAAATTTTGGATGATAACTGGTTGTTACGATCCAAAGATGTGAAATTTCATACATTCCATAAGATGTGAAATTCTTGTCTGTTTGTGTGAAGTGCATAGCTGGTGAATGAAGGGGAAAGAACAGGTCCTTTCAGACTCAGCTAACACACTCACAGAGTTTCCTCTGGAACTTGTAGGACGCTGGCAGGTTTTTATGTCAATAGATGCTATTGCCCTGGCAGAGCAAGTCAATGCCTGCTATGCGCATTGTCTTTAACAACAGCACTGCTGTTGAGTACATTCTGCTGTCAGCATCTTTATTATCAGCATGTTTGCCAGCAGAAGGCTGAAGTCATGGGATATTGAAACTATGGGTTATGTTTAAAAAATCTTCTCTAGTTTTAGGTGGGCAAGGAAAGGAAGAGCAAAGCCTCCATTTCTTGTTCTGCTTCAAATCTTAAGAGCTTGGAGACAGGTTTGAGAGAAATCTTTGAGGTCCTGATTGTTCATCGGAAAACTCCCCTCACTTTTATGAAGAACTTCTTTACTGTGCGGGTGACTGATCACTGGAACAGTTGCCCAGAGAGTTTGTGGAGATATCCAAAAGCTGTCGGTACTCAATCCTGAGTAATGTGCTCTAGGGTACCTGTGTGAGCAGGGAGCTTGGACCAGATGACCTCCAGTGGTCCATTCTAACCCTAATCATTCTGTGTTCTTTTAATATTCCACTGTTTGGTAGAATTCCAGTGGTTTTGGGTTAGAATGATACAATAGTTTAAGTTGGAAAGGATCTTTTAAAGATCATCTAGTTCCAGCCCTCTGCAATGAGCAAGGACTTCTTCAATTATATCAGGTTGTTCAGAGCTCCATCCAACCTGACCTTTAATGTTTTCAGGGATGGGATGCCTACCATCTCTCTGGGCAACCTGGGCCAGTAGTTCACTGCCCTCTTTGTAAAAAACTTCTTTCTTATATCTAATATAAATCAGCCCTCTGTCAGTTTAAAACCATTAGCTCTGGTCCTTAGGTAACACTTCAAATATCAAGTGATCTTGCTAGTCATTAAAAACTAATGTCTGTGCTTGTTTAGTGAGATTGTGCTAAACAGCCCAGGAATTTGAATGCCCTGTTTTTAATTGTTAAAGCTAATATAACCAAGAGGTGGTTGGTTTTTTGTGAAGTTTTGGGGTTTTTAAAAAAAAAATTTAAATAGTATTTTTATATAAACAGTTTGGTTGCTTTCATCTTAGGTTACTTTGCAAGCACACCTTTAAGACTAAGGAGAAAAAAAATTTCATATACTCCCTCTTGTGATGAAAATTTTTTGCCTGTGCTGAGCAACATAAGATTAGGTCCATATGGAAGGGAAGGAAAGAGGGAAATGCCTGGGAGCATTTCTTAAATGTATTAAGCATGATTTTATGTACTGGGATGAGGTGAAATGAAACATCTGTGTACCATAAAGAGCTCTGTCTGTCTTAAGTTATTGTCAACTGTAAATTTGTGTATTGCCCCCGGGCTTGCTGCTGCTGATGAGCATTTTGTACTGCAGTTCCTCAGCTCCAGACCCACTCTTGCTGAGCCTTAAACACAAGCAGTTGTTTGGAACTGCCTGATAATGAGCTGGGCATGGGTTAGTGAGCATGAGATGGGTTGGGAGAGTTTCCCTGTGCCAGCTGGGGCCGTTCCCTTTGCTTGGTGTTGGGGTGACTGGTGAGCAGCCACCCTTGGGGCTGTCCTCCCTGGTAGGGGTGTGAGGCTTGGAGGTGGCCACCTGGAGATCAGGTGACACTGGCCAGTTCCAGAGTCTCTGCATCCACACAGTCTTAGGTTTCAGCCACTGATGCTGTGCTATGTGTTGATGTCAGTAAGAGTTCTTCTGCAGCTCGGGTGAGACTGCTGGGCATATAAATGCCACGGGCCACACAGGCACATGTGCCTGTGTTCCCCCAGGCACTGGGAAGCCCTTCCCCTCCCCAACATCACACAGGAGCATCATTCAGGGTTGCAGCCCTGTGCAGGGCTGGCCAGCACCCTGAGGTCAGGCACTTCTGCATATATTGGATCTTGCCATGTCTGTGGCCCATGTGCATCCCTTACCATGTTCCTACCTGGCAAGCTGCCTTACTGGGTTATTTGAGGACACCAGGAATGTCAGGTGGCATTTGGGGAGATAAAAGGTTGAGTCTGGGACCCACAAGGTGTTCTGCCATCATCTTTTCTACCACCATCTTGTACTTACTTGCAGCAAATCTGTCCTCTTGTGCCTCTTCCTGCTATGCATCTGTCCTGGACTTCCATGCCCTGTTCTAAATAATAACAGTGAGTAGCCAGACCAGAATGAATAATTGCTCTTCTAGGCCTCTGAATCTCTTCTGTGCTGAGGTGTGGGGCCAGGGGCTGCTCTTATTACGGTGCCATAACTATTATGGAGCATTAACTGGAATGTATCAGCTGACTTTCAGGGCCTTAGTGGTCTGTGCTGTCCTGCAGGGGACCACAGCCCATTTGCAGCTTTTCGTATCCACTTTTCGCAGCATGAAGCCTGTGCAACTCTGAGACAGGTCACCCCCTCGGTAACTGTCTGCCCTCTTGTCTTCCGTCTTTGTACATCTGCTGCCTGTGCCTGGCTGAGGTAAAAGTTCTTGCCCAGCGTAGGACTCGGGCTCAGGTTTCTCACTGCCGTTTATTCAGCTGCTTTTGACAGGGATGGTTTGCACTTGCACATGTGCTCAGGTCTCATCAGAAAGCTTCTGGGCCTTCATCACCTCAGGGGATATGGGGAGTCACTGGGAACAAACAGACTGGGGACAGCTTCTCCCTGGAGGATGAAACAGACCATTCTTTGGCAGGATAGCCTGGTGCTAGGGATTGTTGCCTCGAAATACCTGGTCTTTAAAGAAGTGAGAAACCTTGCCAGAAGGTAAGTGTCCTGGAGGCACATATCCGCCCATAGCTGCTGGGGCAAAAGCAGAGGAGATCCTAAGGGGGAGACAAACATGTACAAATACCATGATGTGTCTTGTGTGAGGCGTAACTGTACTGTTTTGTTCCATGGTCCTGGAAACCAGCCCCCAGCAGTCTTCTGCCAAAGTCAAATAGCAACTTTGGAGGCAATGTGTATTTTTTTACCTTAAAATTACTTGCTGTCTCACAACTTGTTATTTTACTTTGGTTAAAAAATAACAGGGTGGTTTCCGCAAGCACAAACTAAAGCATGCAGCTTCAAATGGATACCAGGACCGACTCAGGCTGTGTAATTACATTGCCTATATTTAATCTCTCAGGAGTGTTTGGCAGATGCTTTAAATTTCAGATATGCAATCAATATCTTCTTCTCTGAGGCTCAACTACCATGTTCTTCCCCCCCCCCCCCCCCCCCCCCCCTTGCTTGAAATACACAAAGTCAAGTCAATATACTTGGATGGTACAGGAGTGATCCCCGCTCAGTGAGTGTATATCTCTATCTATATATACCGATGGAGACCTCGTAGAGGTGTGTGTGTGCGTGTTACATGCAAGACGTGCTCTGCCTTTATTTATTTTGGAAAGGGTTTGCCTTGGTTTCACCGTGCCTCGCTTTAAACGATCCGAAAATCCCCCCCGGATTCAGAGGAATAAATATGCATGGCTTGTAATTCTGTTGCAGCGCTCGCTCCCAGCTGATAGGTGACGTGGAGTTTGGAGGCTCGCAGATTGGCTTTTTGATTTGGCTTCTTGCTGCAGTTGTGCAAACCTCGCTGGCTCCCAGAAATCAGGCTCAGCGCTTTGCCGTGCACCGTAATGCTGGGAAACCTGCACCGAGCCCCGATGGTGTGAGCGCGGGAGCGGGGGAAGCCCAGCAGATTCAGTGGCAATCTGGGGTACAATCCATTTTCTCTTTCCCCCTCCCATTCATCTCCGTCCTCCGCGCCCTCCTCCCTCTTCGCCAAATCTCCCTTCCCTCCCCAAACTCCACCGCACGGAGCTGAAGATCAAGGCTGGTGGATTTATCAACATTTTACCTCCACCCCCCCCCCCTTTTCCAGATGCACCTCCCCGCTCTCCCTGACAGCTGCAAAAGGGAGCACAGGTTTTGTAGCGAGCGAGGCAACTTGGACTGACATGCAAAGGCGAACCCCCCCGTACCCGCACACACCGTCGGTGAATCACCGGGAGATGCGATGAGCTCCCTTTAGGAACCGGAAGGATTTGTGTTGGGGACCCAGTGGAGCCCCCCCTCCCCATCCCCCAGCCCGACCCTCCAAAAAAAAAGTCAGGAAAGCCGCCAGAAAGGGTAAGTAAGGGGGTGCCACCCCCGCTCCGTGGGAGACGCGAGGCTGGCGGGCAGGTGTCCTGCTGCCAGTCGGGGCTCCATGCCTTGCACGCGAATGGCCGTGGAGCGGGGGGTGTTGAGGGGTGGGGGGACGAGAGCTCTTTGCAGGCTCATTTCCCGGGATAGCGGGGGGAATTAGCGTTGCCCAGGCGCTGGGAGCTTGCTTCATTCCTGCTGTCTTCCCGGCTTTCCCGGCTCCGTGCCCGTGTGTGTGTGTGTGTGTGTGTGTGTGTGTGAGTGTGAGTGTGAGGGGGGATGCGTGTGTGTGTGCGCTGCGGAGGGAGGGCTTTTCCTACGGCGCGGAGCGGGCGCTGCGGGGTGGATGCGCGCCGGGGAGGGGGCGCCGGGCCGGGCCGGGCGCTGCGGGGCCGGGGCCTGGCGGAGCGGGCGGGCTCCGGCGGGGCGTGCGCGGCAGGAGCTGCCCGGTCCCGCGGCACCGCGCGCGGCCGCCCCGGGATCCCTCCCGCCGCCGGGCGGGGGTGCCCCGGTTCGGCGGCGCGGCGCGGCCCGCAGGGATGCCGGGGAGCCCGGGGGGTGGTTCTGCCCGGGGCTGCCGGGCGGGGGAAGCGGCTCTCATGCAGTGCTATAAATTTCCTTTTTTTATAATGCCTCCCCCTCTCCCCCTTTTAAATTTCCTTTTTATTTTTAATTTATTTTTTTCTTCCGCCGGGAGAGGCCGGGCCGGGCCATCCCCGGCCGTGGGGCGGGGGCGCCGGGGCCGCCGTCCTGGGCAGCTGTCGCGCTCCGTCCGCCGGGGCCGGCTTGTTTACCCCGGGTGTCAAATATAGCTGCTGCGCCAGGCGCTGCCCTAAATAGGGCACGGGGCCGCCGGCAGGCCCGCAGCCCCCCACGGCAGGGGGACAGGGACTCTACGCACACACATGCACACGCATGAGAGCTGACCCAAATGTGGGCTGGTTTTACACTCTACCTGTCTCCCAGCCTTGCTTCAGAGCTTTGTGTTTTTTCACCTGTGTTTAAAGTATTGATTGCCCTGGCTGAGAGATGAAACCATTGCAGTTGGTTTTGGGGTTTTTTTAAGTGTTATTCTAAAATGTGACCATTCAGAAGCATGGCCATTTCCCCCTCTGCCCCCTCCAATGGAGCTGTGGTTTAGTGGTTGGGTTCCTGAATTTTTGGGTTGTTCCTTGGCTTGTTCTGGGGATTTTACCCTAAAAATCTATTTCAGATTTAGGGGGAAATGCTGGAGGGACAGTCAGGGTGAAAAGATGTGCCTTACACACATCTCCCCCCCCTCTTCATGCTTATATGTTCCTTTGATTCCACACATCTCTTTATAAGACAGAAGAGTGATTTTTTTTGGAGCTGCTTTTTTTTTTATTTCTGGAGATGACAGGGTTGGAAGACTTAGGTAACGGTCGGTAGCACCTTCCTATTTTGGAGCACACATCTCGTGGTCCCTGGGAGACTGGTGGGAGGCCCAGGACAGCAGACCTGGCTTGGGGGGACACAGAG
Source organism: Motacilla alba alba (assembly GCF_015832195.1). Classification (NCBI taxonomy): domain Eukaryota; kingdom Metazoa; phylum Chordata; class Aves; order Passeriformes; family Motacillidae; genus Motacilla; species Motacilla alba. The sequence continues at coordinate 28,117,143 of NC_052020.1, forward strand.
GCCTTGAAGGTGCTCTGTAGGTTTGGTGCAGCAGGGAGAGGCATCACTCCCCTGCAGCACCAGCATTTCTAGGTGGTCCCTAATCCTGCTCCATCCACTGCTGTTGGAAGCATTTGTTTACCCTGGTCATGGTTTAGCTGAGGAAGTCCCATTTGGTGCTAATGTTTGTGCTTCTGTGTTCAATGGGAATGAGACTTGCTTCCTGAATAGAAGTGGTGATTTTGGAGAAGAGCATGTCCAGCTGATGCCGAGGGCTGGCTGGGGAGGAGTGGGAGCAGCCCTGGAGCCCCCAGTTCTGCCATGAGCGTACAACACGAGGTGAATTGGCTACCCCGTGTTGTAAATAGAAGGGTGTATGATCAACCAGTGTGGGGAAAGAGACGACTGATGGGTATAGAGAGCCTTAGACAGAAGATGCGGTACAGCAGTCTGGTTTCTTTTCCTTAAAGCCAAATATGAGTCCTGCTCTAATAAGTAGGTAGTTTGGGCTCAAATGCCCAAGGTAGGATGGGCTGTAGTAATCCCACTGCTGAGGTCCTAAAGTAAGGGCAGTGGAAATGCAAGTAAGCTTCTGGTTTTTTGCATACCTCCAGTGTGCTGCTAGGCACATTTCAGGTCCTGGGTTTCGTTTGTATAATTAATGGTATTTTTCTTCCTGCATGGGGATTTGGTCAGGATATAGTTACAATAACTAGTGGGTGACAGGGTGTGAGAGGGAAGGCAGATATGTAGCCATCCTAACACGCCTCTGCACTGCACTTGTTTTTGCAGAGATCCTGCTCTTGCTTTGCAAAGCTGCCACCTGACAGGATGGCACCTGGGATGGCAGATGCCATCATCAGGTGGGAATAGTCCTTTCTGTTGCCCTGGGCAGTGTGGGAAGCAGTCTTCAGCACCCAGAACAGGAGAGCACATGTGGAGCAGTACTCAGCACAGCCTGGATCATGCACCGTTCTGTGCTCCAAAGATTCTTGCTGGGCCAGTGTAGAGCAGGAGCTGCCCTGTCTGATCCAGTCAGACTGGAGCACACTGTGTTGTTGGGAGTCATGGGCAGTTGCTCTGCATGGCAATCCTAGGATGCTCAAGGCACTGCTCCTCAGCTTGGCTGGCTTGGAGGAAGGAAAGAGGTACCCACGGATGAATCCACCCTTCCTGCTTCCTCTGCTTTCCTCTGAAACTGGTGGGTTTGAAGTCAGAGGAGGCTGGTCCAAGCTTAGCAGATGCTATGGTGTTGCAGGTTGGACAGGTAGAGAGATTGCTAGGGGCCTAGGGTGACGTGCTGATGTGTTGTGCCAAATCCCTAATTTTTAAAGGGTCTTTCCTGTGGGAGGCATTCTCTATCCCCAAGGCAGGGCAAGGCCACAACAGCGTGTGTCAGCACTTTTATTAGAAATCAAGTGAAGATGTATTCCCTTCGCCAATATTTTCAAGTGAAGCCCTATACAGATAAATGGTCTGTCTGTCAGGGTTTTGTTTGCTTGTTTTAAACAAACAGCATCAGTCTCCTCCCCTAAGCTTCCCCAATGACCAAGTGGCGTTGACAAATAGTTCCTTGTTCTTTGTTGCTGTCATGTTTCAGATGCCTTTCATGTGCTTCACAGTTAAAAAGATGGCTTTGATTGCTGGCCAATTTTTTTTTTTATAAACCAGGCAGTAATTTCTAATTCTATATTTTAAAAAAAAGTGAAGGAAATTAAATTAAAATGACAAAAACATCTTCTTAATAGGGAAGAAAAGTCTCTGAAGCCAGGAAATTGATAGTTGTGATGCTCCATCTACCATCACCCACTGTGTTGAGGTATTGTGGCATAGATTAATGCTATTGTTGATTTACTGTTTAGATAATGGTAACTCCTAAAGGCATCAGCCTGGTCGGGGGCCCATGTTTCCAGGTGCCATACAGATGTCTAGTAAATGACAGTCTTTGTCCTGAAGAGTTTCATGCATTGAGAAATACATGAGATGATAAGCTGTTCTTGGGGAACCTTTAAAATACCTGTATTGCTGAGCTTATGGTCCTGAATCTGCAGATTTCAGTGACATGGGGTTTGAGGCTGAAGAGGAGGCTCCTGGTCATGTCCCTGCTTAACTGCAGAATAAGATCCAGGAACCACCTCAAGTTTCCTGCAGCTTCCGTGGGCTTCTGAGGACTGTTGCTGGCTTCTCTGCCTCCCCTCTGCCTTAATGCTTTAAGCTGCAAGCTGTGGTTGAGGGCCATTATGGATGTGAGTGCATGAAGCTCACCATGATAGCCTCCCAACCTCCCCACGAGGCACTTCTGTCACAGGATTTTGCAGGAATAACAAAGCAGGAGGTGGCAGGGATGTGTCATGCCATTCTGAAGGTAGCACGACCACCCCATCTTGGCAGGGTCACAGTGAGACCCAGGTGCCATTGTTCCTGCAGTACAGCATCATAAAGTAATTAGTTCGCCCCATAAGACCCATTTATAAATAGGTGATTATCATGCCCCTATGCTCCTTCAACTCTCAATTTTCTGGTAATTCTGTCTTTAAATCTGCTTGCTGGAGCCTTTGATCACACAGCCGAGCTGTCATTGATGTCTCTGACAGTTGACATCATGGGAGAGAAGGGAGCTTAGGGCTCTTAACATTTCTTTTATGACAGCTTGTTTTCTAATGAAACACTCCAATGAGGATTTTCCATCATAATAAAACAGGGAGCTCTTCCAGAGCACTCAGATTTAGGGAGAAGCTTCTGTTTCCATTCACTAGCAGATTATTTCAAGGCTACAAAAATGAGCTTGCTCTGTTTGCTGCCTTCCTGTACTCTGCTGTCTTTTTACCTAAGCCTCCTAACTCAGGACAGCAGCAGAGACAGCCAGGTCAAGAGCAATCAGAAATACTAAATATCCTATGCTGCTGGGCATGTTTTGCAACCAGTGAGGTGCCAAAGAGTTTTAGGAACCACAGACAGATGAGACTGCATTGCCATTGTTTTCACCTCCCCTCTCCTAGGCTGGTACTTGGAGGCTGTCTCAAAGCAAGCAGCAGCATCGCAGAATAGAGTTTTAATCAAAAGAAGTGTAGTGATGCAGGGATGTACCTGCAAGAGGGCACTTAGATCTGACTGCTGAGGTTGTGTTGAAGGTGACATGTCCAGGAGTGAACGTGGGACTCCAGTGCTGACAACAGAAGGTGCCCTGCCAGTGCGTTCATATTCTGCATGCTGGTGAAAGTTGGTTTTCATCCCCGGAGTAGGGGCAGAAGCAGAGAGGGTTACAGCATGTCTGCACCTCACTCTGCAGTCAGGCTGCAGCTCACTCTGGATGTTTCCTAGCTCACCTCAATGTGAGTAGTTCTAGGAGAGAGTCAGTCAGAGTCTAGGCAGGCTGTGAAATCCACCACTGCCCCAGAGCCACAGCTTCCTGCGCACAAATTAGTGAAGGCAGCACTGCCTCTGCCATGCACAGGCAAGGGTACTCGGGATACTGCTTCAGGTCTGAAGAACTTGTCCTTTTTCTCTCCATACTGTTTACTGTCAGGAAAAATTGTTTTGGGTGATTAAGACTTGGATGTCTTGGTTTACCAACTTGAGGGAGGCCTTCCTTGTTGGGGAGCAGTATCTTGATGTTGAGCTTCAAGTTCATCTTAATAAGCACCTTTACCCTCTTCTCTGGTTTTGGTTGGGATTAGGCAGTGACTCTTGAACACACATGTTAGTTGGGAAAAATGGAGACAGAGATATGTCTCTGCCCTTGCGTTGCAGGACAAGGCTGTTCCATGGTCCAGGAGGTGTTACAGGATTCACTGCTGCAAGAGGCAAACCTGCCTCTGCACATACAGCTGATGCACTTGCCACACTTGTCATCTGGGCCTTGTTTTCTACAGCTTTCCCACCCTGGCTGCTTGTTTCTGCTCCTGTCCCACCCCTATAGGATGCTGGCCCAGTGGCACATGTGTCCAGGTGGTGGATTCTGCTTGCTTTTCTGCCAGACAGATTCCTGGTTCTTATTCATGCCTTAGCCATGCAAACAGTTATACCAATAAAAAGGGGAGAGCTAGAGCAGAGTGGTAACAAATGACCAGAGATGGAAAATGTTCAGGTTGGCTTAAGAATCCCTGCTTCCACCTGTGAAGCTTCTGCCTGAATTGCCTGCAGCAGTTAAGGCTTGGAGTTGGTTCAGCCTTGAAGTCTGTGCTTGATGAAACGGATAGTGCTGAATGCAAATTAGTTGCAAAGAATCTAAGAGTGATGGGGTCTGCAAAGCACTTCTTAAGCTATTAAGATGCACAAAAAGCAGGAAAAAATACAAAATAATTTTTAATAGAGAATCTTCCCAAGAACATGCACAGGGGTTGATCCTGATTAAAAAAAAATAAAAATCAGAGTCTAGGCCAAGCTATTTCTCAGATGCAACATGCCAAATGGACTCAGGTTTTTCAAGAAGAGAATAAAATGAGAACTTCCCCTCTGCTCTCAATTCTTTCGAGTCCCTTGAAAGCTTCACACTAGCACTCACCACTTCATCAACAGACATCTCTCCATGTTGAAGCCTCCAGACTGCATTCCCTGACAGTGCAAGTGGGAGCAGTGCCAACTGTTTTATTAGGTTTGCACCCACGAAACCCACGAGCAAGGGAGGACCTGACTCCTTGTCCCCATGGGACCGCGGCAGGCTCAGTTTGTGCTGCTGCCGTGTGCTCCTGTGGGTGCTGAGTGTAGAGTCTCTCACTTGGCCAGTGTGAGTCCTGGGGAGGCTGCTGGCCTTGGTGCTGACAGGGCCCTGTGTGAGGACCCAGGGACCCGAGTGAGGTGGAGCTCTCAGTGTTGCTGTCCTCAAGTGTGGGGCAAGTATCCGTGTACTTTTCCTTTGTGAAGGATTCTGATGGGGGGTAAGGACTTATTATGCTTATTGCTGCTACTTTTGCTCTGGCAGCCCCTAGACAAGAATGAGCCTTTCAAAGCTTGTGTCATAGGAGGCAAGCAGGGGAATGCTGCTGGAGTTAGCCATGATCAGGTATTCTCCTGTATGAGAATTTTGGAGATGGGTGGACTGGACATTGGCCTCACACCAATTACCACCCACTCTGACTTTTCAAGCCTCATTTTTCCTTTCACTTTAACCTTCCAGAGTAGTTTCAGGTTCACTTCTTCTAGTAAATGTTTCCTCTTCTCTTAACTTAAATAATCCATCTCCCCAAAGCTGACCTGACAGATGTTTCCCCTGCAGTGACCCTGCGCACACAGCACACTTCATGAAACCCTGGCTTCCATGGGGAAATGCAGCACCAGCAGTGACCCTGCTGGTGTCCCAGCTAAAAATAAAGCCTGTCCCTCCTGGCAGTGTTGGGGTTTGCTTTTAAGTAGGTAGGCAGTTTTACCCATTGGCTGCAATGTGCTCTTGTGCCAGGCAGAAGGCACAGCTTAACCTTCAGAGCATGATGGAGCTGCCTTCCCTCTGGGGAATCACATCAGGAGACTGAAGGTGAGAAGATGCTCCACTGCACTTGGTGCACCTACGTCACTTCCAAAAATCTGCTGGCTTGCCTGCTGCCTGTTTAGATCCATCTCTTTGCTGTTTGTGCGTCCTAATGAGTCACAAACACCCCTCCTTCCCCCAGCTGTGGCCTTTTCCTTCTTAAATATATAGATTTCTTTATGAGTCTCAGTAACTGCCCCAGCTCCTGACTTCCCTCAAAGACTCCATGCCTCCTAGCTTCCCAGCATCAAGCTTCTTTTGGCTTGGTTGACCACCTCTATCCCTCAGACCAAAGTTAATTTCCCAGCAAAGGCTGAGGGAGGGGCTGTGGGAGTTATGTTGGGTTGTGCAATATTCCAGAAACCTCATCTAATTACTGTTGAAAAGAGAACATGAAGAGGTGGTCTGGTCACAATTTGCAAGTATCTGTATGGGAGCCAACAGCTTCTAGTGGGCTTCTGGTGGGCTTGGTGCAGTCAACCCAGATGAAGGGATTGATTGTGGTGGTCTTGGTAGCTGGGTTTAGAAAGACCTCAAGGGTGCTGTGGGAGGAGGGGTCAGGGGGACAATCCAGAAATATTTCTATGGCTGTAGAGTGAAGAGTTGTTTTGATACAGGCCTCAAATTCATTGAGTACCCGTTTTATTCATTTGTCTGCTCATTAAATTCCCACTGCAAAATGGATTTGTTTCCAGGCTTTGTCTTGAAAAGTGACCATCAAAGATGTTTTGTGCTTGTTCTTTTACCCGTTCATGTCTCTGATTTGAATGCAGCACTAATGGTGGCTCTGCCTGGGATAACACTCTTCCTATCCATTGCTCCTCACTTGCTGGTGTTGGGGGACTGTTGCTTCTGTTTGGCAAAATATTTGACTGTGACTTGTGACAGATGACAGGAGTGGCTGTCATCAGCAATGTCAGGATGAGCTCGGTTCAGAGCACCACCACAGAAATATGGTTGGGCATGAGAGGCTTTCTGGGCTGAGGCAGGAGGGGTAGGGAGTAAGTGTTGAGTAAGGGTGTGAAAACAGGCTGTTTATTCCTGCCTCAGCTGTTGCTCAAGTCAGTCCTTCACTGAAACTTGCAGCAAGAGCAGGACCCTGCAATTTTCTTACTGTAGCAGGGTCTTAGGAGAGATTTGGACTTGAAAGCAAGTTAAATGCATCTCAGTTTGAATTTTCTTTGCAGAAAAGGATGAAAAAATACTTTTTGCTGTCCCAGAAGGGGACTCAAACTCCTGAGTAAAACTGATGGAGATATGGGACTATTAGGATCCATAATGGAGGCTGTGCCCCTCGGTGGCAGGATAGAAGCTGTCCTCTCTTTTTGCCCTGGTGACTTAAATAGATTCTACAGTGAGTGCTGCATGGAATGAGTATGTTATCTGAGCACATGCATTAAGGCAGTGACTCCTGTCATTTTACCTCCAGGATGAGGCACTTCACGTGCTGATCCAAGTTGACAGTGGGCACATGGTGGAGGGGAGAGACTCTAAGCCTTGTGTGCTGCAGTCTGGGATTGTGGGGAGAAGGAGAATATTCTCCTTCTCTTGTCTGGTTTCAGTGCATTTGGCTGAAGTGGTCATCTCCCATGACTCAGCTGCTGCTCCTGTTGGCAGGACTAGTTGTGGCAGATTTGGGGGCCAGCATGGAGTATTGGGAGGAGGGAGGAACCAGGGCAGGATGGACAGGAATATAGTTGTGAGGAAGTAGGAAGATGCCCCCCAGCTGCTGTGTGTGACATGGGTTCTGAAGAAGAAATAGATTAGGTTTTCCTTTTGAAGGTTTCTGTTGTATGAAACGTTGCCAAAGTTCCTAAGGCATCTCTTTCAATAGAGTAAGCTGGCTCTGCTGACTTGGGCTCACTGGACCTATGCTGATTTACGCCAGAGAAAATCTGGTCCTAAATACTCTGTCTCTCTTCTCTCTTGCCAGCCCTCCTCTGATGGTATGCAAATTGACTAGGCTGGAAAGATAGTTCTAGTTTTTAAGATGACTTTGTGTAAAAACAGGCTTTTAGAGGGGAGAGTCAAGGGGAGGAAGCTGGCGAAAGTAAGTGCTCTGAATACCGGGAGAATGCTATTTCTTCACTTTGGAGATAAACAACAGTATGATTATTCTATATGTTCCTAGAAAATTCTTCTGATACATAATGTCCTGCATCCAGTTTTCAAGTATTCTGCACTGGTATCTAAGTTAGGACTTGCTGACTGCTGGGAATTGGGAGAGTATCATTGCAGGTGTGTTGGAAATCACAGGGGAGGAGTCCCATCCTTTTCAAACAAAGTGCTTTGTTGTATGCACTGCCCCCAAGCTGGCAAACGCATACAGGTAATCTTGATTTTTTGCATCTTCTTAATGGACCGAGTCATGTATTTACCTGGCTTAGCCCTATGACATCTGGGTATGGAATCTGCCTGACGCTCTTGGTAGGAATCAAGAAATAACCTCATGTCTTTTTTTGGAGAAAACTGCAGTAGTCTCTCACAGTTATCTGATTGATTTTCTGCAGGAATTTTAAATCATGTTTAGATGTCCAGTGGAAAATCTGTGATTTCACCGGGTTCCAGGTGTCCAAGTGGATTAAAAGGAGCTGCTCCATTAAGCTTCTAACCACCCTTTGAAATGTGGTCCTTTGCAACTCCTTTGGGGGAATATCTGAGAAACACTGAGACCATGGATGAGGCAGAGGAGGAAGGTAGTGAGGCTGTAATGGTGAGAAAAAAGAATGTGGCTATTGAGGGTGTCTAGCTCCAGACAATATTTCAGATTACCTGCCCTTGGCAGGGCAGAGCGGGGCAGCCAGCCAGCGAGGGCAGACCTGCAGTTGGAACACAAATTGAAAGGAAAAAGGTGAATCAACCTGTCTGGTAATTCTGTAGTGAAGAACAAATTTCTGCCTGTCTTTGCTGTAGAGATCAGAGTGGCATATGGCTTTATACAGCCCACAGGGAAAGCCATCAGAGGGTGGGGAGGGAAGAAATGGAGGTGGGGCAGCAGATAGCCTGGAGACTGCTGCCACTTACTGTAATTGCCGTAGCGGCTCAGCTTCCACTGTTTGTTGTCCATGTCATCTCTGCAATTACCATATGGTAAATATGACTTGAGTCTCTAGCAAATAACAGAGCTAGTATTAAAAGAGAATCTGTAAACAGCTAGTGCAGAAATGAACAAAGAGCAATAAACAGCCTGGACTTATGAAGAATGAATTAATCATCACGGATGCGAGGGCTTATTTTTTTAAAGCAGTTGCAGAATTAGCAGCTGAAAAAACACCAAAGGATTAAGATATCTAAATTGTCAATAAGAGAGACGTGGGGATATATGGCAGTAAAGGGTGAGGGTGCTGTGTGGAATCTTATTTGATAACTGTATTCAAATTGGGTGAATTTACAGGTTTTGGCACCTTCCAAGTGAAGTGGGAGGTATTTTGAGGATAACCCATAGCTCAGTGCATTTTTCATGCCTCCTGCTGTGCTCAGATCTGCAGAAGCAGTGGGCGTGTTACAGTGTATTTCCCACATCTCAGCTGGAGACCTTGACTTTTTGGTTGAAACTCTGGAAATCTCTGCTTTCATTCCGCACGTGGCAGTCGGCACTCTGCTCCTGGCGCCAGCCCCACCGTGCTGGGGGCGCATAGCAAACAGGTGGAGAGATCTTAAGAAGTGAGCAACGCAGTGAGTTTCTGTGTATCAGTCTTGATTTAACCTTTGTAACAGTCCAGTATCTTGTGAAAACCTGCTGTACAGCAGTGCTGAGAGTCAAGTTTTCACTGCCCAGGCATGTCTTTCCTGCTCCAAAGAGGGCAGATCTGCTGTTGGTTTTGGTGGGAGCAGGCACTGAGCTATGGCTCCCCCAGACATCCGTCTGCTTCTGACTGCTTCGAAGATGGAGAATCAAGAGGAGATGAAGATAAATGATTAAAGGGCAGCCTGGGCTAATTTATAAAGATTAAAATAAATTTGTGTGCTTTGGCCAAAGAAAAGCTGTGGAGGAGAAGAGCTATTTACAAGTATCTGAAGCATGTAAATCTCAGACAGGGAGGAGAATGGTTGAGAGTGCTCCAAGGACATGATAATGAGAACTAGCAGCATAAATTTTCTTAATTTCATCCTAAATATAAGGAAGACGGCTAAAGCCTCCAAGATAAATTACATCATGGCGGAGTCTCTATGGGAAGTTGTGGAAATGCCATCACTTGGATAATTTAAAACTCAGCTGGACAAAGTACTAGGAAATAATGGTCACAAGGGAAGGAAGGCAGTGGAAGTCCCTGGGGCATGGACCAGGCAGCTCTTCTGTCTCTGGTCTAGCTAACTCTGAAATAAATGAAATCTGTGCTAATTAGGGTAAGGGCTTTTCTAATGTGACAACAACCACTTGTTTTTGCTGCAGTAGTAAAGATGCTTTCTGAAGTGTAACCTATAATTTCTCTTCTATGTGATGTGACATCTTCTGTGTGATGTGATTTTTTTTTTTTTTTGCTACATATAGACAAAAAAAGTAATAAATTTTGTTTTTATTTTTCCTTGAAGGAGAAGTTAAGAAATAAACAGGCTGTTTCAGAGGATGGGAACTGTGAGTGCCCCAGTTCCTGTGATTAGCACTCAGCATGGCTTGCTGGTGGCTAAGGGCTCCCTACCTGCCTACTTGCTGCACCAAATCCAGCACATCATGTGGTTTTTGTTTGCCTCAAATGGGTGTTTTCTATTGGCAAACTTGTGTTTTTCTTAACGAACTCTGGATCTAAAGATGAGATGTGACTACTACACCTCTTCTCTCCTTATGTACCATTCAGCCTGCCTCTGTGTGCAAATAACTATGGGCTCGGCAGCACAAGTGCGCTGTTGACAACAAATCCTAGAGTCTTTAATTGTAACAGTTGCAGATCTGTCACCAGAATGTTAAAGAAATGTCAGAGTTGCTGCTGTCATCTGTAGGATGCTGTGAGTCACTAGGTGATAAGTTGCACTCTGATGGTGGCACCTGAACCAGCAGCATAATATGTCTATGAAGCAGGAGCAGTAAATAACACACCCTGTGTGCTGCCACAGGCAGTACATAAAATGTCTTTCACTGACAAGAAGTTTTCCTCACACTGCTGAAATGTTTTTCCCCTTCCCCTACTGCTCCCCAAATGGTCTTCACTACTCTTTATAAACCAGCAACACAGTGTGATGAAACCAGTGCCTTGAAGGCTGCAGCAGAGGAACCAGAGCCTGGTGCAACCCTGTGTGTTGTCATGTGCTCCACATTGTCTCCTTAAGCTGCAGTCCATGGAAGAGGCAGGGGGACCACCGAGTGGGTGGCCGAGTAATTCCTCTTCTTTATTTCCCTCAGCCTCCTATACCTAAAAGTGAAGATTTTCAGTGTCTTCACTGGGCTTTTCACATCATGAGCATAAGAGTCTGGAGAATGTGGCTGAACCTTCCCTCTCAGTTTGGGGCCATTCAGTCACTGGGAAGAATGGGGAGTTCACCTGTAATGGGATACAAGCACCTGAAGGCTTTAACTGTGTTTAGAAGCTCCTCAAAATGTGGTGAAAAGACTGATCCTTGAAGGTCTGCCTCTAAATGTGCAAAGGAGGCTTCTCAGTGACTTCTGAAAGGCCACAACAGTGACTTTTTGCCAAATGCACAGGTGGTTGTCACCCAGGCACTGCAGTGAGCTCCAGTGCACTTTGTACACAGGATGAGTTTGCTCTGGGTCCCTGTGCACTAACAGCAGGATCTGGTGGTCACAAGCAGGCCTGGATCCCATAGCAGTGCTTCTTAGTCTCTTACTATGCAGGTGACTGAGCACGGTCGCAGGCTGACTGAAGATGTTGTGTTGGAATATTCTCAAATATATTTTTTAATGTATTTTGAATGTATTCAAAAGCCAGCTGTATGTGGTCCTGGGCAACTGGCTCTAGGTGGCCCTATTTAAGTCAGGGGGTTGAAGTAGATTGCCTCTAGAGATCCCTGCTACCGCCTTTGTGAACTGCCTGCTTGAAAGTCCTGGAAAAACAAAAGTGAGATTGTGTAATATTCATGAAAAGAAAAAACCCTCATCTATATCTGAGCAGATAATACTGCCTTTTAAGCAGGAGCTTGCCCACTACCAATCTGTATGTCAGCCTAAATACTAGGTTTTGGGGTTTGAATGGAAAAGAAGTTATGGTTCTGGGGGAAAAGAGAGCAACTCTTGCTGTCTTCCAGGCTGAGGAATCTCAGACATGGATGTGTACGGGGAGCAGAAGAGCGAACACACCGTGGCTCCGAAGGAGGCTGTGCTACCACACACCATAAATAAGGATGGCTCTTAAAGAGTGGCTGTGGCTGCCCACTGGAGGCTTCTGCAGCGTCTGCCGCCTCCTGTGCATGTCTGTTTACAGAGCTGTGTTGCAGCTCTGCTACCCGGTATATCTGTCTCTCCTATACAGATGTTCTTCAGGTCAGGTGTGAGCAAGGAAATAAAATGCCTGGCCAGTCAAGTGCAGTCAGTGAGGTATTGGAAAGGGACAATTAATTACAGGCATCTTTATGGGTTAGCTATTTATGCCCCTGCTTTTCCAGGAGCATCATGGATACTAAAATACAGAAAAACCAGCATGGACTGGTTCCCTAGGGCAAGTTGTGTCTTTGGAGGTTGCTGCTAGCTGTACACAGACTTGTGCTCTGCTTGGGCCGGCCCCTGGGATCACCAAATGTATCATCACTGCAGCATTTCTATAACAAATTAGTAGACTTAAGTTGTTATGTCAATTAACACCCATTTACCATGCTAGAATAGTGGGTATTGCTCTCAAATTAGTAGGGACACCAGCTTGTAAATATTAAAGACTTGCTAAGAGAGCTGGTAGCTTTTTTTTTTATGGTAGCTCCTTTTTGCACTGTCTTGAGCGAAAAGAAAGGCTGCTTTTGACACATACCACATACCAAGGCTTTGGCATGTTTACTGTCAAGTGCAAAGCAACAAGCACCTACAGCTCTCTGCCATAACTTTTCCATCGAGCTGAACTGTGGGGATCTGTCATGGTCTAGACATGAGTTATTGTGCTGTTTCCCTCATAAAACCTAGCTGGTGCAGTAGTACAGAGGTAAACTACCTATTTGCTGTGTCATAATCTGTGTAAAGTCAGCTTGGGCTCCTTGGTTGTGCTCGTTTCAGACAGTAAGGCATGTGCCATTAGCCTGACAGTTTAAGGCCTGGTCTGTGTTGGAAATTTGTACTTGTCAGACAAAATGAATCTGATTACACTGCTGTGGCCTTTGGCTTGCAGGTAAATCTTAACTTGCATTCTGGATACTATTCTTGTCGTGATGAGCAAAGGGTTCAATAGCATTTCAATGGAGAAAATTGAAAAATAGGCTTTGTTTTGTATTAAATATTTTGCCATGCTTTTATTTTGGGGGAGAGAGGACTGTGCATTAGGTATAATACCTCCTCTGCAAAAACTCAGTTATTTGTGTTCTTTGGCAAAAAGGCTATAATTTCAGTTTTAGCTCATGGTTGTGAAAACCCCTGTATGTTCAATCAAAAAGCTTTTATGTGCTTTGGAACCGAGGAATGTGAAGTCATGTTATTAAGCTGAGCCTTATTTCTGTCTCCCCCAGCTTTGGAGCGGGGCTGTGAGATGATGCAGATAGCAGTGCTGTATCTGCTCTGTGCTGGGACAGATGCTTGCCAAGTGCACCTTGAGCCGTCTTTGCCTGGCCCCAGTGCGACACCCACGCCTGAGTGGGGCTCACCCCGTGCTGAGATCTAATCAGCTGCCTTTCCTGGCTAGTCTCAAATCTGGGAGAGAGCATGTATGGCTGCAGATGTACTCCCATGTCTCATTTATCTGGGAGGTGGGAGGAAGAGGGGAAGGAGAGGGAGGTGCCAGAAGACTTAATCTTATTTCCAGGTCAAATCCAAAGGCTTTTTTGATGGTTTAAGGGGAATTTTGCCTAAATAAGAAATTAATAGGGACTTAGGGGGTTGCTTTTGGTTTTGTATTTAATGAGCAGTGATATAGGAACTTGGTATGTAGAGGTTACATATCAGCCATCACTGTTATTTTGCCTCTTGATTTAATTTCTTGTAAATGCTTCCTTTTGAAAATATCCTTACCTTTACATCCATGAAAGAAGTTGTATACAAAAAGCTAAATTATAAGGGATCAGTATAGCCTTGCCAGTTTTATGACTAATACAAGTCCACAGGAGACAAACCATCAGTCTTCTGAAACTCAGTTATTATAAAATATCATAGAATTGTCTCATGGAACCATAAAGTGGTTTGGGTTGGAAGAGACTTTAATTGTGACAAGTGTGGTCCATACTACCCTTTGGACTGTCTGCAGAAGGATTTCAAGACTTATCTTTTTATTTATGGGTTCTGTTTATGCATTTATGTGGCCATTGTCCACTCTTGTAGAAGGAGTTCTTTCCACTAAAATAATTGTTATGTGTCTTCCTAGAGCCTTGCTGTTGAATGCTTGCTCATCCAGGTGCAGTGATGTTCACAGCACTTTGTCTCTCTTTTGCATTGATTGATTGCTTTGAACTTACCCTACCATACAGGGCGTGCTTTCTTGTGCCCTCACTGCCAATGCCCTCATTTGTGTGTATTCAGTTTGGAAGCAGTAGAAGGGCAGAGACTTGTGGGACATAGCCAAGAGATGGTGGAAATTATGATCCTTGTGATCACCCAGTACCAACTAACTTTCCACTGTTGCTGCAGCCTCCTGCTGTTCGCATCCTGTAGGGCCAGGGCAGTGACAGTGCTGGAATGACACCTCTCTGTGCCAGATTTGGATGTGTTTTGTCACACTGGTGTCAGAGGGGTGACACCATGATGCCTCCTGAGTGCCTACGAGTGACTCGGTATTGTACTGCAAGCCCACCTGGAGGCCTGGTGCTCAGAGCAAGTCTCATGCTAGAGGTTGGCTCCTGTCATAGTCAGCCCTGCTGAGATCAATGCCGCTGCTTAGAGGAGGAGTGGGGAGTGTCTGCTGCACTCTGAGCAGGCCAGGAATTCCCTCCACTGGTTTTTGGACTGAGTTTAGTAGCTATATCTTAGCGAGAACTTGCACCCTGTGTGAGCAACCTTGTTGACCTGGAGCTTGAGAGTGAGTTTTAACTCTTCTGTCCTCTGTCACCTGAGTGTCAAACCATTACCTCAATGTTTTCTTAAGACCAGTTTTAAAATTTAATGCTTTTATTCTGTTATAAAGCATTTTTGCAGCAGTTCTCAGTAGGGGGATGACCATAAGAATGCTTCACTGTATTTTTTCAGTTTGGTTAGGTTGCTGTTTTTCATGTTAATGAACATATATTAAGATCTTATTAGACAGCATGGCTGTGAGCAAAGTTCCTGTTGATCCCACTGGGAAGTTTTATCTGTGGCAAAGAATTGCAGGATCAGGTCATTATCGTTTCATTTTAGAAAAATGATTGTGACCTCTACTTGATGTCAAAGCAAATGAAAATCAGTGAAGAAAAATGTTCCCAAAGTCTGAGATTTTAGTCTGCAATGCATAGCCTGAGTTTGGAGATCCTAACGTATAAACAGAGGCTACCCTGGCAGAGATTGTCTTTGAGGTAATATACTATTAGTTTGATAAATAATAGTAAAATTACCCTCTGCTTAAAATCAAATTAAAAATTTAAGTGGAACTGGCAAGGTCCTGGAGTGTGTCGAGGAATGCATAGCAATAGAAACCATCATGGCATTACAGAAGGTAGACAGTGTTAATTACAGAAGTTGTTTGTCCCACAGAGAAGGAGGTTGGTGGTAGCAGTGATTTATTTCAGAGGGCATTTAGTCATTGCACTATTCATAGACAAGGCTCTGAATTTAAGTGATACTTAGACTCCTAAATAATTTTTGAAACCAAATTTAGGTGGTTGAGTCACGTATATGTTTTTGAAAGTACTCCTGTCTTTCTGTCAGCCATCAGCTATATGGCTGATCTTGGAAGACACAGCACCTACTGGATGTGGTTCAGTTAAGTAGGAACTGGGAGTTGAAAGTGTCAAGAGGTTGGTGGATACCTGCCAGCAGCTGCAGTATGGAAAAGGATGATCTGATGTGCCTGGGGTGTTTTTGGAGCTGCTGTGCTCGTGCAGCTGGTCTCTGTGTGCACTTTGCATCAGAGGCACCTGGAATGCGTCATCTTTGGTGTTGTGTGCACACATCTACCTTGCAGACCAGAAATCTTGGGCTTGCTCATAGTCACTGGCCTGCACATATTCACTGGCCCTTTTTCAGGAGTTTCCCAACACCCTGCAGCCCAAAATCTAGGCAAATACTGTGCAGAGAGGGAAGGAGGAGAAAATGGGAGCATCAAACTGAATCTGAGTTGTATTTGCTGGGCAGTTCAGTCCTCCCTGTGACCCTGAGCTGTGCAGGCAGTGGGGTGTTCTGGTGAGATTTCAAGGCTGGGGCTGAGGCTGTCTAGCAGTCCTCACTGGGGCTGAGGTCCCTCTCATCCCTGGAAGCTCGATCAGGCACCAGGGCTGTGGGATACAGGAGGATAGTTAAGTAGGCATTGGAGTGGGAAGGTATGTAGGCGAACATGGGAGAATTTCACTCTTCTGAATTAGTCCACACAGCATGAAGAACTGTATTGTTTTTTAATATCAAGGGTGTCAGATATGGATTTGTGATCCTGATACTGCATAATCAATTCTCTTCCCTCTGCTGTGCTTTGTCAGGAACAGTTTCGTTCATTTGCAGTCTGTGTTCACGCTTTCCCTCCTGTTTTGCTGTCTTTATAGATTTTTATCGGAACGTTGAAAATGTTTTTTGTTGATATTGGGAAGATTGCACCCGCTTTTGGAAATAGGCAAGCAACACAATATGATGATAAAATAGCCATTTGAGATGCATTTATTACTGCTGATAACACAATAATGTTGTCTGGAATATTTACAGTTCAGAGAGGAGGGTGGATCTTCTCAAGTGTTCAGGAGCTAGTTAATCTCTTTGAACTGCTGTCCTCTGAAGTTCAGGCATCTTGCTCTAAACTGCCTGACTGGGCACCCTCATGAGACAGCAGAGAGAGGCATGAAGGGACATAATCCCTTCTGGAGATGTAGGTCTTAAATACATCTTTTGTGTCAGCATAGGGTGGGATGGGAAGGATCGTTCCCTGGAAATAAGTGTCTTTTTCCTCTGACTACAAAGGGAGCCTGAGAGACTTGGCTTGACTTGCTGCCCAAGATTTGGGTAGTTACAGTAGGGGAAATGAATCCCAGGCCTGCTCATTTGGCAGTATAAACCTCAATGAAAGTTAGTGGGAGTTAAGGCTTTTGAACCTTCCAAGTGCTGTAGATAATGCCACTATTAAGGTTGATGTTTCCTGTGAGATACTTGCCTGTGTCTGGACTCACAAATGTGATTTGTCAGTTAAGCCTGAGATCAAATTCTTCCAGAGGCCTGTTATGAAGGAAGGAGAATAGTGTGATCCATGATAATGTGAAGGGTTCAGAATCCAATTTTAAGTGGTGCAAGCCCTACAGCAATGTAGTTTGTAAGTACTAGAAGGTATTATTGGGCAGTGATATGCCAAATCTATGTGCTACATTGATCAGCTCCATTGTTTTTGTATATGGTATTTTAGGTTAGAGATTACTTTCATTTTAGAAGATACTTGAAATTATATCAATTTCTTTGGGATGCAGAGGGAATGTTAGTGGGTACATGCATTTTGCTCTGTCTTCTGAGTTTTATGAGCACGACTTTTCCTAAATGTGGCATTTTTGTAGGTTTCTGTGACCATTTAAAAGCATGATTATCGGTGTAAAATGTGGCTGTCCAGATGGCAAAGGAGAGGCTAGTGATAAATGGCCTTTGGAACTTTGCTGAGCATGAGTCTTCTGCCCTATTTCTGAGTTGATACCTTTACCACCTAACATGGACTGCCCGTGCATCGGAGCTTGGGGGAGCTATAGGGCCCTTCCGCAGACTCTGCACCCTGTTAGGAGGGGCTCTTTGTGAGGATGATTTGGCTACAAAGGTACTCCATGACTTATGACTGAATCCCATCCTACAAATGGACTTCATTTGGAGATTGGTCCTTGGCCTCAAGTGGCACTTTTTGTGTTGCTAGAAACTGCTTGACTTGTTTTATTCCCTGGGTTCTGAGTCAGGGGGGTCCTTAGGTTTGACAGCTTGTGCTGAATTGAAGTGCTGTGTGCTGGGGATCACCATGGCATCACTAGGTGAGTGGTAGCTGAGCACTCAGTTCTCCTGTTGCACATGATGTAGGTCAAGAATTAGCTATTTCATATATTTATATATATGAGCTATTTTTATACATATATATATATAAAATGTGTGTATATATATCTTTGGTATATATATATATATATATATATATATATATATATATATATATATATATATATATATATATATATATATATATGTATACACACACACACACACACACATATACTTTTCCTCTGAATTACTTTTCTAGCAATTGATCTTCATCTGCAGGGCATATAAATGCTGCAGTTTGTTAGAGTCCCTGCTAAATACCCTCTTCAAAGTGGCAGAGAGACAGCCCATACATCTCTACCAGTACTCTTCAGTGGTGAGGTACTGAAGTGCATTTGGGTAAATGTTGCATCTTCCTTCTCTCTCATGCTTCCCTCCCCCCTCTCTGTTTTGTTTGTTTCAGGTTCTCGGCCTTTTTGGATCTACGCAGTAGAAGTTGCATCTTGTGTATGGCGTGGTTAAGCTTGCAGCCTGTCACCTCGGCCTTCCTCCATTTTGGGCTGGTTACTTTTGTGCTGTTTTTGCATGGTTTGCAGGTGGATGCTGGCCTGACGGGAGACTCAACCAGTACAGTACAAAACAGCTCGTGTTCAGGATCTTTTGACTGCAAGGAGGGTGTTATCCTGCCAATATGGTACCCAGAAAACCCATCCCTTGGGGACAAAATTGCCCGTGTTATCGTATACTTTGTAGCGCTGATCTACATGTTCCTTGGAGTCTCCATCATTGCAGATCGTTTCATGGCATCTATAGAGGTCATTACATCACAGGAGAAAGAAATAACAATTAAGAAACCCAATGGAGAGACCACAACGACCACCATTCGGATTTGGAATGAAACTGTTTCCAACTTGACCCTCATGGCTCTGGGCTCCTCTGCTCCTGAGATCCTCTTGTCTCTGATAGAAGTGTGTGGGCATGGATTCATAGCTGGAGACCTGGGGCCATCTACAATTGTTGGCAGCGCTGCTTTCAATATGTTTATCATCATTGCCATCTGTGTCTATGTGATCCCTGATGGGGAAACCAGGAAGATAAAACACCTGAGGGTTTTCTTTGTCACAGCTGCATGGAGCATCTTTGCTTACATCTGGTTGTACATGATCCTTGCTGTCTTCTCTCCAGGTGTGGTTCAGGTTTGGGAAGGCCTGCTCACGCTGTTCTTCTTTCCACTTTGTGTCGTTCTGGCTTGGATAGCAGATAGGCGTCTGCTTTTCTACAAGTATATGCACAAAAAGTACCGTACTGATAAGCACAGGGGCATTATCATAGAATCAGAAGGTGATCACCCTAAGGGAATTGAGATGGATGGCAAGATGATGAACTCTCACTTTCTAGATGGGAACTTAGTGACTGTGGAGGGGAAAGAGGTAGATGAATCTCGCAAAGAGATGATCCGAATCCTAAAGGACCTGAAGCAAAAGCACCCAGAAAAGGACTTGGACCAGCTGGTGGAGATGGCCAACTACTACGCCTTGTCTCACCAGCAGAAGAGCAGAGCCTTTTATCGCATTCAAGCCACCAGAATGATGACGGGAGCTGGCAATATTCTGAAAAAGCATGCAGCTGAGCAAGCCAAGAGAACCACTAGCTTGCATGAGGTACGGCCAGAAGAACCCGAGGAATTCATCTCCAAAATTTATTTTGACCCGTGCTCCTACCAGTGTCTTGAGAACTGTGGTGCTGTTCTCCTGACAGTGGTGCGGAAAGGAGGGGACATGTCCAAGACCATCTATGTGGACTATAAAACAGAGGATGGCTCTGCCAATGCTGGTGCTGACTATGAGTTCACAGAGGGGACTGTTGTCTTGAAATCTGGGGAGACCCAGAAGGAGTTCTCTGTGGGAATTATTGATGATGACATATTTGAGGAAGATGAGCATTTCTTTGTGCGGCTCAGTAATCTCCGTGTAGTGGAGAGTGAGGAACCTCCAGAGCTCAGTAACTCCCCATACCCAAAGGCCATGTTGGCTTCTCCTTGTGTGGCCACAGTGACTATCCTGGATGATGACCACGCTGGCATCTTCACATTTGAGTGTGACATTATACACGTCAGTGAGAGCATTGGTGTGATGGAAGTCAAAGTCCTAAGGACATCAGGTGCGCGGGGTACAGTCATAGTGCCATTTAGGACAGTAGAAGGGACAGCGAAAGGAGGTGGCGAAGACTTCGAAGACACTTACGGGGAGTTGGAGTTCAAGAATGATGAAACTGTGTAAGTACCCCATTAATTTCTGTTCTCGGGTCTAGTTATGGTATTTAACCCCACATTTTGAGTCCATTACAGGTGAATGCTGACAAGGGACAGGCTCCTTTCTTCAGCTTACTATCAGTTTCCCTACTTACCTCTATCAGGCAAGAGCCGACAGCAGGATTTAAGAGCTCAAAGCTCTTGTCCCTTCCCTCTTGGGAATGACAAATTGAGGCTTAGAAATACTGGGGAACAGGGGATAGGAAGAAAATATATCATTCTCTGAAGTCCTGTAATAAAGCTAAGGGTTAATGGAGAGTTAAGGTAGAGAGAGAAGGAAAAAGATGAAGTTTTACTTGGCTGGGCAAATACGGGAAAGCCTCTTTTTGAACACCAAGCATAGGGAACACAGAACTTTGCTGCAATCCCTGGAATAAAGGTTCATAACAATTATTCCCAGGCATGTAAGAGCTGCTCAGTAGTCCTCGGGTTTTATTTTCACACGAGCAATACTTCATACCTGCGTCCCTAGGCTTGCCTGTGCAACTGGCAGGTCTGTGTGGCAGCTAATTCCCAGCACAGGCACAGCTGCAAAGCTATTCTGCTGAACCTGAAATCCCTGCAGCCTTTATGACTCTATGGTCTACCTGTATTCCCTACATCACCTTCTCTGTGATCGCTTTATGTCTGTTCATTTGCTACCTGTGGTTTTCCCCCTTAAAAAATACTGTGGCTAATGGCAATTATGGTCTAAAGCATTACAGATCACAGCCTGCCTATGTGGCTTCATGACCCAGTGTTTTCATACAGAATAAAGAAAGGAAGCAGCACCCATCCTATTAATTCAGCTTTTTTTATTGCATACTAAGTAGCTGATGTTAAGCTAGGAAGTAATAAAGACCAGAGTGGCAATAATGTCTAATTGCTCTAAGTACCTGTTGTTATCAGTAGTGAGGAATGAGAAAAATCCCTTAGTTGAGCAGGGAGAAGGACAGAGTTGTGAGCATGACGCTAAAACTCCTAAGTGCCTTTTGTTAAACCTAATCACTTGACATATCACAATAAGAATTATGCAGGCTTGCATCTGACATCAGAGAAAGGAAATATTTGTACCAAACCTCCCAATACTGTGCCCAGAAGGATGTTAATGTATTAAATTCTACGAAGTAGGGATGTCCTATTTTGATGGGCCCTTCTGTCTTAGCCCACTAAACCATTTACTCCAGCTAATATCCACAGTCTTGATGCTTGATTATAAGTACATGTTCTTCGTGTTAGAGGAAGAGAAGCTCCTGTTGGCTGGCTTCAGCCACTGTCAGATCTGGAAGGGGATCAGCTGTCCTAATCTGGCCTTTTTGGGAAGATGGGCCATGCAGGTCAGTCTCCTTAACTGAACCACAAGCTGATTTCTGTGGCGAAAGTAAAGAAGAATGTTAGGTTTATGGTTACAGTCTCCTGTGATCAGGTTACCTAAAATATGATGGTACTACTTTGCTTTAAGCAGATCTTGAGGCAGAGACTTTCCTTGCTTGAAGCAAGATCATCAGTGAAAGGCCAGCAGATCTGGGGTACCAGAGAGTACTCAGAGCTGTACTCCCTTTCTCTCATGTACTGGCTAATGGAAGACTTCTTTTTGTCTTTGAAAAGTGTGACAGAAGGTCAGAGCATACCCGTACAGTTGCTTCACTTGGGTTAAAACAAATCACTTTCAGCAGAACCTTGTGGCACAGAGTCTAATTAAAAAAAGGCAATCCAGAAAACAAGTATGTGTAAGTTGCTTAACACTGTAGTTTTTTACCCAGCAGTGGCCTTGAACATAGACAAGACATTTGTAGTGTATTTTAAATGGTGACCACACCTGACGCATTAATGAGACTTTCACTTCTGCATCAGAAGCCTGCTGGGAACAAAGCCCACTTGCCACAGTGGCCAGGGAGATCATGTGGCTAGCAGATTTGAATTTATTTTGAAGCTGGAATTAGTGTAGTGGCTCAACATAGCATTTAATCAAGCTAATAAATCACCCAGCACATATCTTTATTCACTCCCTATTTACTCATTTATTCATACCTCCAGGAATTATAGGAATGGAATTTTAGTTTGGAAACGTGGAGGTAATTTTCCGTAATCAGTCTTTGGTCTTTAAATTCAGTGAACACAGGTCAGTTGTTGCATTTTGCCAGTCCTCTTTGAGGTCCAGATTGTAGCAGCTGTAGAAAGCAGTAGTAGGTGGGTTTCTTCCTTCTCTGCTTTCTACATCTGAATGCAGAAAAATAATTTTGAATAAATATTTAGGCTGCAAACAAATTTGAAGTGACTTAGATCTGAACTTTGGACTTCAGACCCATAATGCTGCTATTCTGACAAACAGTTTGCTCAGCCCGGTTTGGGAAGATGGGTGGATAGGGTGTTTGGTACAGTTTTGCTGACCCAGAGGGCAGTGTATGAGTCACAGAATTGTTTGGTACAAGGCTGTCTGAAAACACTGGGTCACCAAATAGCCAGAGCATTGCCTGGCTAAATATTTGAGTCTTTGCCTCTTAGATGCCTTGCCACTGAGGGGGATCCACCAGGAGGTATTGACATCCCCTGCACCCTGAAGGGGGAACTAAGAGTTCACCAAGCCCAGTACAGAATAGAGAGGACAGCAGGGAGACTAGGATGATCGGTAGGCAACACAAAGGGAGTCAGAAAGTAGCGAGAAACTAATATGCTCCCCACTTCAGCCTACTGTTTAGATCCTTGCCTAGGAAAAGTGAAATTTGGGCTCTAGTTTCCATGCTGGTGTAAAACTCCTACACCAGCATGCCCACCTCACTGCCTTAACCTTCTCAGTCTTCTCATGGAGTCACTTTTATAAGAATTTTTTTGACTCAGGGAAGAGAGAAATTATTTAACAGCATCTTGCAAACATGTAAGGCAGTGCTGAGCTTTGCCGTGGCTATGCATGTATGCTAAGGATCTGCAGAACTGCAGCCACAGTGAAGCACTGATCTGTGTAAACTGAAGGAGAGCAAAGCTTCAGTTTATGCTCTCAACTTGTTCTCCATCACGTGAGCTTAAAAACTCGCATTTTGCAGCAGCAGGTGATCTGTAAGCTGTTTGTAGGTTGGCCTCCCCAAGTGTAGCAATGGCTAAATTAGTCTGAGGGTCATTGGATTACACAGCACCCCTGAGCTCAAACTGTAGGAGAAGCACTGCCACCTACCAGATCCCGAGGGCCAAGGATACGGACTTTCCCTGGAAACTAAACTAAAGGGAGAACAGGTCTTCACTTAGATATAACAAGATAAAATAAACTGTCTCAGGGTTGTTTTTGAGAGGCTTTCCCTAAAATATATGGGACCAAAAAAAGCTGAGTTGATGTGAGCTTTACAGAACAAGAGGGAAATGGGTCCTGCCAGCGGGTCTTGCTTATTGCCTCTGTGATTCTTTCTAGACTAACACAGTCAAAGTTTCCTTACTCACTTTTGGGTAGGAGCACAAGAGAATGCAGGCCAAGGAGAGAGGTATTGAAACAATGCCATTATTACTGAGATATGGTTCTATGCAGAATGTGTGTGTATGTGTATGTATGGGTGTGTTTGAGTGTTGGATAGCTGTGAATCAAGCCATATGATCTTGAATGCTCTCATCTGTTGAGAAGGGACTTGATCAAATCTCAAATATTTGATTATGCTGCCTCCTTTTCAATACATTTGTTATTTCTGAACTCTTGCCCCAGTGAGGGCCAGATATAACCTAAGCAGCTAAAGTGGAGTCCTAGCTCTCTTGTTGACTAAAAGGATCAATCAACCCAAAAGGTTGTTTGGTTTTGGGTTGGTTTTTTTTTTTTTTTTTTTTGTTTTGCAAGATGACTGAATACTTTTCTTTTAAATGATTTTGTATGGAAATAAATGTTAGGTTCTTGAAGGTATGAAAATGTAGAAGAATGATTGACCCTGCTGCTTTATCATGTCTAAGCAATAAAGAAATCATTAAGAGCCAGAAGCAAAAAATGAATTGAGTTTTAAAAGATTTTCTTTTTACATTAGAAAGAGAACTCCTATCAAGTCATTAAATTTAATTTAAATTTTCTCTGTTTAAATTGTTTCTTCTGTTTAAAACTGTTCAAATTCATATGGATATTTGTCTATGTCTTGTTTTAGGATGTTTGGAAAGATACGCAAGTTACCAATAGCTAGTTGATATGCTAGACAATAATGAAGTTCTGTTGTGGCCCTGTCACTTGCAGGAGCTGTACTGAGTTAAGGCTTAGGCAAAGAGGTCTACTTTGGTAGGTGCCTTTGTTGCTTGCTAAGTTACTTGCAGGACTTGCAGACTACTAGAACTACAGCTATTTGCCTTTGCAGAGTGCTGCCTGTGGCTCAGGAAGGAACTGGCTATTGAGAGATGCTGTGGTGTTGAACTGGTATCCAATGGGCTGCAAAGCCTCTTTGCCAAGTCAGTGTGGCTAAACTTTGGTAGCACATGGAAACCCAGAGTCCCTTATCTATATGTGTGTTAGGCATAGCGCTTGATATCAGAAGGGCTGTCTACTCCTTTTATACAGAGACTGCTGGAGACAAACATATTAAGCCTGCCTTGATAGGCAGTGAGATACTGTTCCTTCTCTTCAGGATTTGGGCAGGATGTTGTGCAAGTTGTACGTTGCCTCTCCTTGTCTGCTTCTCCCTAGAGAATCCCCACAGTCCGCTGTGTGCATGGCTGTGTCTGCACCATGAATCACTGTGAGCCTTGGGCTGTCTCCCAGGATGTGCTTAGTTTGGTAATGCTGGTCTTCCAAAGGGCTGCTGTGGCACTGTGCCGTGAAAAATCATCCTCCTGTTGGGGGCTTCAGACACTTTCTGGCAGGGGGCTCATGAAATGCATGTCTTTGTGTGCATGTGGTGGCTAGAGGTGGTCCTGTCTGCATCAAGGTCACCTTGGTGCTGTGCCCCAAGGCTGCTGGTTACCAGTTGCCCCCGGGCAGACGGCTCATGCTGGTGCTCCTGCCCTCTCTCCTGTGTGTTGTGCCACCCTTGTTTGGTAGGAAGGTCAGTATCCCTTCCCCCTCCTTTTCTCCTCCTGTCCCCCAGGGCTTGGACACAGAGACCCTGGGCCCTAACCCCCTGCTCACTCGCTTGCCGTGATGGCTGTTGGCTTCTTCCAGCAGATCCGGTGAAGGTGATAGGGGAGAAAAGGGAGCGTCGGTTTTCTGGTTGAAGGATGTCACGCTGAGGTTTAGCATCATTAATTTGCCTTCCTTTTTGCCGTGCAGCACTTGAGGAAACTGTCAACCTAATTTTTTAATTTGATCACCTACACAGTCATGGTTGTGTCATTTTGAGGGGAATGCTATTATTGATACTTAGCTCTTTTGCTTGGTATTTCATCAGTAGATCTTATAGCACTTTGCAAAGTAGATTGAGAGACAGTATTCCATTTTGCAGATGTGGAAAAAATACAGCGGAAGTGACTTCTCTTCCTTCTAGATTACCCAGCAGATCAAAGGCAAAGACCCGAATTAAAACTGATCTCCCTGAACTGCTAACCTGTGCTCTATCCAGAGAAGGTCTGTGTGCATCAAGCTTATAGTTTTCCATTACTCAGGACCACATTGAATTTTTGCGGATTCACTGACCTCTCTCCAGCTGTTGAGAGTCAGGATGGTACAGGTGTAGGCAGTAACTGGAATATCTCACTATTCCCCCAAGCTGACAACAGGAGCTGCAGTTTTGGATGTTCATTTTCCTAAATTAAATTTTGGCTACATGACATGGAGGTCTGCTGCATCAGCAGACTTTGCTTTATTTATATCATCTGTGATGACTCCAATTAATGACCAAGGTAATAACAAAATTATTTTGGTACTTTAGTCTGAAATCTTGTTCAATAGCTGTCATACACCATACACTAACCCTAAGGCTCTGAGTTCTGAGAAGACAGCCTTCAAAAAATTAAGACTTAGTAGTGGGACTCCAGGCAATGAGAATTTGTTGTGTGAGGCTGATGCTTTCCTTCTCTCAGGAGAAAATGCTTCCTTCCCATTAGAGCCTATTGAGATTGAATCCTCTAAACTTTTCTCTAGTTTGTCTCTATTAGTGGGTAAGCACCTTCTGGCTTTCTTTTCTTGCTTCTACGCTTAAATTAGAAGTTCTTGATCCCTATTTTAATTCACATTAAGGGAAAACAGTAGCTGATGCCCTCCAGTTAAGAAAACTTGCCCTCACTATTTTGCCAGTGGTAAAGGCTGTTGTATTTGCTTTTTGCTGTGGAACTCTCCTGTCAGTTTTCTTAGCAGTATCTCAGCAGTATTTAATTTAACTGAATTCCTTGACATACATGCAGAGGTGCTTTAATTTCTGCAATGGTCTGTCCCACTGTGAGGTCTAGGTGATGTGGCCTGCAGGGGATTAGTGTAAGGTGTCAGGGGACTGTTTCTGGAATGTCTGTAAAACCAGCCTGCAGAAATGTGAGACCTTGACACCACACTGGGAAGAAGAGAAGCCCTGAGCTGACCTTTACTTTCCCAGATAGTCCTGTTGGCAGGTGTCAGGAGGATATACTTGCCCTCTGTCCATGAAGGACAAATAACATCCTGTCTCAGGGACTGTGACTTCTTGCCCAGAGGCATTATGTGACAGTGTTAAATAGGGGAGGCCTGGGACTCCATCTCAAAAATGAGGCATGTGGCAGAGATCAGCTCTTCACCAGCTCCTGGGAAGCTTATGGATTCTTCAAGAAAGCCCTTCGAAGGGACATTCTGGGATGTATAGGAGAGGGCGGTGATATTCCTAGTTTAGGGCGAACACAGGGAAATTCACCCTGACAAATGACACAACCAAGTTTTCTGTTTAAAAACAAACAAAAGACCAGAACTGATCCAAGATAAAACAGGTTTACTGTGGTTTTGCCTGCTCAATTCATACTGACTCATGCCTTACTGAGTGGAGCACTTTTGCAAAATGAGTGACTTAGAGGTCATGCTGTTTACACACAGGGTTAGAGGCACGGGTTGTATTTGTTTCCCACATGTAAAGAAGATGGAGAAAGCACAGTTTGAATGATGCAGCTTCAGGGGATTAAGAAGAGTTGCTGGTGGCAAGCTTGATTGACATCCCATCATATGTGCTGGGAGTTCTTTTGAAAGCCAACAGTGGGAATGCTACTTAAGGCATCACTATAAAGTGTCTGTGACTCTAACTTCTAACAAATCAGAGTGCCAGTAGAGTTTGTTTTAAGTATGGGCTTATCCTTCTGTAAATGAGATGGAGAGAACAACAGCATCTAAAGTATCCCCACCCAGAGGTCCTTCAGCATGTTTTTGATGTGATTAAAGAGGAGCAGCTCGTGCTGGTGCAAGATGGCAGCTGTTTCAAATAAGAACTGGTTTACCTGTTGCTAGCAGTGTGATTTGGTTTTTATTTACCTCATGTCAGGAAAAAAAGGTGATAAAAGAATTTGCTATGCTAGCTGATTGAAGCACTAGGGACCAAGTTCATCCTCCCTTTAGCTTCAGTGAAAACAGCAGATTAAAGCTGGGAGGAATGTGGACTCATACATATTTACAGCTGTCTTAGCAGATGGGCTGTTGACAGATGAGGCCCCTCAAGTCTCTGCCTGGGTGCTGGGTGCCAGCATGTATTGCTGAGAGCATTTCAGCTGAAGTCAGTCCTGGTGTTGAGCAGGCACTGGCTGCTTCCTGGGTCAGACCCTTTAGGTGGATTGTGCTGGAAGGGCAGTGAGATGGAAGTCTGAATATTAGATAGGACCAGTTCTTCTTGCCAGGCTTTGCAGGAACTGTCCTTAGGAGGCCGGTGGAGACATCTGCTGAGGTGCCACAAAGCCTGAGCAGCTTCATGTGGAGCATGGAGCAGCCCTAGGTCTGGACTGCAGTACTGGAAACCCTCCTCTGAACAGCACATTCTGACATCCTCTACTTATCCTGCCTCTCTCCTTCCACATCCTCATGTGGAGATCTTCTGGGTGTTAAAAGCAGACCAGGACTTGATGCTCCACTCCATGTGAGCAAAAGCCCTGTTCTCCTGCTCTTTTTGTTAGATGGTGAAAAATCTCCTTTGGTGTTTCCAAGTGCTGGGGAAGAGAGAGACTTCTTCTCTCTTCCCTGTTCACCTCTCCAAAGAGTTTCTAGGAGTGGTTGCTCCTGCGTGTGCTGTGGCTATTTGGCTGAGTGTGTCGTTGATGGTTTATCTCCGGCTTCACCTCTTTAGTGCTCTATGTAAAAGAATGTTGTTAAAGTGAAATGGGTTAGGAATTACCTTTTGTGCTTCTGTTTTTCTTTCCATGAGATCAGCAAGCCAAATGTGTCCTGCCCTCAGAAAATTACCTACCTGAGCACTGTGCTGCTTCACTTTTATCCCTTTTTAAAAAAAAAGTGTGATAAAAACGATCAATATTTAACATAGAAATTTTGCTCCACTTACCTGTGCTTTACCTGTTTTCCCTCCTGGGTTGGTCTCTTCTTTACCTCATCTGCTTGAGAGTTTTGGTTTAATACTGCTATCTCTGTTTCCCTCAGTAAAGGCAACTAGATCACAATGCTATTTAGGAAGGATGTGCTGGGACCAGTGCATTGGCTTTGCAAGATATCAAATGCTCTGTTTTCTAAGACATCAGAAATGGTTACTTTTGGGGTGGGTTGTGGTGGACTTTGGTAGCTCACAGTAGTTTTCTCATTCTGTGGTGTAACTGGGAAGAGGGAACATGTGAATTGGCAAATTTTCCCAGTTGTGTCCTGTTAGCTAGCACCATCAGAGGTGGGCAGAACTCTGAATAATGCAGAAGCACAGTGAGCCGACTATGTATGAGCAATAACTGCTTCCCTAGTAGCTGGGCTCCCAGGGTTTCATTAGCTGGATCCTGCAGACCAGTATCTGAAAGCTGTGGCAGGGTGGAGGAGCCTGGCTACTGCTTGTGTGAAAGGCTGTAGCACTGGGAAGGCGTGAGGAGCTGAGCACACTATCTCAGTGGCATGGTGCCTGTCCTATTGCAGTCTTAATTTTCTGTGATTAGCAAATTCTTGACATAATTGTCTTTCTTGCTCTTTTTGTGGCCTGAGAAGTAGAGCAGTGCTAGACATGGTCTGTGGGAGTCAGAGCTGATGGCAACTTCAGTAGGTCATTAGACTTAGTGGTGGGCAGCTGGTGCTGGCTTTCCCCTGAGGTACTGGAAAAAAAAGTCAGAGGCCTCATTAACCCATCCTTTATATGGTATGGGGCAGCAAAAAAACCAGCATAACAGATGAGACATCACCCCTGGCTTGACAGTAAGCTGTAGACAGCAGTGGCCGAGCGGGAGAGAGGTGCAGAGTGGTTTCCTTGGAGCACAGTGCCCAGGAGAGAGGGTGAAGAGCAAAGAATCTGCTACCTGGAGTGCTGGTAGAACATCACTGAGTGGCAGGTGGGTTTTTTTCTTCTCTGAGCTCTGTGGGGAATAGCAGATCCCCTCTGTGTTCCTGTGCAGTGCTTTTGGCCATCCAGGAGCTGGAAGAGGTGAGGTGCCATGGTGCAGAGGCAGCAGGGCAGCTGGGTTTGCAAGCCTGGTGCTGCAGCTCCCCTGGAAAGATCAGGTTCATGATGGAAAAATTCAGTGAGTCCAGACTAAAATGAAGAGCAAAGTCCAAGGATGAAATAGGCCACTGGCTGTGGGTGCCCAGGCAATGGAAGCATGGCCAGTCTCAGGGAAAAAGCTGCTTTGTGCTGGGGTCACTCTGTCTGGCTCTGAGGGATCAGGGTGGTCATTCACAGCTCTGGGGCATTTGGAGGCAGGACAAATGGATGAGCAGGCTGATGGAGGACCCTTCCCAGCATATGCTGTATAGACTGGAGCCCCTGAATGCCCTAGCCTGAGAGAGGGTCAAATGCCTCTGGAGACAGCTTCTTGGAGTCTTTCTGAAGAAGGCTGCGATTCCCTTGTGCATGTAGCCCAGCATGTCATACCTCATGTGGCGCCATATTTCCTGTCCCCACTCTGGGAATGGAGCCCAGCAGTTGCCTGGGCAGGGAACGGTGACTGCTGTTGGCAAGGGATTTCTCCCTTGTGGTGTAGGGCTGTCCTGGTGGCAGGCAAAGGAGTTTCTCAGGGCTATGAGGTTGTGAAGGAGAGGAACAAGGATGCAGCATCAACAAACTTCTGCAAAGGGTACCTTTCTTTCAATTTGATGGGGGGAGATGATTTTTTAAAGTGAATTGCTGTATAAGGTAATGGCCTGCTCCCTGGAGAGAACATCTAATGGAATGAAAGGGTATCTCTATCTTGTTTTGGGCGGTGAGAGCTTCCTCAAACCGCTGCCCAGAATACTTGTGAGACACCCTATAATTCAATTAGAAGTACCCTCCAGGGAGCATATAATTATATCATATCTGTGAAACATAATGACAGCCCCCTCATATCACATGGTGAGCAACTGTCTGCTGCTGCCCAGAACCTTTCACCGGTAAGGAACTAATCTGCTTAGCACAGATTGAACTCGGTGGTGTACAGTACTTACCCAAATGCTTCTGAAGGGAATCCCTGCCAGCAGAATAAACCTGTTAGCAGCATGTGAGCATCACTGCACCCGCATTTCTTTCCCCAGCCTTCAGGCCACTCCAGCCAGAGCTGCTCCCCTCCACCTTTGCCATCTTCTCTAAAGCTTCTTGGGAATTTTAATGACTGGGAAGTTTTCTTTATGCCTTTAAACTTGTCTTTTTGCCCCTTATTGTGTAGTAATAGCCAGCGATACAGTGTGCGCTGCAGGGATTGAGGTCCGTAATAGGCAGTGTCCTACCTTTCTGCTGACAGTTTGTAAGATTTTAATGCAAGTTTGGATGTTCTGGGAAGAGAAGCAATTGTACTACCAGTTGAAATGAATTTCCCTGGTGTCAACCACAGTATTGCAGCATCTCAAAAGGTTTTAGACTAGAAGTGAGGAACACTGACCACCACGTAGAGGACTACTGTGGGATGCTGTAATTCAAATTAACTCTCTCAAGAGGCTTCTGTCAATATGCAGAAAACTGTAGAGGGAGAGCAGGGTAGGGTGTTGATGTGACTTTTGAGTACCCAAAGAAATCCTGTGGAGGAATTTCCTGACCCACAGTAGAAGTCAGCTGGGAAACAGCATTGTCTGCCTTGTGATTGAAGAATACTCCTACTACAGAGAGGACTGACGATGTTCTGCCAAGATTGGGCTGCCCCCAATCCTGCTGTAGTTAGTTCAGCATCCTCAGATGGCTCTCACAAAAAACTCATCCACCCACATGAGTAAACTCATCTACCTGTCACAGGATTGTAGTTACTGTAGATACTGTTGAGTTGCTGTCTGTCAGCCTCCAAGTGTCTTTTTGCCCTCAGATCCCAGAGCTCTGAGGGAGCTGGACACCTCTGGAATATGAGACAAGAACCTTTGAGCGATGATGGAGACAGTGGATGAGCGAGGTTTCCTCCCATTACAAAGCAGGAGAACATCACGCTGACCTTGAAGACAATGGATCTGAGTCCCAATGTGTGCCCTTGACTGGCATTTTGGGGATGAATCACCAAAGGTGGAGCCAAGGTTTTTTTAGATGGCCCTAGGCTGCAGCATCTTTTTTAGGAAGGAATTCTTCACAGAAATCGTGATTGGATAGCGGGCAGGGAGCTGCTGGTGTAGTCACCATCCTTGGAGATGTTTAAGCAAAGGCCAGTGGAGCTCAGTGCTGTGGTCTGGGTGACAAGGTGATGTTTGGTCACAGGTTGAACTCAATGCATCTCAGAGGTCTTTTCCATCCTAATTGATTCTGTGATCTCTGTGAGATTCTCTCCTTGGGGACAGTTCCATGGGGAATCACTGGCCATCAGGGCCCTAGTGGGGATGTGTCCAGGGCTCAGCTGAGCTCTGCTGTGAATTGCTAAGTAATCTGGTCAAATAGAGAGCATCACGGTTGGAATGTGAAATGGATGAGAGTTCATTGCTAGGAATCATGGGGCTTTGGTCTTCTCTAATGTGGGGCTGGGCTTCCTTCTGCAAGACCAGCGCTTCAACCTTGGTCAGTGGGAATGTCTTGGAGATTAATTTGTCTCCTATTTTTTTTCTCCACTAACTGGCAGGAAAGAAAATTTCAGTCTTGCTGAGGCAAGACAAGGGAAGGAGGAGCTGATCTCTGCTCTTTCTGCTGTCTCTACTCCCCCAAACCAGAAAAAAATCTAGCACTGTGGAGCCTACCTGCTTCCACTACCTACTGCCAGTGAACACTTCGGCAAACAGGAAGGTCATCTGTTCTTTTTCAGGCAGCACTGCTGTTGAGCATGGCTTGAAGTGAAGGGAAAACCAAGATTCTTCCCCATGTTTACCTTCTTCTTGGCATCTAGGTATCTGGAATGATGATCCCCAACTCCAAACATTGCAGCAAAGCAAGAGTTTTGGCATGAAAGAAAACGCTGAATCATTGTGTAAATTCTGGTGGCTCTTGAGCACCATATCCTTGTCCAGAACAGGAGACTTAGACAAACACTTGGGACAGGCTCCCACTGGCTGCATTTGACTTGTATTTTCATTGCAGCTCTGGAGTAATGCTTACTGCTCATGTGCATTTGTTGGTTTTCTGTTCCTGGGGAAACTCCTTTTACCAGCTGGCTCATGCTTCACTTAGCCCTAGGAGCAGTTGCATGCTTTTTCTGTAACAAGGAGGTGGGACAGTAGCACAGTCAAGGTTATCTGACCTCCTGTAAGCAGAACACTGGGAGGCTCTGAGGAATATTGAGGTAATATTATTTGGTTACCCTGGACAGTTTCTCATAGCAGTTGAAGATATTTTGTGGTTTTGTTTCTCCTTTTGGGTGGAGGGAATCCAAAATTACTCAATAAATTGAGCAGCAGGATCGTTTTATCTACTGAGAAAAAGTGAGTGCCCATAGGCATGCTGTGTTTGACAGCCAGTGGTCCTGTGAGGTGCCATAGGGCAGAGGGTTGTCAGGACCAGGAGGTGCCTGTGCTGGGCAGGTTTGGGGGCAGGCAGGGTCAGCAGTAGCGTGTCTGTTCCACAAGGAGGGATGTGCTGCTTTTGGGGAGTGTGCAGTGAGCCAGGTGTGAGTGCCTGGGTTCTGAGCACCCTTCAGTGCTGGATGGGTGACTGGAGAGTTTTGTGTGGTGCTCACTTGAAAACACAGGCTCTGGAGAGCAGAGTGGTTGACACAGCTGGGATGCAGGGACTAGAAACCAGACAGTTTCTTCATTAGGAATATAGATCTGCTGCAAAAATCACAGGCTTCATTCCTACATGGGCACCAGGTGCTGGGGACAAAGCCTCCCTGGGGTGGCCTGGCCAGGGTCTCCTCTGAGAAGCTTCTGTTGCCATGCCCAGATGGGGCACATTGATCCTCTGTGAGAACAGTGATGGGTTGGTGGGCTTTGTGGTATGCTGTGGCACTGCTGACCCTGGCTACCACAGCCCTCTCCAAGGAGCCTGCTTGGGTCTGAATGTCAGCTATTGCTGCAAGGCTCCTGCAGGGATGTTAGTGTCTCACCAGAGCCCTGCCATTTAAAGCATCAACCTCTTGCTAACCCCTTAGCAGCTGTGGAACTGTTGATCTGTTTCTGCCTTTTTGCAGCAACTGGGCGCACCATTCCCTCCTCTCACATGCACGTCACGGTTTTTGTGCACAGAAGGTGATGCCACTGTTTCCTCTGTTCATGCTGTCTGCCCTGACCCAATAGGAACTTGTTGACAGACTCTGGTGAGCACCTCTGAGAACTGTGGAGACTGGAGTCCCATCCAAAAAGGTGGCAGGGTCTCCCAGCCTGTTTGTTACCTGATGTTAGAGTGTGTGATGTGGGTACATGCTCATCTCAGCTTGTGCTATGAGCCCTTATTTGCTCAGTCCTTTCACCAGAGACTGTTTGGGTACTTTAGCAACTTTAAATTGCTTTTAGCCTTGACTAAACTGAGAACCTACAAGGAAAGGCTTTTTAACAGTGAAAACCAGCTGGGAGTGGCTATATGCTAGATTGTGCTCTTTCTAGCTGCTGAAGGTGACTGGGAACAGTCAGCATGAATTTACTATAGCAGAACATGCCTGACTAACCTGATGGCTTTCTGTGGTGAGATGCCCGAGGTGGTGGCCATAGAGGGAGCAGTGGGTGACATTTATCTTGGCTTCTGGTTTTTGATGTGTTCTCCTACAGCATCATTATAACCAGACTGGGAAGATACAGCCTTGACAGGTGAAACAAGATGGACCAAGGGGAAGGTTGGTATGCTGCAAGTGTGGGTTGCTGGCCAAAGGGACCTTGGTGTACAGCAGAAAGGGACCAATGGGCCTTGGGAAGTTGGGAGAGAGAAATGCAGATCTTGTACATGGGATGGGGTCAGCCATTGCCCTGGCAGAGGCTGTGGGCTGGCTGGGAATGGCTCTGCAGGGAAGAAGCTGTGCTGCAGGGAGAAACTGCTTGGTTCATGACAAATCAAGATTGAAGCAGTGCATTGATTTATCAGCAGCATATAATTAACCAGCAATCAGTGAACTATGTAAGGATCAATATCAGCAACACAGGGAAGAAACCACAGTGCTGGACATCTAAACAGTGCTGGTGTTCAGCTACAAATTTCCAAGAGTCCTTCTGTAACTGACTCCCAGAAGTTAGGCTCACACACAGTTATGTGCCTCCCTGGCTTTCCAGTTTCAATGGCAATTGGTGCCTGGGGTGAGCTCTGTGAGACTCCAGTGGACATCAGTCAGCAGCAGAGTATGTCTTAAATATTAGCCAGAGTTGTCACTGCTACTGACTTGGGATTTTGCAGATAGTGGCAGAGGTTTATTCCCTGTAAAAGATGGAAGCAGCTCTGGCCCTCATTGGGATGTTAAGGGAAGGTCTCCCTGGACTGCCCACCTTCTCCCCTTGTCAAGGGAATGTTCAGGCAAAACCGGTAAGCTTGAATTTCCCACCCAAGGCCCATTTTGTGATTCTTCTCCCATCTGAAGTAGGTGAGTGTTCTTAGATGCTGACCAGCTGAGGTGCTGATTGCTAGACATGTAGCAGAGCTGGGGAGAGCACAGCTCTGCGTTAGAGCTTCTATCCCAGTCTGGCAAGTGTACTTCTTGCTGAACCTCTGGGAAGTGTTTGATAATGTCCCTTTGCATGATAGATGTATTATGTACTCAACATGTGGTATTCATTTTCCATCTGCCCAGGTGTACACAGCCATTGTTGGCTGCTGGAACTAGCTGAGGACATGCAGCAACATCCTTTCCAGGTGATCTGTCGCTTTGACCTTCAGGTCTAAATTTCGAGTGTCTATCACACATTGAAATTGTGGGGCAGAAATAAGTTCCCCTGGTCTGCATCCTGTGTGTTACTGTGTGGAGACCAGTAATGGCAACCCCAGAGCAAGTTTCTCTTCCAGACACTGGTGGAGTAGCAGATTAGGCAGAAAGGGATAAAAGCAGGAGAAGCTTTCCAGAAATAATAGTTGAAAAAAGGGCTAAAGACAAGGAAGGAAGAAGCACCATCTTCTTGGTATCTCAGATAATATGTGTTTCATGTGAAGTACACAACAGCCAGCCTGGCTGTCTTTAAACCCTGATGTCTGGTTGATTTTTTTTTCCTGTTAACATTCAGTTTTAAATAGAGTAGTCCTCTGAGAGTCTGAGCTCAAGCATCTCAAATGTAGTAGAAAGACTTCTACAGTTAGAGCGGGTAGAGGGAGTTGCATTAACCTTCTCTTTGCTGGTATTTGCTGTTTTGTTGGCAAGTTACTTCCATGTCATTTGGACTTGATCGGTTGGAAGAGCATAAACCATGCAGTCATGACAGCTTATTTAAAGCTTCCTTTCTCAGGCAGTCCAGGTGTCTCTAGATGGCTGTGTGCCATGAGGACATGTCAGTAAATAGCCATGAAATTGGGTTATTTGCATGGGATTTTAACCAAGATCTGCCAGGAGTGGAGTGCAAGTAGGAACTGAAATATTTAAGTCCCCTATGGAGTGGAAGGACTTTATTTTCCTAGCTGAAAGGGTATGGAAATTTCACAGGCCCAGAAGACCAGTTTGTGAAATATTCTTTGAGAGCCTCAGTTTTTAGAAGTGTTTCTTTGTGAAAAATTTAATAAAAGGGCAGTTAATACTCTTTTGGCTGCATAGTGTTTTTGTTCCTTGTGTTGATTTGGAAGCACAATAGGAAGCCATGAGAAAATGCAGTAACTCCTACTATTCAGGGTTTTTTTTTCTGCAATTGTTCCTGTTCTCTCTGGATTTCAGTCAGAGCAGGAATTTGGCTTTTCCATTGGCTTTCTTGACCTGGATGAAGATTGGGAAATTTTCTCTCAAGCAGCTGTGGCTACACACTTGTTATTGAGAGGGTTAAATCTCAGTGATTTGTGTTGAAAATGTGACATAAGAGATTAGATCTAGAATCCCATTTTGCTGGTGCACTGATAACAGGATCTTATCAGCCTGCCACTCTTATTTGATTACTAACACTTGCTACTGCAGAAACTGAGAAGGAGAAATGGGAAGTGGCTATTGATTGGCAATCAATAGGGACTGAGGTGCTTTCATCAGCCCCAGGGAAGGTGGCACATTCACCTGCTAATTGCAGCCTGCAAATCCCAGGGGGGATGCTCTGGCATGGCATAGCAGCATGTTGTACTACCAGACCAATGCTTTAAGGGATCAGTCTTGAAAATAGTACTTTTTGGCACTGTGCCTGTGTAAGCTGTGCCATCCAATGACAGAGCCACCCACGCTTCAGCCTAAGGTTAGGAGTATTGACTGAATTCATCAAACATGCCCTGAGAGGATGCAGAACAACTGGATATTGTACAATGGGGCTGACTGTGATTATTGCTTGAATACTGATTCTTCATTAAACAATAGAGGCTTTTGCTGTTGGGAATAGGACCAAGCCTCCATTTTGCTTGATAGAAGCCAGATGGAGTTTCATAATCCTTTTTCTCTTTCTTTTTGTCTGTGTATGCTTCTATATCCATCTTTTATCTCTTCTTCTCTAAACCTGTGTTTCTCAATCTGTGTGTGTTTTACCTCCAAGTGCACCTCTGTTTCATATGTTTTTAAATGTCCTTGGAGAAAGAAGTCTGGATTGGCAAGTAATGCAAATGTAAGAAAAGGTGGGGAACATCCTACATAATGGTGGTGTCACCTCCAGTAAGCGAGTTTTAAGGTTTTACAAAGGGCAGTCTCTCACAGAGCCCTGTGTGTTCAGCACACTGTGGTGGATACAGATGGGCCACAGGTGGTCCCTAGCTCCTGATGACTGTTAGCCAAAATACAGAGGGGAAACCATCTCATTCCCCTCTGCTCATTCCTGAACTAGACTTGATGCTGGACAGGGCCAAGGTACCTCATGCCATTGCTATTCTCCGTTCAGATCACGGAGTGCTGCACCCTGACACAGGACCACTGCGACAGGAACATTGACAGGCCCAGATAAATGGTTTTTAATGTTATGTACATGTAAACAGGATGGACATTTGATGGCACTTCTGGAATCACTCAGGGATCATAACTTAGTTCGGTGCGAAACGCAGACTTTGGACACAGCTTATTTCTGACAGAGAGGTTCATGAACACAATGCGTTGTTGCAGCCACTCCTGCTTTGCTTCTCCTCAGTCTGCCTTTCCACTGTTATCGTGACTTTCATTCCATAGTAAACTGCATGGAGCTCAGCATGGCTGTGCTGTGCCCCAGTGACCCACCTTGGCAGGCTGCCTGAAGTGGGAGCTCTGGGGCAGGAGGCTTGCTTAGGAGATCTGCAGGGGTGCACCTCAGTCCAATGACCTCCTGAGTGCAGTTGTCCAGGATGTGGATGTGGCATGTCCAATGAAAGGTGTTTTTGTATGAAAGCCTTCCCTAGGATGGAGAGGAGTACCCTTTGTTTTGCTCAGACTCCATTTAAACTCAAGAGGGGAGGTATAAAAAAATCTAGTTAAGAGAGTATCCCATTTACATTAGTAAGTCCTAGAAGTCAATAGTGCCAAGCAGAACATTAATACTGCCCCCATTGTGTGTCATTATAGAATTATATTTAATGACATAATTATAAACTGTTTATCTGATAATGAAATGTACTCTGTGTCTTCTACATGCAGAGGTTTATATGTGAAATGTCTTGTTGGATTTTTGCAATCCGCTGTACTCTCACTAAATTAATTATCCTGATTCTGCCATGTGCAGCTGAATTGACCTGTGCCTAATTCTCTCTTAATTTTTACTGAGCCAGTGGTGTACATCATAAGAGGCTTCCTTCACATTAAGAGAGTCACACCAGTGTAAACTAGGCAAAATAAAATAAGGAGTTTGTCCCTCATATAGGGGTTGTCAGCCTTTCTCAATTTTTGCTGCCTTCAAAATATTCTAGGGGAATATATGAGCCCCTTCAGAAACATCTGACTGTCTTATAGAGTGCAGCAGTCTTGTTTTTTCCGGTAACCTTTTGTGAATCCCTCAGGAGCAGTCTGCAGTCTGCCATCAAAATGGCAGGCTGAAAGCCACTGCTCGAAGCCTTTTAGGCAAAAATTCCCTTCCAAGTCAATGGCTGTGTATTATACCATTCACTGTCCATTAGCACTTCACTGTGGAGGGTGAAACAGTTAACTTCAGAGCTATTTTAGCTGCAAAACTTTGGTGGCCTCAATAAGCCTGCAGCAGTTCTCTCATTATGTGCCCTTATATTTAATTTCTTGTATGTTGTGTAAGAGGAGTGTACTAAGCTCTTTTCTCATTAGGGACTCTGGGAAGTTTGTTCTGTAGAACATAGAGATGCGCTGTTCTGAGCAGTATTGCACTGACTGATAGATTATGGCTTCATGGGATTTAAATAATGAGACGTGGCTGTGTTGTTGATGTCTGCACTGTGTGTGAAGAGTAAGAATTGCTTTTGGGAGAGCAACTCTGTCATGCCATGGGACAAAAAAATAATTCTGCCATCACAGTGTTCTTCTTGATATTGCCCCTAAATTTGGTGTATGTACTTAGGTGTGCCAAAACACTGCTGTGCTAAGGCCGCAGGCTCAAGCTTCATTTTCCATGGCAAAACCAAATCATGCTTTTAAATGGAGATTTTTTTTTTCAAATGGTTGAGTACAGACATCTTTCTCTTGTTTTACTGTTGCAATCAAGAAACAAGTGCTTATCCTGTCACTAAAAAATAATGAAATAACATTCAAATGATAGTAATAGGCTGGCATTTAGAAACGTTCTGTGCTGACCAGAGCTGGTGAGCAGAGCATGACTGCAGTGGTTAATAGGTATTTAAAAACCTTCCAGCTGTGTTGGTACCAGCTGTGTATTTGGAGTGGTAGAGTGCAGGCTATGGTGATGCTGCTCTTCAGGAAGCATGTGGTGACTCTGTAGAGGTGGTGATATGACCAGAAATGGTGGAAAATTTTGAAAAGGAATGAAACCACAGTGTGATGGTTCTGGTGTCTGCATTGGTGGCTA
Source organism: Motacilla alba alba (assembly GCF_015832195.1). Classification (NCBI taxonomy): domain Eukaryota; kingdom Metazoa; phylum Chordata; class Aves; order Passeriformes; family Motacillidae; genus Motacilla; species Motacilla alba. The sequence goes on from NC_052020.1 coordinate 28,156,450, forward strand.
TACCATGAATACAGTCAGACTTGAGTCTGTCAAAATCAGGCTGAGCCAGTTCTAGTTTTATTGACTGAGGCTTTGTCTGCAGACATTAGTTAAAGTCTGTTAACTCCTTGTGTGGGTGAGCTCATTCCCAGGACCTTACTCTAGCTTAATTGCCTTTACAAGAAGATTAAGTTAAACTGAACTGAGGTCATGTTACTTCAGAGCATGAGCATCAACACAGGGCTTTCTAATGCCTTAACTTCCCATTCCTAATTAATTCAGCTTAATTTTCTAGAGCATCCCCAGATAGATGAGGCCTTCCTAGTGTTGCTAGATTATATTTTTCTTACATGGTGTTGGAAGCATGTGTATCTCCTCATGCTAAACATAGAAGATGGGGATAGAAGACAGGCTTTTGTAGGTCCTGATTTCTCAAAGAAAGCAGCAAAGACCACTTGGAACGGCTGTCTAGGATTGTGCCATTATACTGGGGCACACACAATAGCACCCCCAAGCTCTGGCAACAGTGGAGCTGCATGACAGTGCTGGCTGTGGAGCAGCCGGTACCAGCACTGCTTGGATTTTGGATTTCAGGCTGACCCAGGTCTGTTGCACTGTACTCCCAACACCCACCCCTTGCTGCCAAAAAGAAACAACCTTTATTATGGCTTCATTTACCATAATTGAGTAGACTAGGATTAGATTAGACCTAATTTCGGTTGGGATTTTTTTCCCAGTGGTGATGCAGCTGAGCATCTTTTCTCATTGTGGCCATGTTTAATAGTCTTATATGACGGACCTCTAAGGGGAGTAGTTGAGGAAGAATCTCTTCTCACTTACTAGCAGTAAGTCCTTGCAGCAGAATGGTAAAGGGGTGTATCTAGTCCAGCCCAAGACTAAGGTTTGCAATTAACTTAAAGCCTGCAGCAGTGGTTTGACTGGCCAGACTCAGTGAACTGGGAGCACTTGCAGGGCAGCTAAGGCAGCTGCAAGCAGGAAAGTCTGTTTCAATCTGTTGCTAAAATACCTCTGGCTACTTTTGGTCGGTCTGGCTGATTCCCTTTTTCAACCACTGTTGTGTAACATAAAATGGGGGAAACTGTGGTCTCCTGGACCTGCCTGTGATTCACTGTGCAGGTGTGAGCAAGCTGCATTACTGCTCTGTGCCTCAGTTCCCCCACACGGAAAATGGGGGTAGTGTAGAAGCCATTACATTTTCTAATGCTGCAATATCATGGAAAGTCTCTTGTCCCTGGTCACTGCTTCCTTCACTGCTCTGTTCAGGGAAGCCTAGGACTGAGCATCTCTGCCCTAAGAGTAGATATGTAAGAACCATCAGAGTGATTTTGAGGAAGACTGGAACTGACTCAGAAGGTCCATGAGTAGGGATAAAGCTAAAGGCATCTGTCCTGCGCTGAGTGCTGGTATGGCAGGACGCTGGCTTCAGCAGAGCTCTGTGTAGGGTCAAGTCCTTACATCTATCCAGTGGCATGGACTGCAGTCAGGGGAATGCAGAACTAAATTCATGTCAGACAGCGCATCTTCAGTGTCATGGCCCCCACTGGACTGAGCATCTCTTCTTTCTGAGGAACAAATATGTTTTTCAAGTAAGTTCCTTGAAGTGCACGTTAGCTCACAGCTTAGCATCTTTTAGTGGTAATGGAGAAAACTATTCACTTGGCATTGGGCTGAATGGTGGCAGGGTAGCAACTTGAAGCCTTGGGAAAGACCCTGAATGGTTTGGTATGAATTGTCTTGTGGTAGAGAGGTGTACTGCTCCAGCCTGCTGGAGAAAGGATGGTCCCTGAGATCTGCCCCTTCCCCATGAGATGCTGGGAACCTAGTGGGGAATGGTACACTGGCTCCTCCAGGCTTGGTAGCTGCACTCATGCTGTGGCAGTGGGCTTTTCCCACTGGACATGGACTTCCTGCCTGTGGCAGAATGGTTGGCTTGATGTTGACTGCATGCTGTGGTGTGCTTCCTGAGCTGTGCTGCACACAGGGAAACAGGCAACATGATGGATACCAGACTTAAAAAATAGTATCTGTTCCCTTCTTTTACCAATTTCTCAGCTTTGAAGTTTTCCAAGGCCTGGTCTCCTCTGTGTGAATTGCTTCTGTTTGTGCAGGCAGCATGGGTAAACTATTCCTGGTCCTCCACAAACAGGATAGCTGTGGAAAAACAGACTGCGATGTCTTCTGGCTTGTCTGTCATCACCAGGCTTTCCTCTATGACTACAAGGTCTTTATTACCAGGGGAAGCAGACAAGGTCATGTCTGGCTCTCAGATCCTAGGCTGGGTTTTCAGAAGTGACAGTTAAAAGTAAATAAATAAATATTGAAATCTTTTGACAATTCATTGAATCTTTTTTTATATGGGAGCCATTGCAGGGGGAAACCCAAACATGCAAATAAATACCAGCAACAGCAGCAACAACAAAAAAATTAGAGAGTCCCTTTAACACTGACCATGTTCTGGGTAGCTTAATGTGTTCCCCTCTAACATTCTGGTATTTAAAACACCAAATTAGCAAAGCCATGCAGTTATAAAGGAGACTACCAGTCATCTCTGAGCCTGATGCCTGTGACTTGCTGGCAGTGTTTGCAAGGTCACCCATTTCCTATCTTTGCCACCCTGAAACCTGACATAGCAGGGAGCATCTACCATCCATTTCCCCCTGCCAGAGAGTGGCAGGAAAGGTGCACTGGAAAGATGAGAAGCATTACTGGTGGCAGTATAGCTGTGCTGAATTATTGCCTATTGTGTGGGGAGCAGAGATTTGCTTTTGGAATGTTGGACTCTAAGTCATCCATCTCTTTCTTTTAAAGGTGAACTGAAGAGCTTTGCATGGAGGAAAGAACTAGCCAACTAGAGCTAGAGGGCATAGAAAGAGAGTGTAGAAAGCTTTAAGAGCACTTACTTATTGAAAATGAGGACTGAAAATCACCTCCTCCTTTATTTACTCTTTGCTTTTTGGTTGTTGCTTTTGTCTAGTCAATAGTACCAAGTAAGTCAATGTTGGAAGGGGTTAGGGTGTATTACTGTGATGGACTTTCCAAGGTACTGCCTGTTTCCTCTTGTTCTCTTGAAATGCAGTGCTCCTGGAGTAAAGTTGCTCTTGCATCTTGGGATCTTTGAGATGGGATGGGGTGGGTGATCAGTGCAACCTCCGTGGATACTCTTAGATACATTTAATCTAGAGTCCTTCGGGGTGTACATGTTGGTTACTTGTTTCTGTGTTGTCAGAAAATGCAGTTTTGAATGCATATCTGCATCTCAGACAGAATTTGGGGGGCAGAATTGCTTTTAACTGAGACTTGTGTGTCGCCTTACTGTGTGGAAATCCAGGCTTGAGTTAAAAGTGGTTAACCTCAGGGAACATCTGTTTCTGTGAATGTTAAAATCTCAAAAAGTAAAATGATTCTTGAATTATCCCAGTCCCAGTGTGATGCCCTACTGTGGAGCCACCTGCCCTGGGTCAGGCGGCAACAGTGCAGGGACCCTGCTGCACTTCCTGCTGCAGACAGGAAGATCTGAAGGAAGGGAAGGAATCTGCCTTGCAGCGTCCATAAGAGCAGCAACTTTGTTCTTCAGTGGCACCTTCTAGCATTCCTTACAGATCTTGCATCCTGTTTTGCAGATGAAACTAAGGCACAAAGGCAGTTTTGTGAAGTTAAGCCATAAAGCTCTGTGGAGGGGAAGAATGGGATTATAGTCTCTAGGACCACAAGGGCTTTTCTCTGCTACACTATTTTTCCTTCTTCCTCCTGAAGGAATTCATTTTCTCTTTCCTTCTTCTCAGGCCTAAAGGGTTTCTCTCTCCCTTCTTCTTAGATGTAAAAGCATGGTGCTTAACATGACATTACACCATGCATGACGTTTGTCCAGGGAGAAGGTTGGTGGGTGCCAGACTGGCCATGAGGAGCCAGTCTGGGTGCTGAGGGTGATGGAGATGTGTGGGGAGTGTTTCCCAGGGAATTTCAGACTGCCAGTGTGTAGGTTTCTGTGTGGGAGCATTTGGACCTGTAGGGGCTGTGTGAAGGAAAGCAGTGAGTTGCAGGTCCTGCATTTTGCCTGCCACAATCCAGGGAGACATGATCTCATGCTCTGTGTATCTGGAGGCCTTAGTAAGGAAACCTGAGAGCTGGGATGGAGGGACTACGGTTTGTAGGAGCAGAGGCGAGCAAAAAGCTCCTGCAGAGGATCTCCTTCAGAGATCTGCCTCCAGCAGTGCAAGGCACATGGTGATGTGGGAACCATTCAGACCCTCTGAGCCACCTTGCACCAGTGGAGCAGACAGTGCCATGCCATGGGTGCAGTGCCTTGGTAGGAGTGGGTGAAGTTTTGGGACCAGAGTAACGGTTATCACCATGGCCTGAGCCTGAGATGCAGTGATGGGAGTAGGAGGATGAGAGTGCTCTCATGTGGCTGCTTCTTGGCTCCCCTGCTTGAGCATCTCCCTTTCCATCTGGTTTCTCTTCCACTCAGGGACTTGAAAAGCCAGAGCCCAATATTCCCTTCTGTTTGAATTATCTCTCTTAGCCTTCTGCTGGGGTATCACATGAGCGTGGGCTGACATTTCCCTTTGGAAATGGATGAATTGCTTAGTGCTGTTTGGTGTGGTCTCTCCCAGAGATCAGCATCCCCCCAAGAGCCTGCTTGGGCTTTAATGAAGCACTGCCTGCCTTAGAGACTCCCCCAGAGCTTTCCGTCTCTTTTGTTTTTATTGCTGTAATAAATCTTCCCAGATTTCTCTAGCTGGAAGGGTGGGAGGTTTGAAGAGGGGAGGTTTCCTGCCTAGTGCATTGCAAGCTTTTATTGACTGCCAGAAGTAGCAGTAAACCTGAAGTGGGAGGTGGTTTGGCATCGATGAGCTGAGCATTGAGTCCCTGATGGGGTCCAGCCCAGTCCCTGTGGGGTCACTTCTGCTCCACAGTCCCCACCAGCAGACAGAGCTCAGCTTCAAGATGGAGCTGGGCTTGCAGCTGTGGTGCAGCTGAGCGAGACAGGTCATTCACTTCTCCAGGGCTCGGATCAGTGTAACTTTGCAGATCTTCAGCAATCTGATGTGATAGAAATATGATCAAAAAACCCCTACCCTGAAGTGTCCTGACTGGCACTGATGGAATACTTGGCCACCTGGCTTCCAGAAGGTTAGCAGCTAGCTGTGTCATTTTAGCCAATTATTTTTTTTTTTTCTAAAACCTACAGCCCCAAAGCCCAGATATCTTTGTTTTTAGGATTACTGACTTTTTTCCTGTTAATTTTTTTTTCTATGTGTTTCTCAAAAGCAGTGTGAAGGACTGGCACTGGTAAAGTTTTTGTTGCCTTGAGGAGGTGGCTGCCAGTGCTGCTGAGGAGGTCTTCCAAATTTCCCCAGTGAGATTCCTGCCTTTAGGCACTAGCACTTCCTACAACATAGAGAGGGGGCTGTTTTGGCTGGAGCAAAGTTAGCAGCATCAGTGGTTGTGTGTCCTGGAAGGATGCAGGCTGTCACTCTGAGAGCATGGCGGGATCCAGACTGGGCAGTTGGAAGGATGGGATAGGGAATGTTGAGTTATGTGTATGTCTGCACCCTGCCTCTCCTCCTGTACCATGCCTGGAGCAAAGGCCCTGGATACATTTTCAGAAAGCATTAATGCAGTCAAACCTCAGGGTCATCACATGGATGTGAGCTCTGAGCATAGGTGTCAACAGTGCTTCCCAGCAGGCTGCAGAGAGAAAACTATTCTGTAGTAAATAACTATTTAATACCCACCAAAACATTGTAACTAGTATTTTAAATAATCATGAATAGCTTTTTTGAGAAGAAGCTATTAAGCTAAATCTAGCAGGGAAGATCTATGCAGATCTTCCCACTTTGTCAGGTTTATACGTGAGGCTGTAGTGTAACACTTGCACTTCTTAGCTTAGCACATGCATACATAATTACATACTCCTCTGATTTTATTTCAGAGATGCTTTCTCAGACTTGATAAGGACGGAATGGAGGATGTGTGTAACCTGGGTTCCTCTAGGCTGGGAAGAATGACAGTGTCTCATCTCTCATTTATGCCATGGCCCATTGGAACTGTGTCAACCAGGTCCCTACAGGTCCGGGGATTCCTACAGCTAGCAGCATTCTGCTGTTTAAATAGGGCTAGAGTGATGTCCTTGGTTGCTGGTAAATCACAAAACCTCTAGTCTGCAGTCCAGGTCAGACAAGTAATAGAGAGGCCTGCCTATAAGAGATCCTTTGCTTGGATTTCTCAATGGATGTCATTTTTCACCCACACCACCCCGTTAAGTCCAGCAGGTAAGATGAGAATCTCCGTCCCTGCTTCTGTGATCTCTTTGCTGCTCTCTTTTAAAGGCAGAAGAATCACAGCTCAGTGTGATGACAGAAGTGGTTGTGGCCCCTCTAGCAATTACAATTTCTTCCTCTGATGTCATTCAAATGAGCATTGGAGGCAAAATGTTACTCTAGCAAAGGGACTGTTAAACTAGAAAACCCAGCTTTTATAAGTCATGGCATGAAAGGTATTGATGTGCTTGTAGCTCATCCTTCTGGCTTTAATGTCCTTTAATTACCACCCTAAGGAGCTCTTCAGAACATGGCTCTGCACCCATTAGGAAGCAACCTTGCAGTCTGGCATCTTCATCCCTGGACAGGGAAGATGCACACAGAGGTCTGTGTCCTCTCCCTATGCTGCTCTCATTTCTTCTCCCCTACAGATAAATGCTGGACTATGAAGCCTGTACGCAGGCTCCACACCTAGAAGGGATGTTCCTGTCTTTCTTGTGAAATTTGGATGCTTCTTATAGCAATTCAGCTAGAAGCAAGACTATCTTTTCAAATTAAATTTCAGCACACTGACTGAATTTCTAGCCAGGATTGGCAGTTTGTTGGCAAGAGAAGATGGAAGGAAGTAGGGGGAAAGTTTAAAAAACGCCATATTCTTAATGATGTTTCTAAAACCGGTGATGCTACAAAAATGGACATGAATCTTAATTCTGTAAAACCAATTCTCACATCCTTAATTCATATTCTGTCTCACCTGAACAGTGGGGCCAAATGTCTTGGCAGGGAAGGTGATTGATGGCATCTCTACCACAGTTCGTGCAATGTAGTGCTCTGGCATTCTGAGGTCAAACTGGGTAAGCAAAGGGTTCTTTTGTCCCCCAGCTAGCCAGCTCTCAAATTAGCCTTGTTGCTCATCCTTTGTTGGCTCTGGTATTTATAGAAAATGCCACTACTCTGCTCTTGTAGTTTGCCATCAACAGTCACCATTAATGCCTGCTTTAACTGGGAAGAGAGTTCTGGTGTCCCTGCTGCCAGCCTCCTTCCCAGAAATGACAGTCAATGCAGTGCCTGTCTTACAGAGGGAGTGGATAGGCAAGGAGACAGCTCTTGGTGAAATCCCTCTGGACAAAGCAGCTCAGCTTGTGGATTGTTACAGGGATGGCCAACAGTTTACAGAATTCAAGGGATAATCCCTCTGAGGAGAGGGATATCCCTCCTTTGCTGTCCCAGTTAAGCACAATGACTGTTGGTTGCTCAGCTGAGAAGCATGGGCATAAAACAGCCAACTAAAAAAAGGTGCATCACCTCAGCTTAGGGCAGAGCCACTTTCACCTTTGTATTTTCTGACAGATATTTTCCCAGTCTGTTCTTGAAAATCTTTGGTGCAGAGGCATGTACAATACCCTCTAAGAAATTCACTATCCTAACACATTAGAAAGAGGTTTCTGATTTTTGAGTTAAGTTAGCCTTGCTCCAAATCCAGCCTCTTATTGTTCATCCTCTCCATCAGGGACATGGAAAATACATTCTTGCCAGATCCTTTCTTTCTTTATTTCTTCCTGAATAAGTCTTTCACATCTTTGAATGCTATGCCTGAAAGTTGCACTTCCTCTCGTGTTTTCCTCCTCTGTATGGTAATCCCAGTTCCCTTAACATTTCTTCAAGTAAACCAGCTCCACTTGCCATCCAGTTGTTCTCCTTGTTTTTCCATGGACTTGCTCCACATTCCTCTGGAAGTACAGCACCCTGGACTGGATCTGTACCCAGCGGAGGCCTTTTGAGTTCTAGGTAGCATGGAGAGATGGATTTAGTCCCAGGATAGCTGGTCCATGTCTATCTCTGCTACCTTCTGTAGGTCCTGCCAGCTCGTGCTGGTAGATCATTCTTTCCAACCCTTATTTTTGTCTCCTGTCCTTGACAATCAAAAGTGGGTCTCATCTGTTTCTGTAATTAGCTCTGTGGTCAGCAAAACTTGCCCTGTTTGATGAGGCTGAAGGCATACCTGCTGTGCCTGCTCTTCCTGCTCTCATGACTCTCTCTCAGCTTTGTGCCACTGTAATTCCTCCTCTTCCTCTTTTAATGCCCTCCAGGATATCTGCTTTCCTGCCTCTGCTGGGTTGCACTGGCTGCCGAGCGCAAACCATTGAGCCTAGGGGCTATTCATTTCACATCTTGCCTATGAGAAGGTGACTGTCATACTTTATAATCCATGATCTATTATGAAGCTGCTGGAGTCCCATCTGTCTTTATAAACCTCAATCCAGGCTTAACTGGTGGGGTGGGGTAAGAAGGAGAAAAGGCCTTGATGCTATGCAAGCTCTGCTTGGAAGTAATGAAAACATTCCTGTGTTATCAACACTGTGCATTCTAAAAATATCCTTTTTCTTACCTAGATAATATTTGAAATGTTCTACTGGTCTGGGGCAGACATCTTGATCCTATTTTTTGAAGGTCATTTTGCTAATTAAGAAGCCTCCTGGTGTCTCTACGGTGACACAGAACTCCTACAAAGCCTTAGTTTAAAGATGAAGCAAGGAGAGTGGTATGCTCTTCCCTGGAGAGAGGACAAGTGGGAGGTTATCAGACAGGCTGTGCCCTCCATTGCTGTCATATTTACTGTCTTGGCACTGGTCCCCTTACAGACCCAGGAGACCTCAGGGTGGGATTTGCACATTCACAATGAGCTTCTCCCAAGCTGCAAATGGCAGGGGGATGGGAGGCACTGTGGTGCCCTGTGTGTTTGCAGAGCTGTTGATGTCTACCCACACGGGCGTAATGCTGGTACATCACTCAGCCCTGCTCACAGGGGTTGGCAGAGTCCATCCTTTCCTAGTGCCTCCCCTTGCTGCAGGATCTTGTCCATTCATGTAAGACAGGTTCATGCCTGAGCCCACAGGTCATGGAATCAAAGGAGTTTGTTCCCATGCCAATACTACTCCATAGAGGTGAGTGTCTGTGAAGCCAGGCCAGCATCATCTATCTTCTTTTTCTGTGTCTTTCCTCCCAGTGTAACATAGGCCTGGGCAAACGGGATACTCCCTTCAGTGCACAGCACAAGGCAAATTCCTAAATTCTCCTGGGTTTCATCCCTCATTATTGCCGCCTCCTACTACTTTTCCTTGCACTGTGTCTCACCCTCGCTTGTCCATGTCCATATCCTTGAAGGTTTTGGAGAGGACAAAGCTTAGAGAAGACAGCTGAATTCTCACCTCTGATTTAGCTGAGCTACCGACACAGCTTGGACTTAGCTGAGCAGGCCTTCTGAGAACTCATAGGGATTCCATCCCTTAGCCATATCCTCCATCCCCAAAAAGCTGTGTGCAGGAAGAATACCCAGAGCAGCAGATATTACTTATCTGTTCCAAAAATCCTCTCCGCTGCCAAGAGCTGCCAAAATTTTACTAAGAAAGGAGTAAGAGTCTCTTGTTTTCTCCTGTGGTCGCCTGAGTGAGGTGGTGGCACTGGGTATTTCTTGGAGGAGCCTTTTATTGCTAAATCTGAATTCAGTATTGTACAACACCAGTAAGCAGTCAGTTGAAGAGCCACTGAGGTAATTGGAAAGAGACTGAAGAGGGCATTGGAGCCTTGGGGAGAGGAGGTAGGGAGAAGATATTTCTCTTCTTCAAGATATTTTCTTCTTCAAACATCTTAGATTGGTCTGTGGATCTGGTGGATCTGGTCTGTGGTTGAGGACTGGAGGTAGCCCAAGGAAAAAAAAATAGTGAAAAAGGATGGGAAGGAGGGAATAGGTGGATATGGTCTGTCAGACAATGCTGTCCAATGCTGTCAGGGTAGCAAAGCTGTGACAGATGGGGCTGCAGCAGGAAGAGACAGCACGAGCTCTGCTACAACCTGTATTTGGTAAGAGCTTTTCCTCCAGTGCACAAGGCTTTTTGCTTCCATTTGTGAACAATGTTGATATGAATTAGACATTCTCTGAATAAGAATAGCATCACCAGTTGTACAAATTAGGATGAAAGGAGTCCTCAAGCTTTCAGACAGGAACTGAATGCTTGCCGGGGCCAGGAGAAAGCAAAGACTGTTGAGAGACCTCTGATACAGGTTGGTGTGCTGCAGGCACAATGCCCAAACCAGCTGGAGCTGGGCACTGCCAGGATGTTGAGGTGGATCAAACAGGTCACCCGCTTGATGTGACAGACGTCTGCTATTCTGTTATGGGAGGTAGGGTAAGGACAGGATCTGTCTAGCATTTTGAGTAGTAAGGAAATCCAGCTGGCTTTTGCTCTTGGAAAAGCAGATACAGCTTTTGGTGACAACTGCAGATGAAGAGGTAGAGGGATTGCATGGGAAGCCTTTACTTTCTGCCTTTTTGAAGCTCTCAGGAGGTGCTTCTAGGAGACTGCCTGAACAGCAAATATCAGGCAGAGAACTCAGAGTTGTTCCCACCCCTCTGAGACATAAGGAACTGCACAAAACTTCACTGTGGCTGTATATACAAGATTGTTTCCATTATTATCTTCTAAAAGGTAACTCTTGTTTTTTGGTGAAATGTTTGCTTTACACAGCATTTCTAGCATTAGTTATTTTTAACTGCTTCTCTTTGATACACTCAGCGGGTCTGAAGCTTGCTCTTTTTTCTGGGATGTCACAGTTGTTTATTGTATGTGAGATGAACCCCAGGTTGCTATTAATCTGCCTTCCTAGGGAGGCTGTGTGGGAACCAGCCACTTCAAGATTAAAGTCTCCCAAATCTGCTGGCAATGCCCTAAATTACCCAGGCCCTGGAAACTGTCCTGCAAACACTCTTGTCTCAGTTCTCATGGTGGGTTCTTACATGGTCTGTGCCTGAAGTCCAAAGGAGACAATGTTGTGTGGGTCATGTCAAAAGGTCGTGATGGAATCAGTCAGACCAGGACCTGCATGTAGGAGGAGAGATGCTTTAATGGATCTGTAACTATTTGGTCCCAAAATTGCAAATGGTGGAGAATTATCCCAGCTTTTCTGCCATTCATTCCCTCAACAGATCCTGCTTGGACCATATATTTCTGTGTTTTGAGTTGATCCACTTTCAGCTGTTTTGTGCAAAAGAGGAATGCTGATACCATTTTCACCTTAGTGCCTCCTAGCCAGGAGCAGGCTCTGTGTGATCTTGAGCACAGAGGTTTCCCTTTTCTCACTCAGGAAGTCAGGATTGGATCACAAAAATTTCATGTCACCATTCAGATATATTCATTGACCTGAGCCGGCTGCTCCAAATCTGTGTGCTTCCTCACCTCCTGGAAGGGTGTTAACCACAACACAAATATAATGCATGATACTTCAGTTATCAACACTATGGAAAAGGTGATGGAAAAGAAATTTTAGTCCCTGGTAGGAAGCTATACATCTAGACATGGTCATTTTAACTTTAATTTTCTAGCTTGAAATCGAACCTTTTATTCCTCTTCATTCTGCCATATCTCCACTGGCCCCTTGAGCTCCTTCCTCTTCCCATAGACATGGCTTTTGTCGTGTAGAGTGTTTTTTGTTCTGAGACATCTCCTGTGCCTGCTTTCCTCAATGGACACTGATGTGACATGCAGAGCTGAGCTGTCAGAGCTTGGGGGTGTTTTTTTCTCCATCCTGTGATGAGCTGTGACACTCCAGCATCCCAGCTCCACAGGCCACTTCTCTATGCTTTTGTTAATGTTTCACTGTGAATGCAGCAAGCATCTGAGGGCAAAATGCAGTGGCTAGAGGTGTGCCCAGTTCAGGGGGCATTTTTGAAATACATTATTTTTCAGTTTTACTTGAAGAATCCATAAGGCAGTGTTGAAGATTATTCCTGCTCCCTTTCTTCACGATTTTTCTCTTCGTGGATTTTCTCCTATTTCTCTAGCTTGCCCCAGCCATGATTTTCTTCCCTCTGCTTCTCTTCTGTCTGGCTCAGGGGAGAGTTTTGTGGGTGGATCATGGGCTCTTTGGGGCAAATTTACATCCCTTGGTGATGCAAATGAGGAAGCGCATTATTGGAGTTGGTAGTAGTGAGCAGCATAAATGAAATTATCCCTGCAGGCTTATTTTCATGAAGTAAAATAAGGCTGAATATGAGAAAGAAAGAATTGTGAGTGCAGCTTCTTTGTTGGATCTTGTTTAACAGCCATTGCAATGAAGGAAATTTCACTCGTGCCCCATCCTAAGGCCAGCTGGTAGGCTGGGCAGTGTGAAGGCAAGATCTGGGTGTCCAGCCAGACTCTGGAGCAGGGAAAACCAGGAGCTTGGGAGCAGCTACCTGAGTGCTGCTGAGAAGGAGCAGGTCAGGGAGCTGCCCAAGGATGAGAGGGGACAGCCTGGTGCAGGGAGGGCATCCAGCCCATTTGCTAGCTAATACATAGGCACTGATCATTGGATGGGACTGAATCCTGTAGGCTGATCCTATTAAGATTTTCAGCAAAAGCCCCCCTGAGGCCTTTGCCCTCCAATGTGTTAAAGCCAAGCTCTGTTCTATCTCATATTGCCTTTGCAATAGCCTCTCTGGCTTTAACCCTTTGCTAGCCTGGTGCTGTTTAACCCTGATTACTTGACATGTTGGAGTTTTTCACAGGGGACACATGGTGCCCCACTCTGGTGCCTGGAGATGTAGGATCCATCTGTCTCAGGCAGGGGGTCTTCAGTCAACACTGGGAGAAGTCCTTCCTGGGAAGAGGCCAAGCATGCACGCTGTCTATAGGATGATAACAGGACTGGGGTGGAGAGGATGTGAGGTTGTCTTTGGGACACGCTCTGAGGGGACCTGATATGCACTGGAGGTTTGATTTTAGAAATCCTGCTGAGCAGTTATACTAAATGAGTGTTTGCATGGTTTCAGCCAGTCATCAGTTTTGCCTGGGACTGTTTGTCCCTTTGCCAGGCAATCCTCAGAGTATTTTTTTAGAATGGTTGATGTGTCGTGGCACTATTTCCCCTTGCTGCAGTGGCACTTACATTGCAGGGGGCAATGTGTCCAGTGGGAAACATTGGGGTCTCACAGGAGAGACATGTGGTTATGGAAGAGGCAAGGTTTCTGGCTAGAAACATCCATCCAGCTTGTTGGTCCCCAGTGATCCCAGCTGTGCATCAAGGCCAGAGAAGCAGTGAGCTGCAGACAGCACCACAAGTTGCTCTTACCTTGAGTTGCTACTTCTAAATTTCAATTTCTTTTGGCTGTGGGCAAGGTCAGAAAGTGTGAGTGGTGCCCTGATCAGTGTGAGCTGTGGGAAGAAGCAGCCCTGCACAGGGAGCAGGGCAGTGCAGGGGGAGACTTTGCTTTTGTCACACAGCTTGGGAAGAACAGGAGAGGAGAGAAAAGCCAGGGTGTGCTGTCAGATGGGAAAGCAGGATTCACATTGGAATACTCCCAGTAGGCTGCTGGAAAGGACAAGCAGGAAAGAGGGCACTTCTTTGCTCAAAAATCTGTAATTTTTACCTGTAATCCAACTATGTTCCCCACTGAGAAGTCTGAGGCAAGGACATGTTTGAACAAACCAGGCATCTCAACCATGTTCCTGATGGGGTAGTATTGAACAAGATCAAATGCTGGCAGTATCAGTTGTCGTCTAGCAGATGCCCTGGCCAGGAAGCTGACTGGAAATCCTCAGAGAGATTATCCTGATCTCCTCATAAACACTGAAGCATGGAATAGAATAACTTACTTTAAATACTAATGCTAATTTACCATTAATTTTGACTTTGTTACTGGTGGGAGGTACTACTGTGACACTCCTAACAAAACAAAATCTTCTTAGTGTTACAAAACTGTATGGGAAGGACAGAACACAGCTTTGCTGTGCTCTTCTGCAAACTCATGGAAAATCTGCTGTTCAATTGATTGTTCATCCACTTTGGTGATTCTTTGAATAGCATAGAAAAGCTTTTGAAAAGAATCCCACCCACCACTTTCTTCTAGCGATGGCTTTTTTTTTTTTTTTTTTTTTTTTTTTTTTTTTTTTTTTTTTTTTTTTTTTAGTCTAGGAAAAAAAGGTGTAATCATTCCAGAGGTAATAGTTTAATTTGTTGATACAGCATCTCAGGGGGTTTTCTGCAGGTTTATGTTTCCAGAGTAGGCAAAACCACTTGTTGGCACACAGGCTCTCCATAAATAGCAGTTTGCACAGCAGCACAGATAACAAGAGATATAAACGGATACTAGGATGCCTAAAGATCTTCTAAGACCTGAACACCGAGTCTTGTACTGCTGTAATTATGTTGAAAATATTGCTGAATTTGGAAAAGTGGTCTGTAAATTAGATTTGTTGCTGCAGACCCACTGCCAATGATGGGACTTGTGCTGTGTCTGCAGAACTTTGAGCTAACTTCAGCATTCCTTTTAGTGCACCTTGGGCTGAGCTTGGACTCTGATAACTTTGGGACTTTTTGGTGGATGTTGGTTGATAAAGCAGGATTGCAGTGCGGTGGCCAGATCTTGGGAAGGGCCAGGCCTTTTCCTCTGCACTAATACACACAGTGCAACACTCATTACTAGTTTTGCTGGGACACTGCAGAGTTGGTTGACCAAACTCATCACAGGTTCTCCCAGCAGCAGAGCAGGATCTGCTCAGTTTGGAGCATGCTGTTAAAATAAATCATTACCCTTTGTGGCTCCATTAGGCAAATTTCATAAGATGCAGAAATACCACTCTCCCCAACCCGTTGCCTCTGCATCATAACCATGCTGGAAATTCATCCAGGTATGTATTATGTCACAGTGTTATGCAGCCTTGGCTTTAGAACAGCACCTCTCTCTGTCTTGTAGCTGTTGAGAGTTTCTCCAGAGCAGTTAGCAGCAAGCAGAACCGATACAGCCATACCAGCATGTGTGACTGGGCAGTTCCTGCATCTCTCCTGGATGCAGTAATATCTGTTTGCCACTGTGAATATATTGTGTGATCCTTTTTGTCCCGATTCCATAAATTTTGCAGATTTGCTGATATAGTTGAAATACAACCAAACTCATATTTGTTGGGATATTTCCTGAGCAGCACTGAAATATCAGGGTACTATCTTTATGTCTTGGCTATGTGGAGAAAACAAATTTGGAGATACAGCCCTTGGCTCCCCTGAGCCTTGTCTGAATGTGTATATGCATGTATTTAGGGATCTTTTTTTTCCGTATGCTGTTTATCTCACAGGTTTACTTCAGCTGATAAGATTTTACAGACCTGCTGTTTACAGCATGCATTGTAGACAAAAAGGTGATGATACAGCCTATGGGGATCAGACTCTACCCTTGGTCTTGTGAGGTGTGAGGGCAGAACTGAGCACAACGCTGTCCACAGAGCACTGAAGCTGAGCTGCCTTTCAAAATAAGATGCTTCAGATTGTTCTAGTGAAAGTAATGAAAAGTCAAAGAAAAATAGAAGGTGACTCCAGGGGTTTCTTTTCCATGCTCAACCAAACCAGGCCTTTGACTTTTGAGCTTGGGGCTATATAACCTCTTCTCCCTCAACCCAGCTATCATGCTTTTGGGATGGTTGCTGATGACCCTGTTTCGCTTTGGCAGGGATGAATCATGCCTGTGCATATGTCGAGCTGCAAGAAGCAGCAAAGGAGGAAATGAAGGAAGAGAGGACAGGTCTGTCTGCTGTAGGGCACTTCCCCACTGGTATTGTCCTGGTCCCTTTCTGCTGGCATTCTATTTGGATGCACCTTTCTCCTGGTAAAATAAGCTTAAAAAAAAAACCCAACCTTTTTTTTTTTTTGTGCAGATCTCCTTCCTTTGGGCCCAATGTCTGGGGCAGAAGTAACAAGGTGCAGTGCCTTTTCAAGGGAAGCCATGTGCCTGCCACTATTCATGAGCTACAAGGGTTAAGGAGATTAGCTGTTTCAGTGGATTAGCAAGGGGCTGTGAGATCTGTTCGTCTCTGTGTGCCTAGATGTCTTGCAAGTGGATGTGTTGAGCATCTAAAAATAATTCAATTATTTGTGCAAAATATCTGTCAGGCTTGTTTCCCTCAGGCAGGCACTCGCTTCCAGAGCAGTGCTCTTGCAGAGCAGGGTCCCACCCGAAGAGAGATGGGAGCAGATCCCTGCCGAGGCTGTGGAGTCTCAAGCTGCTCATTCCCCTCTCCTCCTCCCTCTCCCCACAAACAAGACTCTGCCCCTGATGCTGTGTCAAGCAGTGGCCTTCCCCCTTTCCCCTCTGCCCCATAGCCACCCCCTTGCTGTCTGTTCCTCAATCCTGATGGCTGGGCAGAGTCCCTGCCAACAGCCTCCCCAGGGCTGGTGCCACCCTTGCACCGGTGTGACCATGGGGAGCACATGTGGGAGCTCTCCTGGGGACAGGGCAGACAGGCTGGGGAGACCAGGCTGGATCTCCTTTCTCCTCTGGCTGCTGGGGATATTTCTCAGTAGGAATAACTCTGTGCCAAGACTCCCAGTATTAGTCTTCTCCAATGTGAGCGCAATAAAAATCAGTGGCCTTGGGTGGTGTGAAATGAACTTTGGAGGTATTCTGAAACCTTGGCTGTAGATTCTCCACCTGTTTCAATATATAAAAAATAATTTTTAAAAAAGTATACATTCCTGAGGCGTCTCTTAGGCAGAACAGAGCATTTCTGCTTTCTGTGCCAATGTTACTCACACCGACATGTAGCTGCTTGATCTTAGAGGTCCCTGTGCTAGTATCTGATCAAGGTTAGAGCTTGGGGTAGCACACACAGTGGGGAACAACAGCAAGGGAATGTGTTCAGAAGGCACTGGGATCTAGGATTCTGTCCTAATTTTTCCGCTGAGCTCCTGAGTGCACTGACAAGTCTCTTAGTTCACTATGTCTCGTTTTTGCTGTTTGTAAATGGGAACACGTTTCACCTCACAGAGCTGCTGTGAAGCATAATTAAGATTTGCAAAGTGCTTTGGTGCTGTATAAATGCCAGTCACTTTAATTAATAAAATGAAATGGCTGCACAGTCTTGGCTTCTTTGTTTACCTAGGTGTGAGCAAGTAGCAGTTAGGGCAATGATGTGCAATACAGCTGATATTCCACACAGTTCTGTTTTATAAGTGTCCTGTATTTCTTTAAGGCACCTTGGGATACCTTACTGACCTGTTAGACTCTCCCACTCCCAGACTGGACATCACCTTTGGAAATAAGGGATGAGTAATATCAAGCCTAAGTTGCAAGGGCTCCCTCACCACTGCAGGTGGTTGTCTGGCAGGGCATGTGGGAGAATGCAGCAGAAAGCACCTGTGTCTGTATGTGCTTTAGTGTCCTGCTTTCTGGTGCCCGGAAGACAGAACAAGCTGCCTGCATGTGCCTGGAGCCAGAGGGCTCAGTGGTATGTGGTGCCAGTGGTAAACAGCAGCTGCACAGGTTGAGCACAGCCTGGTGATGGAAAAGCTGGGATATACAGGAGGAGAGGTCTGTGGTGATGGGACAGGGATGGTGAGTGGGTCAGGGTCTGAATGGCGTTGGCAGGGTGCGTGCAGCCAGGCACAGCCATGACAGACACACCTGCAGCATAGCGCGGGCAGGGACTGTGGGCAACATCTGAAAAGCAGCTCCCCTCTCTGAAGGAGAGCATGAAGGTCCTGGGTGAAGCTCTGGGGGAGAGCTGGTTTGGGCAGTCTTATGAGGCTGCTTTTGGTTTGCTCCTTCACATCAGATCTCATCAGCTGGAGCTTGGAGAAGTTGCAAGTGGGGCAGCTCACTCCAGGTCCTGTACTGTGGGAGATGCTAAGAGAACCAAAGCAGCCCACAGAAATGTCTTTCCTTTCCTTTCTTTAGTTTTCCCTGACCATGTTCAAGGAAGGATTTTGCTAGCTGTGTCATCAGCATCTTTATAGAAAAGGCTCATTTTACATTCATGAGAGCCAAAAATGTCCATGAGGAAGAAGCTAACAAGAAGCTTGTTAAGAGGTCTTTTTTCAGACTTCCAGGTGCCAAATGCTCCAAAAAGTGTTCTCAGGTCTGTCCCTTAGTGCCTGGCCAGATTTCCAGCAGTTGCTTTGTCCAGTGCCACTGAAGCATTGGTTGCTTCATTGCAGTGAATGCCCAGTATTGTCACATGCTGGTCCAGAGCAACAGCCCTACATTTCTGGCTACTCTAGATACAGATCTGAGTATCCTTGCTCTGAAATCAGGAATCAAAACTTGAGATCTGTAGTCTCTGAGACTCCAGTAGGTTTGGCTCTGCACCTGGAAGATGCATTGTGGTGATCTCTATGAGATCAAAGTTCAAAGAGGCTGAAATACATGACTGTAGGAGAGAAGAAGAACTTGCAAGAATGCTGTCTGTTCCTGGACAGGCATCCAAGATAGAAGTTGGTGGAAAGAGCCCTCTGTGGGACTTTTATTGGAGTTAATAGCCTGATTTTGCCCAACCTCTTTCCTGCTGTAGATTCTGAGGACACGGCTTCCTCTTCTCTTTCTTGTTTGTTTGTGGAAATTGAATGGTGTTCCCCTTCTAATGTTGTCATGTTTAAACCCTAGCCAGCAACTAAGCATCACCCAACTGTTCTCTTTCTCTCCCCTCAGTGAGACTGAGGAGAGGATCAGAAGGATGAAAATGAGAAAGCTGATGGGTTGAGATAAAGACAGTTTAATAGGAAATGCGAAAACCATGTGTGCAAACAAAACAGAACAATTAATTCACCACTTTCCATGGGCAGGCAAGTGTTTGGCCATCCCCAGAAAGGCAGGGCTCCATCACACATAAGGGTCACTTGGTAGGACAAACACCATCCCTGTGAATGTACCCCCTTCCTTCCTTCTTCCCCCAGTTTTCCATGCTGACCGAGGTGCCATATGCTGTGGGATATGCCTGTGGTCACTTGGGCTCAGCTGTCCCAGCTGTGTCCCCTCACAGCCTTTTGTGCCTCTCCCCAGCCCACTAGCAGATGGAGTGATACAAGACGTAGAAAAGGCCTGTTTTCAGCACAAATCCAAAACAGCCCCATCCTAGCTACTGTGAAGAAAGTGAACTCTTATCTCCAAACCAGCAAAGAAGCACAGTTCCCTTTCTGTCATGCAGACCTGTCTATCTCCTTCACAGTCAGAAGGGTGGCGCGGCAGTGAAGCTCCATCCGTGTGGTGGTACCACGCTGTTGTCTCTCAGCCTTTCCATCTGAGTGTAACTGCACCATGGATGGGTCTAAACCATAAAGACCTCAGACTCCTTAAGTTTTCTCTCCTGCTGTTGATTCTGTTCATAGGATTCAGGCCAAATGGATGGTTTTCTGAATATGCAGGTTTCCTGCTACCCTGTCAAGACCAGGTCTGTGGAGACCACTTGGTTTGATGGATCCATGGTCCTTCTGCCTCCTCCTCCCTCTTTCCTCCTCACTCTCGCCTCCTGGGCAGCAAGAAGGAGGAAAGAAGATGCCCTGGCTAATGTGCATTTCCCCAGTCCAGGACGGTTGCCATCCTTCACCCATCAGTAGGTGATGCTGCTGCCAAAGGCACTGCAGTCTGGCACAGCAGCACATCCTCTTCTGGAGGAAACAGTGTGGGCAGGCAGGAGATCCCGTGTCTCTTGGTGAGGGTGATGTTTAAGCGTGTAGGTATCAGTGTTGGTACACTCTGTTAGCGTGCATTGCTGTGTGTATCTCCACACCTATCATTTGTACTGTAGAGAAGCACTACCTCTTGTCTGAAAGTCTGCACCACAGGGACGAGTAGGCGTGTGTGTAGATGACTGCTTTTTATGAGCTGCCAAAGGTTTGTACGTGCAACCTGCTGAGCCACTTGTAGTTGAAAACCAAGTGCACCTCTCTCTCTCTCTTTTCCACCCTAACCCTCTGGGTCAGAGTTTTCTTGGTGATTTCTTAACAGTCACCACTGTGATGGACTAAAGCTGACCTTTGGCTTCTGATTATTGCACCGTGATTCAGGCTTCTGAGCAGAAATCCATATCATCTTTCTGCCCTTGCAGAATATGAGTAACTAAGAGCACAGGCAGCAGTGAAGGATCAGGGTGCTTATGGGCTCTCACATTGCTTCTTACTCATGTCTCTGTGACCCTGCTGTTATGTCACAGCTTAATATGTTGTCCAGAATGTAATGGGTTAGCTTAGTAGCAAGTACTGGAGAAAGTCACAAGATCAAATGAAACTCCATGCCACTGACAGATTTGATTTCAGGGGTGAATTTACAGCAGGGGGTGGATATGTAGAGTCAAATTCTAAGACCAAGATGAATTTCGAAAATATAATTGTGATCTTTAAAGACTGGTGGGAATATTTTCATATTTTTAAGTTTTACGTTGCCATTTCCAGGAATAGTGATCATCAAATTGTAGAATTATTTGAGTTGGAAAGGTCCTTAAGTATCATTCCTGATGCTTAAAGCCCCATCCAGTGTGGCCTTGAACGTTTCCAAGGATGGGATATCCACTACTTCTCTGGGAAACCTGTTCCAGTGTCTTGCCACCATCACAACAGAATTTCTTCCTAACATCTAATCTAAATCTCTTCTCTTTTCGTTTAAAACCATTTCCCATTGTGCTATTGCTATCTGCCTGTGTAAAAAGTCACTCTCCCTCTTTTTTCAAAGTCTCATCTAAGTTGATGCAAGGCAGCAGTAAGGTCTCCCCAGAGCCTTCTCTTCTCCAGACTGAACAACCCCAGCTTTCTCAGCCTATCATAATGTGCTGTTGTTTAAATTTAAAAGGGTGATCAACAGTCAGATCTAGCACAGATAACCCTTTAACAGGTTATTGCTCTTTGCAAATCTGAATGCTAATAGTAGATTAACCTTGTAGCTTGAACACCGTGGAACAAATCATGTTATTTCTTTAAAAATATATGTAAGCTAGGGATCTACTTGATGTCTTTACTGTGGTTTGCACCAGATTTTAATACCATTTTAATTAAACCACTCCAATTTCTTATGTGGTCAAAGTCAGTAAGAATGAATGCAAACTACTTGGAATTAGTAAGTGGAATTTTGTGGTGAATAGTTCCTTAAATCAACATTACAAGGCTGTCAACACTTCCTATGCAAGATACAAAGGAGTGTGCTTTCCTGGTGATATCTGCGATCTCTGTAGGTGAGAAGGTGAGTGGCCAGTAAAGGACGCTGTCTGGGTACTAGCCCAGAGAGGGGGTGACACGATAGAAGTTCAGTGGGAGGAGTTAACCCTTTTAAGAGACATCCATACCTCCTAAGAGGTAGGCGAAAAGGCAGACCACCTTTGTCATCAATGGTTCCGAGTTCAGCCCCTCTTGTCTCAGAAATATCCTCATTAGAGGACCAGTAATGCACAGTGACTGAGCTGTGATGGAAATGCAGTGGGGGCCTCATTATTGCAGGACAGGCTGGTACCATAGAAAGCAAACACAGAAGCCTTGGGTTTGGTCCTTACTGATTATTGCTGCTCGGTCTGAAAAGAGCCACTGACTATGGCTGAAGTCAGAGCAGCGTAAAGGTGTGGGACGTGCACTTGGCTGCAGAACAAAGACAGTGAGCCCCAAAGGTGATCTCAAAGGATTTGATTAAAAGCACAAGCAGAGTTGGAGTGTTTAAATGAGTTCAGGTCTCTTTACAGAAGCTGAGGCTAGAACTTCAAGAGGCCTGGCATTGCCAGTATGATGCTGAACACAATCCACACACTGTGAAAACAGCATTAGTCTACTTAGCCTTTTCACTGTCCAGGCATGGAAATGCAAAGAGCAATGAAAAGTTAAAAAGCTAAAGAAACTCCTTTGAAATCTCAGGAGTCGGCCTCAGGTCAGATGCTAGCAACAAAAATTCAGAGAGTATTTTTTTTCCTAGCTATAATAACATTTTACTCACAAAGGCATTGGCTGAGAAACTCAAAACACACCATTCATTCACTGATTGTTTTGACTTCTCAAAAATTCATCATGACCATCCCATCCCACCATCATTTGGAATGCCCAGCAAGCCCTGAGAACAGGAGGAAGGTGGCTTCTCTCTCCGTAAAGCAGAGCATGCAGCAAGGCTCTACTGGCAGCTTGTGGTCAGGACCAACTCTCTGTTAATACTCTGGCCCCGACAGAGCATTTTTGATGGGTGTGTTTGACTGCACTGGAGGACCTGCCTTCTTTCCAAGACAATTTTTGGTCAAAAACTGGGTGTCCCATCTTAGTTGCAAAGCTGTGAGCAAGCCATGGGAATGGGAACATTTCCATGATCGGGGAGTTGCGGGGCTGCTGACTCACTGAGCATGCCAGCGGCACAGCTCTGCCTTCCCCAGCGTGAAGGGGGAGGGAGATGGAGGCACTGCAAAGATTGGTTGAGAGATAAGGTCACCTACTGCCTCAGGTCACCAAAGCGAAGTAGCTGGGATTTTCATGACGTTGTTTGCCCACACCGAGAGGAAAGAACGGATAGACTCCCTTTGCAACAGCCCTAACTTCATTCAGATGCCTGATTTAAAAGTACTTGTGTCATGAAGGAGATTCAAGAATTGATTACTGTTGAGCTGGCCTGTTTTAGTGTGCCAGGTGAGATTAGCCTGCTGCCAGGTGAGATTAGCCTGCTGCTGTTGTGCTTCTGCATGTGAGGTGTTTCACACAACATCTGCAATGTTGTCAGGTTTGTTAGGTGTAGGTGTCCTCTCCTCCAGCAAGGGGTATATCCCCCTCTAATCCCATGCTCAGGATCAATAATTGTGATGTTTGTGGTTAAATTCAACGCAGGCTGGAGCAGTACCTGCCAATGTGTTGTGTGATTTTCTCTGCCAGGCACATTCCATGCCAGGCAGTGGAGTCACTTTTCACTGGAGCAAGGGACCTCCCCAGCCATTGCCCCTCCCTCTCTAAATGTGGGGCACCCTCCTGTGGCCAACAAGACCACACAGCAGCAAATACCCTGAGAAACAAAAACCACTGAACTCCTAAAGGCAAAACTCTGTGCTGTACCCAGAGCCTTCTGCAGCCAGAGCCTGCAGGGAGGAAGGGAGTGTTAATAAAGCACACGTGACAAGTGTTAGTCACGTTGCTTAACGAAGGGTAGAAGGCACTTGCAGACCCTGAATAGATGATGACTGCTATGTGGATTTTCTGGCCCTGAAGTTAAACCTAAGAGACTTTGTTTTTACAGGATTTCAGGTCAGCTTTTTCTATCAGAGTTGCATCTATGCAAGATAACCCCGTAAGGGAGCTCTTAGAATGAGCTGAAAACAAAGGGGGTTTGGGAATTCCTGCTCTTTTGCTTTTGAAAATCATCTACTAAGGTGGCAACTGGGGATTGATTTCCTTTCATTGATCCTCTTGACATTTTTAGCTTCCCCATCATCTTCCTCTCCTCTTCCAAAATCTCAGTTCTTGACCCCATTTCTTCCCTGAAGTAAGCACAATGCCACAGCTAATTATCCAAAAGGGAAACATTACTGAAAATCAGAGGTGGAGTATAAGGTGAAAACCTCAGAGCAGTGGGCCCAGCTGGCTGGTTAGAGTACCCTCCCCAACATGACACACAGTTTGCTTGCTTTCTTAACAGACCCTTTGATGAACAAGTTGCAGTGCTCCTGAGATGGTTGGTAGTTCTCTCCTTGGCATATTTGTGGCTCCCTCTACGCATTCAAATCTGCCATCAAAGGAGCCTCAGGACAGCCTGGTGCAGAGAGACAGGCTAAGTTTCTCTTTTAGCCCAGCTGGTCAAAAATAGTCTTGGGAAGGTCTGTGAATCTTGGACAGGAGTAGAAAGAGCAGGGCAGGTCCCTGTTTAAAAAGTGACAAATACTTTCTAATTGCAACAGTAGTAGGCCTGGTGACCATGTAGGGACACTCTCCAGGCCACTGGTGCCCCACAGACCATGATCTAAGCACCATTGGCTACCACATGGGTTTTTAATAAGTTGGCTTTTGTCTGTCAGTCAGTGTCTTTTAGTCACTGAAACATTTAACATCCTTTTGCCACTTTGCATTGGCTGCTCTAGTTCAAGATCCCAGGAGTGCAAGGTTTGACTTTTCTCTCAACAATTTTCAGCTTTCATAATGATCGGGGTGAATTTTCCTTTCAGAACAGAGGGATAGGCAGTCATTTCCCTTAATCTGCTTGTGGAAGTCCAGCCAGTGGTTTAATCCGTCTCAGAACAAGGGTCACCAATCCTCTTTTCTCTGTGGACATGTCACTGAATCGGGAGCAGAGAGGAAATTGTTCCCTGTGTTAATCCAGTGGGATAGCAAGTATTTTCAGGATGGAAGGAGGTAGGTACCAGTGTGTTAATTAAAACATGCAGCCCAGTGCAGTGGAACAGCAGACATTATTGCTACCATCAGCTTGAGTCTTACCAGCCCTTGCACAAGTCCTGGACAGAACACCAGCTTGAGCATACTCTGCCTGTAATAATTTTATCAACTACTTCCAGTACATGGTAGCATATTTGGGCCATTTCTGGTTTGTTGTGGTTTTTGAAGAATGTTTATTCCATTGGAGGGAGGGATCTCACATGGATCATTTTGCATTTTGTCATCCTGCTTATTCAGTTTTCGCAGAATCACAGAGTGACTGAGGCTGGAAGGGACTCCCAGAGGTCATCTGTTCCAATCCCCCTGCTCGAGCAGGGCCATCTAGATCTTGTTACACGGGAAGTCGGCCAGGAGTTTTTTGTCTCCAAGAATGTAAAGTACACAGCCTTTCCAGTCACCCTTGTAAAAAAACTTTTCCTGATGTTCACAGGGAATCTTCTCTGTTTTGGTTTGTGCTCATTACTTCAGATACACTTACTGGGTGTCGCTGACAAGAGCCTGGCTTCATCCTCTTTGCAACTTCACTCTAGGTATTTATATACATTGCTAAAAGCCTTTCCTTCTCTAGGCTGAACAATCCTGGCTCACTTCGCTTTTTCACGTAGGAGAGATGCTCCAGTCCTCAGTGGGGACAAGATCAAGTGCTGCTTGCTTCAGCCCTCACTTCCCCTGCCACAGGGGTAGCAGAGGCAGCCATCGTGGTGTAGGCAGCAGCTATGTCCTGACATCACAGAGGTCCTCTGTCCAGGGTTGGCAGGAGCTTTGGATACTCTAGTGAGCAGTCTGGAGAAGCAAAAGCCGAGGCTCTCAAGCAGAGGTAACAAGACTGCTCTAAATATGAAGAGGAAGCGGGACCTGTGTCCATGTAGCATTTTGGGGGGTGGTTGTGGTGCAGAAAGGATAAAATCTCTCTTTTAGCCCTCTCATTCTGGAGACATTTGTGCAGTGACTGCAGCTTTTAGAAGGAGACCTGAGTGTTCTCAAACAATTTTAAACAGTTGTGGTAACCTGGAGATCAATAGTGTAAATTAATTTTTCCCCAGACTTGCAGATAGCTTTAGCTTGTGAGGAGCCCTGCGTTACTGTGGCTATGTTGCTAGCAGCTGGTGATAACCAACAAAAGGAGCTTGACACCACCTATAGCTACAGCACGGATTGCAGTACAGATGAAGCTCTCAGCATGCAAGCCTGAAAATATTGGCCTGTCTACCCATATGTAAATCTCAGTGTATATATTTATTTCTGTCAAGAACTAAATTAAATAGAAATGGATGGTTTGCCAGGGCTATAAACATGTCAGGTCTTCAGAAAAGCCCCATCTTTGCAAGAGCATTTGAAATATTGCATATATATTGGTGAGGATTAGAACCAAATGAGAAGATACCAGATAGAGCAATAAACTCAGCCTTGCAGCCTGTTTTGTTGGGTCTTGGGAGTAAAGAGACTGCGGATCCACCTTGTGTCAAACAAGGTGGGAGCATGGCAGGCTCTTTGTGTATATGGAGGAGTTGACTCATCTTCACCGTGTTTATGTGGTGTTTTCTTCCCTCCCATTGAGCTTAACAGACAGGGTCTCTTTCATGAATTCATGCTCAGCTTTTTCAGAAATTGAGGTTAAAGCAGTGGGTAGGTTTTTGATATGGGGTAGGAAGTGAGTGCGGCATGGGAGCTGATACAAGCCCTCAGACGTGTCTTCTTTAGGGCTTCAAGCTAATGATTTTCCTTTTGACAATATAGATTCATGCAGCCCCTTTTAACTTGAGCAGTTATATTGAATAACAAAACCCAAAAGGACAAAAGCAAACCCTTCCCTGGTCCCTAGCCCCAGGATTGAGCTGGCTGAGATAAGAGAGCACAGTGAAAACCAGATATTTGCATAGACTGAATCCTGTTTCTCACTCAGACTGTAGTTTTTCTGCTGTTGCTGCTTTAGTCTTTGTCTTATAGTCCTTCCTCTTCCATCACAATGGTTCTTTTTCCTTCCCTATCACAAAACAATAGCTGCCTGTAAATGTCTTCATTTTGGGTAATAAGGCAAGGCTCAGTTTAGGCATCATCTCTTAGCTACCTTGTGCAGACGATAGGCTTTTATCCAAAACACACACTACACATCTGTCACCTTTGGTGCTTCTGGCAGGCTGTTCCCCAGAGGTGATCAAGGCTCAGATTGAGAGAATCACTTATGCATGAGCTGCAGACCAGAGTTGCTTGTTAAACATGCTTTAACAGGAGCTTCATCTCTAGCTCGCTCTCTAAAATCCAGAGTATGGGAAGGGGCAAAAAAGAAGCGTGATGATTTTATTCTCCCTCTTTCTTCTCCTGTTGCCTGACCCAAATGCAACAACAGCCTGCAAGGAGGGTGTAATCTACTACAGACTTCCCTTTACAGCTAGCATACCAGACTGTGTACCTATTCTTAGGACAAAATAAAAAAAAAAAAAAAAAAACCAAAAAACCAAACCAAAACAAACCAACAAAAAAACCCAAAAACCAAAAAAAAACCAAACCACAACAACAACAAACCACAAAAAAAAAAAAAACACCTTTCTTTGTGTGTAGCCTTGTCTTAGGAGCTCTTGTAAATCAAGCAAAATAAAAGGCAAAGTTTGATTCCTGCTTGCCCACATGTTGCTAATGTTTAAAAAGCAGTGAAGTAGAAGAGATGCTTTTGCAAGGGGTTCAAAATTGTAGCACATTCTCCAAGCCTTGGGCCCAGCTCTGAGTGTTCCACACAAGAACCGAGCTGCCCAGTTCTCAGCTGCTGAGTGTAAAAGCATGCCTGTTCAATAAGTTCAGCTCTAACTCAGGTGGTCCTGGCTATACCAGGTTTCTGCCCAGGAGCCAGCCTGGCCTGGCTGAGAGGAGTTCATTCCTGGAGCAGCCATGGGGAGCTACGCATGCTTCTGATTTACAGGGTGATAGCTTCAGACACCAAAATCCCTCTGGGCATCTGGTTGATGGTATCTGGTTGAAGACCCTGCCAGTGTTCAGGCATCTTTTCCCATCCCTAGCTGCCACCTATAGCAACCCTTTTCTAAGGAAGGGTCTTCTCCCCAGACAGGAGCCAGTAGCCAGGAGTTCTCTGGTGCCAGCTGAACACTGGATGGGAGTCACAGCTCCCACCTTAACTCTTCCTTTGGTTCCCATCTCATTGGCATGCTGCAGGGGTAAATGTGTGAAAGTGTGTGAGACATTAAGATGTGAGGGGTCCTGTAAGAGACCAGATTGCTAGAAATTACTGTGGCCTTCCTATTCACAGCAAGCCTTTAAGTGCTGCCAGCAGGCCTCGTAAGTGATAACAAGCAGAGGTCTAAGGGTCCGTGGCTAGGTTTTATCATTCTTGACAGATCTGCTGACTTCTTGGTTTGTGAGAGCCGAGGACGCAGCAGGGCTCCTGAAATGGACTAAGGAGCTGAGCCGGCCACAGCCTTCGTTCAGGTCATGTGCCACATATCCCTGTCTCAGTGTCATGCTGCTGGACACCCTCCTGCCAGCAGACAGGAGGTCCATGGAAGCCAAGCTTGTCCCATCTTGACAGCTTCATCTCCCTTACAGGCAGCTCCCTGCCTGTCTCTGCACCATTGCCTAGTCCCATGTTGGTCCTCCTGGGGATCCAGAGAATCTTGCACAGGAACTCCTGGGAGTGGAGCCAGAAAGGGTGGGAAGAGGAGAAAAATGGGACCAGTCCAGGAAGACTGCCCTGCTAAGAGCATCCGTAAAGAAAAAATCCTGGAAAGGGAGAGAACACAAAAAGCATGGAGAAAATCTGAGGCCAGGTGGCTGAGCTGCCTGCTGAGGTGGAAACCTGCCAGAGTTCTCTGCCTCATAGTGAGGTGTGAAAACAACCCATGTGCAAAGCCTGTGAGAGTTGCTTTGGGGCCAAAAAAGGTGTTATCTCATTTTGTATGTGTAGTAAAGCAAGATTTCCAGTCTGTCTGGGAATGATAGCATGACTGGAGGAAGGCAGGCAGGAGAGGTGGTGCTTTGGGATGTCCCCTCTGGGTTATCTTCTCTGCTCCCATCCTCCAGGGCAGGGCCCTGAGCTCTGAAGGGGAGTCTCTGGGACAGCTTACATGGTTCCAGTTCCTGCAGCATGACTGCTTATCTCCAAACATACTGTACTTTTCAGATGTCCTTGGTAGACTCACCTGAACTCTTGCTCTTTACAAGAGACCAGGAGCACCTTTGTATTTCTTGAAAGTTAGTAACTGCCCTTGCTGTGAGACTGAGGTCAGTCTTACAGGATCTTGTCTCAGGCAGGCTCTTCTCAGTCCTGGTGGGTTCTGAACAGACGTTCAAGAGCCTTCCTAAGGGCTTGGCCTTTTAAGTTTCATGTCTTACCATGTTGTGAGAGTTAGCATTTGTTTCTCCAGGTTGTGTGAAGTTGTTTAGCAAGGTAGGTGTTTATAGGACAAATCATCTCTCTATGTGCTGCCTTCCCCATGACTGGAGCAGCAAATATGGTGTGATAATGGTGGAATATATTGTTGCAGCAAATATTGTAGGTTTTATCTTAGGTTGTCTGAAACCAGAGCTGTGGTGGAGAGCTATTTCAGATATTTCCAGAAGAAATTGAGGATGCCTTCTTATTGCTTTCTTACTTTTAAGTAAGACCTTAATTAGCTATTTATATTGTTGCAAACTGTGATGGCCTAAGGATATAAGTCTCTAGGGAGAGAGAACTTGAGCCCAGCTGATTTGTATGAGTTCCACAAAAGAGACAATTTAAGGCAATACAAACCTTTTTATACAGGCTCAAACAGAAGTCCCAGTTTTGAAACTGAGTACATTTTGGGCCCAAATCCCATGTGTTTAGAAGCTCATAGAGCAACTTTAATTGAACCGGTAAAGCATAGTACCTCTCCTTAAAAACTTTGCTTCTATTTATTTATGCATTTCAAGTATTCTTTCCCCCATATATTGAAGTCTTCTGAGATATTAATGCACTCATGCTTATGGCATGCTTCAGAGACAGAGAAGCACTTGTTCCCATTTTACAAGTGGGGACAGAAGTGACTTTCTTAGAGTCACAACAGAGAACACTGTCAGAAGCAGAGCAAGGACTGTATGGTGGCATCCCCAGTGCTCTGGTTCTTTTGGTTAGGAAATCTAGATTAGCTAAGGAGCTTGAGATGGAAGAGGCCTCTGCTCTCCCTGTGTAGTATTTATAATTTAACTCCATGTTATGGGGAATGATAGTGGATGATGCTGTAATTTCAAATGAAATTGGTGTTTGTGTAAGTAAAGGTACGGATATGGCTGACTTCCTCATGCCCCACTAGTGCTGCACTCCTGCATTGCAGGCATCTCCTTTGATCAGGAGGATGCTGCACTAGCTCCTTCTTTGCATCTGTCAATGCAGTGAAGGGAGTGTACAACTTTGATGTCTGCTCATTTATTTCAGAACTCAATGGGGTAATGAGATTGGGTTTTGAACTGCATCGCTGTACAAGGCAAAACGACTGTCCAGGCCTATTTCATGTCAAAAGTTATTTTTAATAGAGCTCTCAAGGGAAAGGAGAAAAATCTTGAGATGTGACCACTAAGGTTCAGATTGCAATATCCTGAGAAAGTAGGTTGGTGTGGTCTAACCTGTGCATCCATCACCTTTGCAAAGAGGAGATGGCACAGAAACCAGAATGAGCTCCAGTGACCAGCTGTACTGAATTGGCATGAGCCGTGGTGCCACAGAGGAGGGGAGATCTTGCCAAGCCCTCTGTGTGCAGCTTGAGGGGAGACCGAGGCTGAGGTGACAGCCTAACAGCCTTGTGTCGTGAGGGGCAGGACGGAAGAAAGGAGAACACCTGAACAGACAGTATTTTTGTTCCAGCTTTATGACCACAGATGGTCACGGCTGGGGCTGCTGCAGTGCTGGAGATGTCTCTGCCTTAGCAAGCAGCTGAGGACCGTTTTCTGCATGGGTCCCTTAAATTTTCCTGGTGCTGTTGACATCTTAATTTGTGGCAACAGTTGTAGTGCTGTGTGTAGTTTAACATGAACCATGTTTCATCCTAGCAGCAGGCTCTTTTCGTGGGGCAAAGAGATGATTTTCTATTACAGTTTGGGAAATGCCTCGTGTTGTGTTTTGGTAGGCTTATAGCAGGACATAAACCTGGTTTAGCAGGAGAGATGTAACAGATGGGAGCTAATGTATACAAAATCAGCTTATATAAGGGTTCAGTGCCTCCAAGTGATGACTTTTCTTGTCAACAGGAATGGTTCCTTCTAGAGAGAAGGGTACTGGGCAGATTGCTTTGAGTTGAAGGATGCCTGAATACAAGGACCCGAGCAGAAGGAAGTGGAAAACAGGGAGCTTTGATTTTCACATTCAGATATACTGGGTTCAAACCATGTTTGGGTGCCTGGCTGAGTTGTTTGATTTTAGGGGTGCCTTCACTTAAAGGCACCTGGTTTTTCAAAGTTCAAAAATTCAGTGCCAGAATTTTTAATAATAAGCAGCAATTCTGATGGCCTTGATTTATAAGTTCCTAGTGCCAAATATGTAGATTTGAGCAGCGGTTGGGCATCCCTTTTACCCATGATATTTTATCATGCTTCAGTTTCTCATGACTGAAGTGAAGATGTTACTAGTTACCTTTATTTTTGAGTTGGTTTTATTCTTATTAGTCCTTAGATAGGAAGTTGTGTCATAGGATAAGGAGGTATATCACTGTGTGAAGGAAATTCCTGGCAAAAAAATCCTGCATTTTGGAAAAATATTGTGTCTTTATAATGGAAACAGAGACTTTGGTCTGTGACACTCCAGTAAAGGTGTCACCTTTTGAATAGCAAATTTATTCTGACTAGTAATAGGCTGGATTGTCCAAGGTATTTTCCACATTTCACAAAAATAATCCATGAATCCATGAACACCTGTGAGCCACAGGACCCCCGCTGCTAATCTATTACTTAGAGCTATGCACACCGAAGTGGTTCTTTGGCTGGCATACATCCTTACTCTTGCACACAGCGTAGGAGGATCAGTGTGGAGCACAGGAGGCAATAATCTTTGTTTTATTCTTCTTTGAAAAGCCATGCTTGCAATGGTTTTTTATCCCAGATTTTTCATCAACAGTGTTGATTTTTTTACTGGGTTCCCCCACCCCTCTCCCTGCACTGGCACAGAAGATGTCACCCATGAAATATAACTAATACCACTTCCTCTGTGACTTTTGCTGTCTCCTGTCTGTACCAGCCAGTTATCCGGCTACATTTTGTCAACTCTGTGAGAAACCCATTTTTTACTGAGGAAGTTGTTTACAGTATAGGTAGACTCAAACAGCCTCCTTGATTTATCCCTGTTTTAACATTTTTGCCTGTGGGTGATGGAGTTTAATTAAGGCTGACTAGTAAATATTTATTCTCTTGGCAGAAATAGGTCCAGGTTTGTCTGTTAAAAATACTACACAGCTTGCCTCTTTGACTGCAGTTAACTGAACCAAACAATCCACAGTTTTATTAATATCAGCAAGGAAAAAACCCTCAAACCCCACCGCCAAAAGCTTTTAACTATTCAGCTTTCCCCCAGCCAAGAAGCACCTCTTCCCCCAAGCATCCCTGTCCCCTGCATCCCGGTCCCTGCCGAAGTGGAGCCCGTTGCCATGGAAGCCTCATTAAATCTGCATCTCGCCTGGCCGGGGCTGCAGGGGCTGCGGCTGTATTTTTAGCCGGCGGTGGTTGCGTAAGGGGGGCGGGATGGGACAGGGATGTGTCTTGTATCTTGCCTTGATGGAAGTCTGCCAGGAACCACCGCCAGCCAAAAGACATGTCCTGCTCAGGAAAGCTCTCAGGCCAGGCAGCCTTTGGCAGCCCCCAGTGTTGCTAGAGGTGAGCACAGGGCAGATGCAGCATTCAGAGTTGGCTTAATGGCCAAGCAAGCTTTAGGGTGGTGGCATAGTTCCGCCAGGGGCTCCAGAGAATGAGGCTCTCTTTAGATTAGACTAAAGATAATAAATCTCTCTTGACTTGAGCAAAACCTTAACACCTGGAGGGGTAGGAAGAAACTCATCAGAGCACAGCTGAAGAACAGCACTGCACTCCTAGCCATGTACATTTTGGGGAAAACAATGACACATCTAAGTACATTGCCCCCAAAAGAAGAAAATAGAGGTAGATGGTGTCAGAGATGCTCAGGGTGAATCTAATCTTGGGTGCAATGTTGCCTAAATCCATTTTTGGAAGGACAGGATTTGAACCCATCTCCCTGTTTGACAAATAGATGACACTGAACTATCTGAAATCTGCTCTTACTGTAAAAGCAACATACAAACACACACCAAAAAACCAAACCAAAATAAACAAAAAACCCCCCACTATAAAAAAATCAAAGAAAACCTCCAAACTGCCCAACATGTTAATTCTTCATAATTTAATTTCAAATCAGAGTTGCTGGAAGTAGAAGTCACAAAAAGAGGTTTTAGCATCTCTGCACTATCAGGCTTTCTTGGCTCAAAGCATGGAGCTAGGCCCCCTCTCTCTCTCTCTCAGCACTGAATCCCAGCAATGCTGAATGTTCCAAAAATCAGATTTTTATCCTGAATTACACCTGGGCAATCTTTCAGTCTTCAGTGTGTCTCACAGATGGCCAGGAGAGCCTTGTTTAGCCTGCAACACTGTTATTATTTGTGCTGAGGCATGAGAAGGAAGGAGTCTAGCTTGACTGTAAACCAATAACTCTTGCCTCTAATAAAAACCATGTCTTTCGTTGGAGGCTGTGAAAATTTGATCTGGAGCAGTTGGGCTAAAATTAAACAGAGCCCAGTGCTGCTATCCTGTACAGTCACACTCTGTCAGAGCAGAGTCATATGTGAAGCTCCAAGGGCTAGTAGGGACTGTTACTATCATTGCTTTTTAAAGAGATGGCAATATCATTAGTAGCCTTTTTTTGTCCTTTTTCCAGTTGCAGATCTCCAAATGCCTGTCTCTGCAGGAGGCACCAACTAGTAAATAAATGTTTAATAACAAAACCAAAAAAGGAAGAAACAACAACCTCCAAAGAACCAAACCACCAAACCCAGCATTATTTCTAATTTGCTGGAAGTGGGATGTGACCTGGTTGTCTGTAGGGAAGTGTGCCTGACAGAGCCAGCTTTTGCTGCTGCAAGCTGTCTCTGGTAGACCATTTCTGAGTCCTTCATGGGGAGTTATTTCTAGCTTCAAGACTGGCTCCATAGACCTTTCTCAAAATTAGGACCTGAAAAAGGTTTTCAGGGGTTCGCAGGGACTCCTTTACAGTTGCAGGAGATGCAACTCACCTTCAGTCTTGCCATGAGATTAGGCCAAGTGTTGTTTTGCCCAGGCAGCCTCATTTCTCCTGATTCAGTATTGTGATTGTGAGTCTTGCATAGCTCAAGTGGAAGTGGACTTTTCAGACTACTTCAGAAAGCCCTAAATGATTTCCTCTGACCCTTGCTCAGAGCCTGACTCTGGTTTCAAAGACCCAGCCTGGTAAGCTCCTGCTTGGCAACACCCACTGACTCAGGAGGGCACACATCAGTACCGGGAGGCCTTGTTGGGCCCTGGCAGCAGTGGTTCTGCAGATGGACAGAAAGAGCTGCTGTGCTGCAGCCCGGAGCCAGTGCCACTCCAGCAGCAGCCCTGGGTGTGGGGGTGTTCCCTGGTGGCAGGAAGGCCAGGCAAGTGCCTGGGGAGCCAGCAGTGGGGGGGAGTCTCACTTGTGTGTTCATTCCCGTCTGCTCTAGCTGATTGCCTGCGAAGCCAAGCAAGTCTTTGATGTCCTCTCTGCTTCAGCTCTGCTTCTGGAGAGCAAAGATAAGTGCAGTCTGTCCACAGGTGAGAAGCCAGGGGAAAACTCAGATGAATGAGGTGCACGTTCAGGTCTGCTTTGTGGCTGATTGGCATCAGTTTGAAGGGCTTTTAACATGTGCCGTTTATTTCTCAGCATATATTTTACTCCACTGCCTTTCTAGGGTGGCAAAGGAAGCATGGGGCAATGTGACGGCAAGGGGCAAGGGACAGCCTCTGAAAAATAGAATAAGCCATTGATAAACACAGACAGACACCCTGGTAAACAGACAGAGCAGAAGGCTCCTGCTCCTGACAGTCTCCCTGGCGTATAGCAGTTTCCTTGTAAGAGCACTGACACTCACTGCAGGGCACATGTGAAATGAGCTGGAAGAAAGCAGAGACTGGAGCAGGGAGGAAACAATGCTCAGGCACCAATGGCATTGCAACTCAATTATGTTCTGGCTGGGCAGAGAGCTGGGATGGGACCTCCTTTCAGAAAAAAATCAAAATCAGCTCAAAAAACCTCAGGTGCACCTTTTCCTTTCTCTTCAGAAGATCTTTATCTTGGGATTTCAAGTCCTAAAAAGTTTTCTAGGTCCATAATGGGCAAAACTCCTGGTTGAGACATGGCTTTACTTTTTTAAAATAAACGGGGTGGGAGGGCAGAGGGAGCCCATTAAACAACAGCCCTTCCTCTGACACCACAATGGGTTCATCCTAGAGTTCTTGATGAGGTTTTAGCCTTTAGAGCAATTGTGTCACATTGCTAAACCCCTGAGGACATGTTTACTGATGCTGGGGTGAAGGGTGCTGCACCTGCCACCAAGCTAGGTATCAGACCAGGGCTGATAGTGATTTTTTCTTATTAGTTGCAGTTCCAACTGCAGATGGAGACAAGTATGTGAGGCCAGCCTACAAACCCGACCTTTAGTCCTGTTTGATATATGCCAGAGGGCATCAGGATTGTGACTGGTCTTTGACAGGACCAGCCAAGTCATACAGTTGTTCAGTGGTGTTATCAAAAGTTGGAAGGGAGAAGACAGAGCATCATCTCTTAAGGTTTGAGGTGTTTAAAGGTTGTAGTGTGAGGGTTTAGACAGCAAGAACAGGAACAAGAGCTGAGGGACATGTTGGAATGAAGGTAGGCTGAATTTTTAGGATGGGTGAAAAGCCTTGATGCTAACTCTTGCCACAAGGTAGAGAAGATAGGAGGAGATTCTTGTTTGTCAGCCAGGGACCCCAGGAGGAGTTTAAGCTGACTCTCATGTGGGTCATTTAGCAGCTTAGCCAAAACCAGATTGAGAGCAGCCCTGCTGAGGACTGGGTGGTGCTGGTGCATGAGAGGCAATGTGCACTTCCAGCCCAGAGAGCCTATTGTATCCTGGGCTGCATCCAAAGCAGCGTGGCCAGAAGGGTGAAGGAGGGGATTCTGCCCCTCTGCTCTGCTCTGCTGAGACCCCACCTGCAGAGCTGCATCCAGCTCTGGGGTCCCAGCACAAGAAGTACAAGGACCTGTTGGAGTGAGTCCAGAGGAGGCCACCAAGATGCTTAGAGGAATTGAGCACCTTTGGTGTGAGGAAAGGCTGAAAGAACTGGGATTGTTCATCCTGGAAAAGAGAAGGCTTTGAGGTGACCTAATGGTGGCCTACCAGTACCTGAAGGGAGCCTGCGAGAAAGATGAGAGGGACTTTTTATAAGAGCATGTAGAGACAGGACAAGGGCAAACGGATTCAAACTGAGAGAGAGTAGGTTTAGATTAGATATTAGGAGGAAGTTCTTCGTCATGAGGGTAGTGAGGCACTGGGACAGGTTTCCCAGAGAACTTGTGGGTGCCCCATTCCTGGAGGTGTTCAAGGCCAGACTGGAGCTCTGAGCAACCTGGCCTAGTGAAAGGCATCCCTGTCCATGGCAGGAAGGTTGGAACTAAATGATCCTTAAGGTCCCTTCTAACCCATGGATGTGATTCCATGAACCTATAGGAGACCTGCATGTGTGGGAGAATGCTGTGCAGGCTGTGGTGTGCTTGGTCCGTGAGATGGGGTCCTGCCAGTGTGCAGCACTCCCCTGTCTGGCTGAGCCAGGCTGTCCTGCACGAGGCTGGGCTGTGGCAAGGCAGGGAGGCAGTGCAGCAGCCCATCTCTCTGATAACTGAGGCGGGGTCATCAACTGAGGCTTGAGGGTTGCACTGCTCCTTCTGAATCACTCTGGTTTACTGCAAAGCTGGCTGATTATGTGATTTCTGTTCAGTTTATGAATAAGGAGGTGGTTTTTTAATGGTGCAAAGCTCTGGATTCTGAAAGTAAAAGCCCAGCAGGGCTGACCTCCTTCTGGGAATCTGCAGCTTCTCCCAAGACATGAGTTCCTGGAAATTCAGAAAATGGCCCTGTTTGGTTTTCCCAGTGTGTTTTTATTCTGTAAGAAACAGAAATAAAACAGCTCCAAAGAACAAAATGAAATGCTGTAACTGAGTATCCTTTGTCCTGTTTTCAGTGTTACAGAAGAGAACTGTGTGTCCCATCAAATGCACAGAGCCTTGGATAAAGATGCAGTATCTTGGCTCTGTGTAAATGATTGGATATGCAACTTAGATTTGGCTGTGTCAATTCATTGTGCTGCCCCTTATCTTGGTCACAAGAAGCCTGTGACCGGAGCCAAAGCACCCCCGCTCTGTCTCTAGCTCCTTTTGTTCATATACAATAATTGTATCTGCAGTGTGCAGTGTGGGCTCGTTTCAGGCTGGCAGCTGCACAGTGTTGTTTGCAGCTCATTAATTTCCTACAGATTGCTGCCTTGCTGCTTTGGATGTAGTGCAACTCCAGTGGCTGGGCTGAGTGCCGTCCTGCAGAGCTGAAAGCGCCGTCTGCGTGGGTGTGTGGGAAGAGCAGGGTGAGGGAGGGGACAGAGGGACTTGCGAGGCTGGTATCTGGAGGCATTTGTGATGGGAAAGTTGGCTTTGCTCTTCACCCTTTTTGATGTGCTTTGAGCACTGAAATCTGTGGACGCTGTCACATGCAGGTGCCACAAAAGAGTGGAGTGTTGAGATGAGCCAGTTTCCATGCTGGGGACTGGGGGGACTATCCTGACCTTTCTTGAAATGCCAAATTTCATTGCCATTGTTGTCCCAAAACAGGTTCTTTCATCTGGTATGCAAGAGGCTGATCCACATACAGAATCGAGGTGTTTGTCTGATTTACAGTTCTGTGCAGAAGGGCGTGCTGGGTGGCAAATACACAAAGTTAGCACAAGGACTATCAAAACTTTTCCCTATTTATACATTTTAGCAAGCAAAGGAATTGATGTTCATTGGCTACAAGTTCCCTATTGATGCTCTTGTTAATTAATTAATTAATTGCATATTAGTGCTCTTATTAATTAGTATTCTGTTGTCTGTTGGTTAAATTTTTCAGTCCTCTGCTCTACCAGCTTTTCATCCCTTCTCATGCTAATTAGTCCACATGCTCAGTCTTTCTCTTCTTTTGAGTGCACCGGTTTCCTGAGTCGGTACTTCATGAGTGATGGTAACAATCTCCTCCTGTCAAAATGACCTTTTGCCCAGTCAGAGCTGATTTCAGCACAGTTGCTGAGTTGGCTTTATTAGTTTCTTCCTTATCTTGGGATTTCTGCCAAATGTCCTTGTGGCCTGGAAACCCTGCATTCTTTATGTCCACTATCAGTAGTACATGCTTCTCCCCAAGCTTTGTTAACCTCCCCCTCACTCTGAGATCACTGAAGCATGTCAAGCCCTAAACTTTTAGCAAGGAAATTCTATCAACAAGTAATTTATCTTTCTAGCACCTGGACATCAGCAGTGTAGTTCTTGCAGTACGGTGAGTCTTGAACAGCCATGTTAGGAGGGGCCCTTAGTCTCACCTATGTTGTCTCTACTGGGAAGAGCAATGTTGTAGGGATGAATCTGCACGTCTATCTGTGCCTGCAGGTAGTGTGATCCCAGGGAATGTGGATGTGTCTGGCAGGCAGAGATCAAGGACCTGTAATCCCTGCCTGTAGTCCACTTTACTCCCACCACAGCCTGGCTCCTGGGCTGTGTGGTTTGTCCCTAGTGTGCTAGTAGGTTCCTGCCCATGCTTCTGGGTAGACTTGAGCAGCTCTGCCCCCAGCTGCAGCATCCTGTCTGCCTCTAGTGTTGGCAGCAGAGACAAAGCCACCCCAGCTATGGCAGGAGCTGGCCAAGTATGGAGTCAGTATGAACTTATGAAGCAGCATGGCAGCAGCAAAACATTCATGAAGTTCCCAGAGTTCTGTTTTTGGCAAGCTCAGGTCAAGCGGGCCACACTCCCAAAGGAGCGGTGCTTGAAGGCCAGCCCCTTGCGTCTCTTCAAACCTGCAATGACAAAGCATTGAGCAGTGCATGGCAGGGTCACACCATCAGGCAATGCCAGGGGCTCATTTTGGCTAACAAGCTCCAGCAGTTTTTGCCCTAGGAGGAATTTAAAGCCTTCCCAGGCTGGTGAGGATTGTTTTGAATCTAGTATTTCTCATTCCTCAACTTCCTCCCCCCCTCTGTCCCCATCTTCTCATCCTCACCAGCATCTCCATGGCAACCCTGTTGCTGAAGAATAGAAAAGACATCTAAATATAGCTTCCAAATCTACATGCCTTCAGCAAAAAGTCTAAAACTAGGGGCGACAGCTTAAAGCACTAATCTGCCAATACCAGCCAATGATGAGTGTCTGTCTTGCAGGTGGAATTCAGGAACACTGTGGTGGCACAGGGGGTCACTTCCAGCTGAATCCCCATTTTGTGTTTGCTCAGAACATCTCAAGAGGCTTTGAGGTAGTTCAGCCTACCCGGTCCTGTCCAGGGCGCTCCCAGTCCTGCACCCTGTCAAGCTTAGGAGCCATTCGCTAGAGCAAACAAAAGATCTCTAGTACTTCTTTATTTGGCCATTGATACCCATGATGCATTTTGATATCATAGGTGTTTACTGTGGTACATCATACTCAGATGGAAGCAGTAAAATTCAAAGACCTTTAATAAGGAATAAATGTCCTTCCTTCCTTCTCTTCTCTTCTTCCCTTCCTCCTTCTGTCCTTCCCTCTGTCCGTCCCTCCATTCCTCCCTTCCTCTCTCCCCACAGTATGGTTGTGGTTGAAGTCTTGCTCCTTCTGAAATTCCTTTCTAAGAGAAAAAAGGGCACAGAATCTCCTCAGTAAAGCTGTTCCCCTGGGAACCAGCCCAAGGTAGGGAGGGGTGAAGTGTCTACGCCCAGGGCCCTGGCTCTGCTTTGCATCTACACCAGGCTGATACCCACCTCAACTGTCTGGTTTCATGGGCTGCCAAGTTGAATTATTGCTTGTACAAGACATGTACTTACTATATAGACCTCAACAAAAAGCTCCACAGGCTGTTGAAATTTT